>NC_041391.1:139386737-139410085 GCF_002162155.2 Triticum dicoccoides
TCCCCTGCCTCTTCTTACTATATTATCGGTTCTTGTTTGGTTCTTCTCTTTGTGAGTTTTGGTGCTTATGGTCATCTTGGTGAAAAGCTCGAGTTCATCGAAAATGGAGTTCACTCGCATCTTCTATGATGTTTTCGATGTTGGAGGTTATGCCGGTTCTTCTCGGTTGGAGGTTTCACTCCTCTATTAGTTGGCATACCTCCCCTGCCTCTTCTTACTATATTATCGGCCCTTGTTTGGTTCTTCTCTTTGTGAGTTTTGGAGCTTATGGTCGTCTTGGCGACAAGCTCGAGTTCATCGAAACGGAGTTCACTCGCATCTTCTATGATGTTTTCGATGTTGGAGGTTATGCCGATTCTTCTCAGTTGGAGGTTTCACTCCTCTATTTCTTGGCATACCTCGCCTACCTCTTCTTACTATATTATCGGTTCTTGTTTGGTTCTTCTCTTTGTGAGTTTTGGAGCTTATGGTCATCTTGGTGACAAGCTCGAGTTCATCGAAAACGAAGTTCACTCGCATCTTCTATGATGTTTTCAATGTTGGAGGTTATGCCGGTTCTTCTCAGTTGGAGGTTTCACTCCTCTATTTGTTGGCATACTTCCCCTGCCTCTTCTTACTATATTATTAGTTCTTGTTTGGTTCTTCTCTTTGTGAGTTTTGGAGCTTATGGTCACCTTGGTGACAAGCTCGAGTTCATCGAAAACGGAGTTCACTCGCATCTTCTATGATGTTTTCGATGTTGGAGGTTATGCCGGTTCTTCTCAGTTGGAGGTTTCACTCCTCTATTTGTTGGCATACCTCCCCTGCCTCTTCTTACTATATTATTGGTTCTTGTTTGGTTCTTCTCTTTGTGAGTTTTGGAGCTTATGGTCATCTTGGTGACAAGCTCGAGTTCATCGAAAACGGAGTTCACTCGCATCTTCTATGATGTTTTCGATGTTGGAGGTTATGCCGGTTCTTCTCGGTTGGAGGTTTCACTCCTCTATTAGTTGGCATACCTCCCCTGCCTCTTCTTACTATATTATCGGTTCTTGTTTGGTCCTGCTCTTTGTGAGTTTTGGAGCTTATGGTCTGTTGGGGAACATAGCAGAAATTCAAAATTTTCCTACGCGTCACCAAGATCTATCTATGGAGAGACCAGCAACGAGTAGAAGGAGAGTGCATCTACATACCCTTGTAGATCGCTAAGCGGAAGCGTTCAAGTGAACGGGGTTGATGGAGTCGTACTCGTCGTGATTCAGATCACCGATGATCAAGTGCCGAACGGACGGCACCTCCGCGTTCAACACACGTACAGCCCGGTGACGTCTCCCACGCCTTGATCCAGCAAGGAGAGAGGGAGAGGTTGAGGAAGACTCCATCCAACAGCAGCACAACGGCGTGGTGGTGGTGGAGGAGCGTGGCAATCCAGCAGGGCTTCGCCAAGCACCATGGGAGAGGAGGAGGAGGGAGAGGGGCAGGGCTGCACCAACGAGAGATCAAATCGCGTGTTATGGGCAGCCCCATGCCTCAATATATATAGGGGGGAAGGGGGCTGCGCCCCCTTTAGGGTTTTCCCACCCCCTAGGGGCGGCGGCCAGCCCTAGATGGGTTTTGGGGTGCGGCCAAGGAGGGGGGAGGAGTCCATCCTCCCCAAGGCACCTCGGAGGTGCCTTCCCCCTTGAGGACTCTTCCCTCTAGGGTTCCCTAGGCGCATGGGCCTCTTGGGGCTGGTGCCCTTGGCCCATGTAGGCCAAGGCGCACCCCCTACAGCCCATGTGGCCCCCCGGGGCAGGTGGCCCCACCCGGTGGGCCCCCGGGACCCTTCCGGTGGTCCCGGTACAATACCGATGACCCCGAAACTTGTCCCGATGGCCGAAACAGGACTTCCTATATATAAATCTTTACCTCCGTACCATTCCGGAACTCCTCGTGACGTCCGGGATCTCATCCGGGACTCCGAACAACATTCGGTAACCACATACAAGCTTCCTTTATAACCCTAGCGTCATCGAACCTTAAGTGTGTAGACCCTACGGGTTCGGGAGACATGCAGACATGACCGAGACGTTCTCCGGTCAATAACCAACAGCGGGATCTGGATACCCATGTTGGCTCCCACATGTTCCACGATGATCTCATCGGATGAACCACGATGTCAAGGACTCAATCGATCCCGTATACAATTCCCTTTGTCTAGCGGTATTTTACTTGCCCGAGATTCGATCGTCGGTATCCAATACCTTGTTCAATCTCGTTACCGGCAAGTCACTTTACTCGTTCCGTAACACATCATCCCGTGATCAACTCCTTGGTCACATTGTGCATATGATGATGTCCTACCGAGTGGGCCCAGAGATACCTCTCCGTTTACACGGAGTGACAAATCCCAGTCTTGATCCGCATAAAACAATAGATACTTTCGGAGATACCTGTAGTGCACCTTTATAGTCACCCAGTTACGTTGTGACGTTTGATACACCCAAAGCACTCCTACGGTATCCAGGAGTTACACGATCTCATGGTCAAAGGAAGAGATACTTGACATTGGCAAAGCTCTAGCAAACGAACTACACGATCTTTGTGCTATGCTTAGGATTGGGTCTTGTCCATCACATCATTCTCCTAATGATGTGATCCCGTTATCAACGACATCCAATGTCCATAGCCAGGAAACCATGACTATCTGTTGATCACAACGAGCTAGTCAACTAGAGGCTCACTAGGGACATATTGTGTTCTATGTATTCACACGTGTATTACGATTTCCGGATAATACAGTTATAGCATGAATAAAAGACAATTATCATGAACAAGGAAATATAATAATAATACTTTTATTATTGCCTCTAGGGCATATTTCCAACATCATCATCTTAATTACACGGTAATTAGTATACTCGGAACATCCCCCTTGTTCCTGAAGATTGGTACTAATATACTCCGTCTCCATTCTTCTGACATCTTGGTTACCCGAAAAATGAGGTTGAAAAGCTTGGTTAGCCATACTATCGCTATGTCCCCGAGACCTTTCCACACCTCAATGGGGATACAAACAGGGCCCATCGCCTTGCCTCCTTTCATCATTTTTAAAGCCTCCTTGACCTCAGACTCCTGGATTCGCCACACAAAACGCATGCTGGTCTCATCAAAGGAGTCGTCCAGTTCAATGGTAGAACTCTTATTCTCCCCATTGAATAGCTTGTCGAAGTACTCCCTCCATCTGTGCTTAATCCCCTCGTCCTTCACCAAGAGTTGGCCTACTCTGTCCTTGATGAATTTGACTTGGCCAATATCCCTCTTCCTCCTCTCTCGGATCTTGGCCATCTTATAGATGTCCCTTTTGCCTTCCTTCGTGCCTAACCGTTGGTAGAGGTCCTCATATGCCCGACCCCTTGCTTCACCAACAGCTTGCTTTGCAGCCTTCTTCGCCATCTTGTACTTCTCTATGTTGCCTGCACTCCTATCCAGGTATAGGCGTCTGAAGCAATCTTTCTTCTCTTTAATCGCCTTCTGGACATCATCATTCCACCACCAGGTATCCTTATCTTTGCTTCTCCTTCCCCTGGACACTCCAAACTCCTCCGAGGCCACCTTATGAATGCAAGTTTCCATCTTCATCCACACATTGTCTGCATCCCCTCCTTCCTCCCAAGGGCCCTCCTTAATGACCCTCTCCTTGAACACCTAAGCTACCTCCCCCTTGAGCTTCCACCACTTCGTTCTAGCGACTTTGGCACGCTTATCCCACTGGACATGAATCCAAAAGCGGAAGTCAGCAACCACCAGCTTATGCTGGGGTACAACACTCGCTCGAGGTATCACCTTATAGTCTAGGCACGCATGCCTATCTTCTCTTCTCAAGAGGATGAAATCAATCTGGCTAGAGTGTTGGCCACTACTAAAAGTCACCAGATGTGATTCTCTCTTTCTAAAGAGGGTGTTAGCTACAATCATGTTGTAGGCTAGAGCAAAGCTTAAGACATCTTCTCCTTCTTGATTCCTGATGCCATAGCCAAAGCCCCCATGCGCCCCTTCAAAACCTGTGTTAGAGGTACCCACGTGGCCATTGAGGTATCCTTCTATGAAGAGCTTCTCACCAATCGGTACACTCCTAACCATGTCTTCCAGGCCTTCCCAGAACCCCCTCTTGGTGTTCTCATTGTGGCCTACTTGCGGGGCATATGCGCTGATAACATTGAGAACCAAGTCCTCAATTACCAGCTTGACCAGGATAATCCAGTCCCCATGTCTCTTGACGTCTATCACTCCATACTTGAGGCTCTTGTTGATCAAGATGCCTATGCCATTTCTGTTTGCAGCCGTCCCCGTGTACCACAGCTTGAAGTCGGTATCCTCCACCTCCTTCACCTTCTGTCCTCTCCATTTGGTTTCTTGGACGCAAAGGATATCAACACCTCTCCTCACTGCTGCATCAACTAGCTCCCGAAGCTTCCCTGTCAGAGACCCTATACTCCAGCTACCTAAGCGAATCCTCCTAGGCTCGGCTAGTTTCCTTACCCTTCGCTCAGTCAAATGCAAAGACCCTTGCTCATTTTGCACTACATTTAGGCACCGATGTAGCGCGCCACTAAGGATGCGACGACCCGATCCTCGCTCACTTGCTATCATATCTGGATCAAGATACGACGCGCCACCTGGGGGTGATGGCCCGGCCCTTGCCCATTTTCCACCACACCCGGGTTCCGATGTGGCGCATCGCTGAGAGGGTTACACCCCAACGAAAATCTTTTGGGTTTCATCTCCATAAGAGTGGCTGAGTTTTTACGTTGGCTCGCCAAGCCTATCACAACCCTCCTCCTTTACCCGGGCTTGGGACCGGCTATGTTGAGACACCATAGGTGGAGATAGGTATGAGCTCATCTATGCCCTACAATATTTCGCCCGGTAATTATCTATCCAGTGTGATTGGAACAGTGTCGCAAAGAGCTCGCATATATATAGGTGGAGTTGAGGCCTTCAATGCCAGCAGCCCATGCAAAGGCCATGCGTGAACGAAGGATGGACATATTCTAGATCAGCTGACGCATATGTAGGTGCATCAGCGATAGTCATATTCTACAGATCCTAGTATCTAGCTAGATCGAGTCGGACGTGTGCATGGCGGCTGCATGCAGCCGGTGGCAAAATTTCGTGTTTTGACCATTTTTGCTAAAAAAATCAGGATCTGACCCCCGTTTGAAAATATTTCAGGATCTGACCCTTTTGCCTACCGCCAGGGGTGTTGGCGGTTGGTTTGCATGCCCTACCGCCATCAGCTCTGGCGGTAGGCCCTTTGACGGCGACTGACGGCCGTCGGCGCGTGCTGGCGTGGAAAAGGTCCTACTGCCATGGGCTCTGGCGGTAGGGTACCAAAGCCTACCGCCAGCTCCTCTGGCTGTAGGGTCCTCGATGGTGGATAAGGTGGGGAGGGGCTGGTTTGTGGGCCCCACCACCACTCTTCTTCCCCACTCACCTTCTTCCTCGTGCTCAGCCACTCTCCCCCCTCTCCCCCTCACAAACCCCCCTAGATCCCCTCCATTTGCTTGAGATTTCACCGGTGGATCCGGAGCATTTTCATCACCCAAGGTACTTCCCCTCATGTTGATTGGTTGAGATCTTTGTTTTGTGTTGATTTGGTCAATTTATTGCAAACCCTAGGTGTTGATCTTGTTGTGTGCATTTATGACACATTTATGATGCATTTATGACTAGGGTTATGGTTATGTGAGGGGTTAGTGTTAGGTTTAGGGTTAGGGTTATGGTGGTTATGTTGGGGGTTAGGGTTATAGTGGTTATGTTGGGGGTTATGGTTAGGGTTAGGGTTAATGGTTAGGTTAGCTTGAGTATGAATAGTAGTTATTTGTCCAATTTGTGCAAAATTTAGTTTATTTGTCCGTTTGAGTTGGTTGGATGACATATATGGATTGATTATATTGTTTCCAATTTCTTAGATGCATAAGCTCATAAATGTTCATTATTTGGACAAGACGACATTTATGCTTGGAAATGATGATGAAGGGGAAGAGGCTATGTTTTTTGACACAAGTCCAAGCTTTGATGATCTTGTAGTTAAAGTGAGAAGTGTGTTACATTGGAATGACCCAAATGCGAGGTAAAGCTTATTGGGAGGTATGACGTTGGATTGGCAGTAAAGTCCCGATTAAAGAGTATGACCATCACCTCCCAATTGCATTGGAATGTGTACAAGGAAAAAGTAGACGCATCACAAGACAAGTCTCTTGAGATCTTTCCACAAAGGTTGATCCTCCTCCTCCCTTGCAAATTGATCTCAACCGCAATGCATCCTCCCCAATACATGATGATAGTGCCGAGGTGTATATCCCCAATTGTTCTAGCCAACCACCAAGTAGCCAACCCAATGAAGATCATATCAATGCTAGCGCCATAGTACTCCGTCATGATGCTATTCCTCATGTTGAAGAAGATGCTAGTGGTCATGTTGATGATGACGCTATTGTTGCTCAAGAGGATGCTTACGCGGAGAATGAAGAGATCCATTACAATCCAATTGGTAACTTGGATGTCATTGTGCGGCAACAAGACATGGACCATACCCTGTGGGTATAACTCGGATGATGAGGGTCCGGAGGAAGAATTGGATGAGGATGGGTTGACTGTGCAAGAAAATGAAATCTACAAGAAGGTGCCCGACAAGGAGAGAGGGCCGCCGTTGTTTAGGGTTGTGAGTCTTGCGGACAATGTCATTGTTGACGGTGGGCTGAGATTCGGGTTGTCTGAGCCAACACCATGCCCCAAATTCAGTGATCCTTGGCCACAAAATAAGGATGAGAATGCACATTTGAAGAAAGGCATCAAGTTTGGTTCTTTGGTAGAGTTCAAAATATGGTTGTGTGACTATGCCATTAGGAACCATATGCCGTTTGTTGTTGGTCATTCAAATCAAAAGGTTCGGTACATAGTCAAATGTGACCAAGAAGGTTGCAAATGGATGGTCCGCGGTAGGAAAATCAAAGAAACCGGGCAATGGGTGTTGAAGAGTCATGTTGGCACTCACACGTGCGTACCTCCCGGACAAGGCGTACCGAAGCAAAGGACACCATCAACTCACGTCTGAGTATCTAGGATACAAATTGTTGAATCAAATAGCACATGATCCAACTGTGAAGATCAAAGTTTCTCATGTCTTCGATTGAGGAACTATTCAGATACCCGGTCAAGTATGGGAAAGGCATGGATGGCGAAGGCAAATGCTATTAGGATGTTGCATGGTGATTATGAGGCCACATATAACATTCTGCCCAAGATGTTGGCAGCCATTGCTCATCGAAACCCGGGAATGGGCCATCGGGTGGAGTCAACTGACGATGTGTTTCGCCGTGCCTTCTGGAGCTTTGGACAATGCATTGAGGCATTCATGTATTGTCGCCCGGTCTTGTCTATAGATGGTACATTCTTGGCTGGCAAATACAAGGGCACATTGATGGTGGCGATGGCCCACTCTTCAAATGATAACGTGTTGCCGATGGCATTTGCCTTGGTGCCTTCAGAGCACGATGATAATTGGGAGTGGTTCATGGGGCATGTGAGAACCAAGGTTATAGGCAAGCGAGAGGTATGCATTATATCGGATCGCCATCATGGGATTCTCAAAGCAATAGACGTTGATATTCCCGGTCTTCCAAAGCTTCAACACCGTTGGTGCATGAGACACTTTGTTGCAAACTTTTACCGGGCATGCAAGAGCAAGGAGTTTTGCAAATACCTTACCCTTGTTTGCGTTGCATTCAACACCATCACATTCAAAAGCCGATATGATAAACTCCTCAAGGCTTTGGAGAAGAACAAAGGGGGGGGGGATTCTTGCTTAGGCACAAGCCGGATAAAGAAAAGTGGTCACGCGCTTACGATGAAGGAGGTATGCGATATGGGGACATGACAAGCAACATGGTGGAATGCTTCAACAATGTGTTGAAGGGTGTCCGTTCCTTGCCGGTGACCGCAATACTCAAGTACACTTTCATCAATCTCAACGAGTACTTCCTAAAGCATTCTGAAAGCACGGCCAAGTGGATTGGCGAAAAGATGGACTATCCATTCAAGGTTCAGGATTGGTTGTTGCATCAAGCGCGCAAGTCTTCCAAACAACAAGTGATCAAATATAATGAAAAAGAAATGATCTATCAAATCGATGAGCCGGGTGGGACAATAAGGGACGGTAGGTCTTATGGTGGAGTTGCTTATGAGGTGCACCTCAAAAACCATTGGTGCCAGTGTGAGAAGCCACACAAGTATCATTGGCCTTGGTCGCATTTGATGACCGCAACACGGGCGAGAAACTTGCCCGTATCCTATGGCAAAATGGTGCGGTTGCACGAGTTCACATTGGAACGAACAAGGTTGACGTGGGCGCCTCAATTTAATCCTTTCCTTGATGCCTCATAGTGGCCTGAGTATGTTGGGCAAAACATTCTGCCAGATCCCGCCCTCATGGTGCCTATGAGGGGAAGAAGAAGAAAGAAGAGATTCCGGAGTGACATGGATGATCTAGCTGGATACACCGGAATGAAGCAATTTTGTAGTGGTCATTTCATGGAGGCACCGGAGAACAACAATTGTGGAGAATGCAACGACACAGGACACAACGTTAGGACATGCAAGAAACCTAGAACCAACACGGGCACTAGTCAAACACGTGGACAGAGGACTAGCCTTGGAGGTGGCCGTGGCCGTGGAGGAAGGACTAGCCTTGGAGGGGGGCGTGGCCGTGGCGGAAGGACTAGCCTTGGAGAGGGCCGTGGCCGTGGATCCGGTGGTTCTAGGACACGGCGGGTTGATAGGGGAAGGCCTATTGACGTATTGCTCAATCCGGATGGTTGAAATAATGTGAATGGTACTACTTTTAATATGTTCATTTGTTGATATATTTGCCTCTTTACATGTCAATGTGTTCATATTTTGACTTAACATCTTTATTTGTTGTAGGCATGGCTTCATCCGGTTCCATGATGAGGCCACCGTGTGCTAACCAAGAAGACATGCCGCACAAGTGGAAGGACGCATCTTTGGACAAGGTGAAGGAGAAAGATGTGAAGATTCCGCCATGTTGGTGTGGAGATGTTTGCAAGGTGAAGGAGTCCACCGACCGAAAGAAGTCATGGACGGAAGGAAGAAGATACTTTGTTTGCCCCAACTATGCTTATGATCGTGCGCTTCCAACTAATGCCTATGACCTTCCACCGGTATGCTAGAGAAGTCATGTTACTCCAAAAATGTGTGTCAAAACTAACATCCATTTTATATGCAGTCCTCGCCTCCTCTATGCAAGTACTTCACCTGGATAGACCATGAAGTGCCAAAAGATGTCCAAAAGGACCAATATGAAGATTGTCTTAGGCACCAGCGGCTGTTCGAAGAAAGGTTTCAAAGAGGCTTGGAGGAAGAGCGTCGTCAGAAAGAGAGGATGGAGCGGAAGCAACGCGAGGAGGAGAGGGCATGCCAAGCGAAGCTTGCTCGTGAGGAGGAGAGGGCAAGAAAGCTTGCAAAAGCTCGCAAGGCACAAGAGGGGGATGAGGCACGTGACAAGAAGGGGAAATGGCCCCGTATGACTCAGTAAAGCCTTCGCTTCGGTGGACTCGTCATGTAACCGGATGAAGCCATGCCAAATTTATCATGAACTATGTAGTACTAAGGCAAGAAGCCATGTGTCGTGAACTTGTCGTGAATGAATTTGCCATTTGTATTGAATTTGGTGTGGAGATGTTTGCACAGTGTCGTGAGAACTTTAGTTTGTCAGCATACTGTGTGATTTGTCATGATTTTTATTTAAAAACTGTTGTGCTGAGAAGATGGATTGAAAAACTGTTGTGCTGAGAAGATGGATAAAATAGAGGATCCCTCTGTTTTCAACCCTACCGCCACAGGTCCTGGCGGTAGGTTGCTGGACCCTACCGCCAGAGCCCATGGCGGTAGGGCGGGCAAAGTTTCTATGACGAAGAAAATGGACCACTTGGCGGTAGGATCAAACCCTACCGCCAGTACCTGTGGTGGTAGGTTGATGACCCTACCGCCAGAGCCCATGGCGGTAGGGTGGGGCAAAGTTTCTGTGACGAGAAAAACTGCCACCTTGGCGGTAGGGTCAACCCTACCGCCAGAGGCTGTGGCGGTAGGGTCCAACCCTACCGCCAAGGTGGTGGTTTTTCTCATCACAGAAACTTTGCCGCCCCTACCGCCATGGCCTATGGCGGTAAGGTCTAGCAACCTACCGCCAGGGCCTGTGGCGGTAGGGTTAAAAACAGAGGAATCCTATGTTGTGCCACTTCTGTCGAATGTTAGAATGATATGCCCACTTCTATCCACTTCTATCAAATATTAGAATGATCATCTCGCAAGGACATACATAACTCAACTCAACATAGTTAATTACATCCACAAATAACACAATTTTCAAACTAATTAAAACATGACCTGGTTCGGATGACATCGGTTGAAACTAATAGCTCAAGCTCAACGACACATTTTCTAAACAGGTAACATATTTCTCATACTTCTCAGACGTTCAATTTGTTCATCATGCACTTGATTACACTTCAGTTGAAAGTCGGTGGATCCTGCCCAATGACCCAACACACCATTCGTTTCACGGAACCAGGCCCATGCAGCACGGCGGGCCAGATTCTCTAACACACCTTGTTTGATTGCCCATCCTATGACCTGGCCGGGTTTCCTCAAGTCCATCTCACGGAATTCTTATTTGCTTGCAGTGAATGCAATCTCAATTGCCAAAGCGTGTCTGCAAGCATATTCCCGGTCCTGCAGCTCATCAAGCATCCTCTCTTTCTCGTTCATAAGCTTTCAGAAAACTTTTTTCTCCTTAGCATCAGAAGGTTCCTCGATAACGTGATACTTGCTGAAATCCTTCATGGCCGCATTTGCCTCATCACAACTTTTCAACCATGCTTCACATTCCCTCTTCAAGCAACGGTGTCGCTCCGACATGACGTTCTCAGACGCTATGTACGGGTTTAAGATGACATAGACCAAAACATAAAATAAATTCAGTAGAGTACAACACTTGGTTACTTGATATGACATACAACACCAAGTTCTTAATGAGTTCAAATGTTAAGGGTACAAGTCATAGTAGTTCAAATGACGACCAAGCAAAGGGTACATGTCATTACAGTCCAAATGACAAAGATTACATAGCCTCATGCAATTCTATGTGGCGTACAGTCCCGGGTTGCAACAAATAACATCATTTCTTTCTTTGACCCATGCCCAACGAGAAGCCTGCTTCTTGTCCAACGAGAATGGTTGGCGAACTAACCAATCAATGACCTGACCATGATTTCCCATGTCCATCTCAGCATATTCTCCCCTTGTCACACACAATGCAATTTGCATTGCAAGATCACGCCTACAATTTTTTCCGCCGTCTTGAGCTTGTTCATCTGCCTCTCCTTTTTTTGATAAAATTTTCGGAACGGTCATTATTGAAATAATAATGCGAAAAGGCCCTACACTCCGCATTCAACGCTCAATGGGTTCCATCCACAAGTTCATCTTTTCCTCAATCAATTCACGTTCATGGTTCGCCGCCACCTCAACAGAAGCTTCAAAGAAAATGAACGGTGCCATCCTACATTTCGAGCAGTTGCTATTAAAGTAACTTAGGTTAATTGCTTTCTTAAGCCTAACCCAACCCCAATTATGTACACTAAGACTTGAAGGAAATATGCCCTAGAGGCAATAATAAAGTTATTATTTATTTCCTTATTCCATGATAAATGTTTATTATTCATGCTAGAATTGTATTAACCGGAAACATAATACATGTGTGAATACATAAACAAACATAGTGTCACTAGTATGCCTCTACTTGACTAGCTCGTTTATCAAAGATGGTTATGTTTCCTAGCCATGGACAAAAGAGTTGTCATTTGATTAACGGGATCACATCATTAGGAGAATGATGTGATTGACTTGACCCATTCCGTTAGCTTAGCACTTGATCGTTTAGTATGTTGCTATTGCTTTCTTCATGACTTATACATGTTCCTGTAACTATGAGATTATGCAACTCCTGTTTACCGGAGGAACACTTTGGGTGCTACCAAACGTCACAACGTAACTGGGTGATTATAAAGGAGTACTACAGGTGTCTCCAAAGGTACATGTTGGGTTGGCATATTTCGAGATTAGGTTTGGTCACTCCGATTGTCGGAGAGGTATCTCTAGGCCCTCTCGGTAATGCACATCACTTAAACCTTGCAAGCATTGTAACTAATGAGTTAGTTGCCGGATGATGTATTACGGAACGAGTAAAGAGACTTGCCGGTAACAAGATTGAACTAGGTATTGAGATACCGATGATCGAATCTCGGGCAAGTAACATACCGATGGCAAAGGGAACAACGTATGTTGTTATGCTGTTTGACCGATAAAGATCTTCGTAGAATATGTGGGAGCCAATATGGGCATCCAGGTCCCGCTATTGGTTATTGACCGGAAATGTGTTTCGGTCATGTCTACATAGTTCTCGAACCCGTAGGGTCCGCACGCTTAAGGTTTCGATGACAGTTTTATTATGAGTTTATGAGTTTTGATGTACCGAAGGAGTTCGGAGTCCCGGATGAGATCGAGGACATGACGAGGAGTATCGAAATGGTCGAGACGTAAAGATCGATATATTGGATGACTATATTCGGAGTTCGGAAAGGTTCCGAGTGATTCGAGTATTTTTCGGAGTACCGGAGAGTTACGGGAATTCGTATTGGGCCTTAATGGGCCATACAGGAAAGGAGAGAAAGGGCCAAAAGGGTGGCTGCACCCCTCCCCTTGGACTAGTCCGAATTGGACTAGGGAAGGGGGGCACCCCCTTCCTTCCTTCTCCTTCTCTCTTCCCTTTCCTTCTCTCCTACTCCTACTACATGGAAGGGTTCCTAGTTCTACTAGGAAAGGGGGAATCCTACTCCCGGAGGGAGTAGGACTCCCCTAGGGCGCGCCATAGAGAGGGTCGGCCCTCCCCCTCCTCCACTCCTTTATATACGGGGGCAGGAGGGCACCCCATGACACACAAGTTGATCTACGGATCGTTCCTTAGCCGTGTGCGGTGCCCCTCTCCACCATATTTCACCTCGGTCATATCGTCGCGGAGTTTAAGGCGAAGCCCTGCGCCGGTAGAACATCATCATCGTCACCACGCCGTCGTGCTGACGGAACTCATCCCTGAAGCTTTCCTGGATCGGAGCCCGTGGATCGTCATCGAGCTGAACGTGTGCTGAACTCGGAGGTGCCGTACGTTCTGTGCTTGGATCGGTCGGATCGTGAAGACGTACGACTACATCAACCGCGTTGTGCTAACGCTTCCGCTTACGGTCTACGAGGGTACGTGGACAACACTCTCCCCTCTCGTTGCTATGCCATCACCATGATCTTGTGTGTGCGTAGGAATTTTTTTGAAATTACTACGTTCCCCAACAGTGGCATCCGAGCCTAGGTTTTATGCGTAGATGTTATATGCACGAGTAGAACACAAGTGAGTTGTGGGCGATACAAGTCATACTGCTTACCAGCATGTCATACTTTGGTTCGGCGGTATTGTGAGATGAAGCGGCCCGGACCGACATTACGCGTACGCTTACGCGAGACTGGTTTCACCGTTACGAGCACTTGTGCTTAAAGGTGGCTGGCGGGTGTCTGTCTCTCTCACTTTAGCTGAATCGAGTGTGGCTACGCCCGGTCCTTGCGAAGGTTAAAACAGCACTAGCTTGACGAACTATCATTGTGGTTTTGATGCGTAGGTACGAACGGTTCTTGCTAAGCCCGTAGCAGCCACGTAAAACTTGCAACAACAAAGTAGAGGACGTCTAACTTGTTTTTGCAGGGCATGTTGTGATGTGATATGGTCAAGACGTGATGCTATATTTTATTGTATGAGATGATCATGTTTTGTAACCGAGTTATCGGCAACTGGCAGGAGCCATATGGTTGTCGCTTTATTGTATGAAATGCAAATGCCCTGTAATTGCTTTACTTTATCACTAAGCGGTAGCGATAGTCGTAGAAGCAATAGTTGGCGAGACGACAACGATGCTACGATGGAGATCAAGGTGTCGCGCCGGTGACGATGGTTATCATGACGGTGCTCTGGAGATGGAGATCACAAGCACAAAATGATGATGGCCATATCATATCACTTATATTGATTGCATGTGATGTTTATCCTTTATGCATCTTATCTTGCTTTGATTGTCGGTAGCATTTTAAGATGATCTCTCACTAATTATCAAGAAGTGTTCTCCCTGAGTATGCACCATTGCGAAAGTTCTTCGTGCTGAGACACCACGTGATGATCGGGTGTGATAGGCTCTACGTTCAAATACAACGGGTGCAAAACAGTTGCACATGCGGAATACTCAGGTTAAACTTGACGAGCCTAGCATATACAGATATGGCCTCAGAACACGGAGACCGAAAGGTCGAACGTGAATCATGTAGTAGATATGATCAACATAGTGATGTTCACCATTGAAACTACTCCATCTCACGTGATGATTGGACATGGTTTAGTTGATATGGATCACGTAATCACTTAGAGGATTAGAGGGATGTCTATCTAAGTGGGAGTTCTTAAGTAATATGATTAATTGAACTTAAATTTATCATGAACTTAGCCCTGGTAGTATTTTGCAAATTGTGTTGTAGATCAATAGCTTGTGTTGTTGCTTTCATATGTTTATTTTGATATGTTCCTAGAGAAAATTGTGTTGAAAAATGTTAGTAGCAATGATGCGGATTGGATCCGTGATCTGAGGTTTATCCTCATTGCTGCACAGAAGAATTATGTCCTTAATTCACCGCTAGGTGACAGACCTATTGCAGGAGCAAATGCAGACGTTATGAACGTTTGGCTAGCTCAATATGATGACTACTTGATATTTTAGTGCACCATACTTAATAGCTTAGAATCGGGACTTCAAAGACGTTTTGAACGTCATGGACCATATGAGATGTTCCAGGAGTTGAAGTTAATATTTCAAGCAAATACCTGAGTTGAGAGATATGAAGTCTCCAACAAGTTCTATAGCTAAAAGATGGAGGAGAATCGCTCAACTAGTGAGCATGTGCTCAGATTGTCTGGGTACTACAATCGGTTGAATCAAGTGGGAGTTAATCTTCCAGATAAGATAGTGATTGACAGAATTCTCTAGTCACCACCACCAAGTTAATAGAACTTCGTGATGAACTATAATATGCAAGGGATGATGAAAACAATTCCCAAGCTCTTCGCGGTGCAAAAATCGGCGAAGGTAGAAATCAAAGAAAAACATCAAAGTGTTGATGGTGGACAAGATCACTAGTTTCAAGAAAAAGGGCAAAGGGAAGAAGGGGAACTTCAAGAAGAACAGCAAGCAAGTTGCTGCTCAAGTGAAGAAGCCCAAGTCTGGACCTAAGCCTAAGACTAAGTGATTCTACTGCAAAGGGACTGGTCACTGGAAGTGGAACTACCCCAATTATTTGGCGGATAAGAAGGATGGCAAAAGTGAACAAAGGTATATTGGATATACATGTTATTGATGTGTATTTTACTAGTGTTTATAGCAACCCCTCGGCATTTCGATACTGGTTCAGTTGCTAAGAGTAGTAACTCAAAATGGGAGTTGCAGAATAAACAGAAAATAGTAAAATGGCAAGGTGACGGTGTGTGTTGGAAGTAGTTCCAAGATTGATATGATCATCATCGCACACTCCCTATACTTTCGGGATTAGTGTTGAAACTAAATAAGTGTTATTTGGTGTTTGCGTTGAGCATGAATATGATTTGATCATGTTTATTGCAATACGGTTATTCATTTAAGTAAGAGAATAAATTGTTGTTCTATTTACATGAATAAAACCTTATATGGTTACACACCCAATGAAAATGGTTCGTTGGATCTCGATAGTAGTGATACACATATTCATAATATTGAAACCAAAAGATGCAAAGTTAATAATGATAGTGCAACTTATTTGTGGCACTGCAGTTTAGGTCATATTGGTGTAAAGCGCATGAAGAAACTCCATGCTGATGGGATTTTGGAATCACTTGATTATGAATCACTTGATGCTTGCGAACCATGCCTTATGGGCAAGATGACTAAAGACTCCGTTCTCCGGAACAATAGAGCGAGCAACTGACTTATTGGAAATAATACATACTGATGTATGCGATCCGATGAGTGTTGAGGCTTGCGGCAAGTATCATTATTTTCTGACCTTCACAGATGATTTGAGCAGATATGGGTATATCTACTTAATGAAACATAAGTCTGAAACGTTTGAAAAGTTCAAAGAATTTCAGAGTGAAGTGGAGAATCATCGTAACAAGAAAAATAAAGTTTCTGTGATTTGATCACGGAGACAAATATTTGAGTTACGAGTTTGGTCTTCAATTAAAACAATGTGGAATAGTTTCACAAAACTCATGCCACCTGGAACACCACAATGTTATGGTGTGTCCGAACATCGTAACCGCACTTTATTGGATATGGTGCGATCTATGATGTCTCTTATCAGTTTACCACTATCGTTTTGGGGTTATGCATTAGAGACAGCTGCATTCACTTTAAATAGGGCACCATCAAAATCCGTTGAGACGACGCCTTATGAACTGTGGTTTGGCAAGAAACCAAAGTTGTCGTTTCTTAAAAGTTTGGGGCTGCGATGCTTATGTGGAAAAGTTTCAACCTGATAAGCTCGAACCCAAATCGGAGAAGTGCGTCTTCATAGAATACCCAAAGGTAACTATTGGGTACACCTTCTATCACAGATCCGAAAGCAAGATTCGTTGCTAAGATGGATCCTTTCTAGAGAAGGAGTTTCTCTCGAAAGAAGTGAGTGGGAGGAAAGTAGAACTTGATAAGGTAATTGTACCTTCTCCCAAATTGGAAAGTAGTTCATCATAGAAATCAGTTCCAGTAATGCCTACACCGATTAGTGAGGAAGTTAATGATGATGATCATGAATCTTCAGATCAAGTTACTACCGAACCTTGTAGGTCTTCCAGAATAAGATCCGCACCAATATGGCATGGTAATCCCGTTCTAGAAGTCATGTTAATAGACCATGATGAACCTACGAACTATGAGGAAGCGATGATGAGCCCAGATTCCGTGAAATGGCTTGAGGCCATGAAATCTGAGATAGGATCCATGTATGAGAACAAAGTATGGACTTTGATTGACTTGCTCGATGATCAGCAAGCCATGTTAAATAAATGGATCTTCAAGAGGAAGACGGACACTGATAGTAGTATTACTATCTACAATGCTCGACTTGTCACAAAAAGGTTTTCGACAAGTTCAAGGTGTTGACTACAATGAGATTTTCTCAACTGTAGCGATGCTTAAGTCTGTCTGAATCATGTTAGCAATTGCCACATTTTATGAAATCTGGCAAATGGATGTCAAAACTGCATTCCTTAATGGATTTATTAAAGAAGAGTTGTATATGATGCAACCAGAAAGTTTTTGTCAATCCTAAAGATGCTAACAAAGTGTGCAAGCTCCAGCAATCCATCAATGGACTGGTGCAAGCATCTCGGAGTTGCAATATATGCTTTGATGAGTTGATCAAATCATATGGTTTTATACAGACTTTTGGAAAGACCTGTATTTACAAGAAAGTGAGTGGGAGCACTACAGCATTTCTGATAAGTATATGTGAATGACATATTATTAATTGGAAATGATGTAGAATTTTCTGGAAAGCATAAAGGAGTGTTTGAAAAAAGTTTTTCAAAGAAAGACCTCGGTGAAGCTGCTTACACATTGAGCATCAAGATCTATATAGATAGATCAAGACGCTTGATAAGTTTTTCAATGAGTACATGCCTTGATAAATTTTTTGAAGTAGTTCAAAATGGAACAGTCAAAGAAAGAGTTCTTGCCTGTGTTGCAAGGTGTGAAGTTGAGTAAGACTCAAAACCCGACTATGGCAGAAAATAGAAAGAGAATGAAAAGTCATTCCCTATGCCTCAGTCATAGGTTCTATAAAGTAAGCTATGCTGTGAACCAGACCTATTGTATACCTTGCTCTGTGTTTGACAAAGGAATACAATTTTGATCTAATAGTAGATCACTGGACAGCGGTCAAGAATATCCTTAGTGAGGACCAAGGAAATACTTCTCGATTATGGAGGTGATAAAAGAGCCCGTCGTAAAAAGTTACATCGGTGCAAGCTTTTACACCGATCCAGATGACTCTAAGTCTCAATTTGGATACATATTGAAAGTGGGAGCAATTAGCTAGAGTAGCTCCATGCAGAGCATTGTAGACATAGAATATTTTCAAAATACATACGGCTCTGAATGTGACAGACTCGTAGACTAAACTTCTCTCACGAGCAAAACATGATCATACCTTAGTACTCTTTGGGTGTTAATCACATAGCGATGTGAGCTAGATTATTGACTCTAGTAACCCCTTTGGGTGTTGATCACATGACGATGTGAACTATGGGTGTTAATCATATACGGATATGAATATTGGTGTTAAATCACATGATGATGTGAACTAGATTATTGACTCTAGTGCAAGTGGGAGACTGAAGGAAATATGCCCTAGAGGCAATAATAAAGTTATTATTTATTTCCTTATTTCATGATAAATGTTTATTATTCATGCTAGAATTGTATTAACCGGAAACATAATACATGTGTGAATACATAAACAAACATAGTGTCACTAGTATGCCTCTACTTGACTAGCTTGTTTATCAAAGATGGTTATGTTTCCTAGCCATGGACAAAAGAGTTGTCATTTGATTAACGGGATCACATCATTAGAAGAATGATGTGATTGACTTGACCCATTCCATTAGCTTAGCACTTGATCGTTTAGTATGTTGCTATTGCTTTCTTCATGACTTATACATGTTCCTGTAACTATGAGATTATGCAACTCCCGTTTATCGGAGGAACACTTTGGGTGCTACCAAACGTCATAACGTAACTGGGTGATTATAAAGGAGTACTACAGGTGTCTCCAAAGGTACATGTTGGGTTGGCGTATTTCGAGATTAGGTTTTGTCACTCCGATTGTCGGAGAGGTATTTCTGGGCCCTCTCGGTAATGCACATCACTTAAGCCTTGCAAGCATTGTAACTAATGAGTTAGTTGCCGAATGATGTATTACGGAACGAGTAAAGAGACTTGCCGGTAACAAGATTGAACTAGGTATTGAGATACCGACGATCGAATCTCGGGCAAGTAACATACCGATGACAAAGGGAACAACGTATGTTGTTATGCGGTTTGACCGATAAAGATCTTCGTAGAATATGTGGGAGCCAATATGGGCATCCAGGTCCCGCTATTGGTTATTGACCGGAAACGTGTTTCGGTCATGTCTACATAGTTCTCGAACCCGTAGGGTCCGCACGCTTAAGGTTTTGATGACAGTTTTATTATGAGTTTATGAGTTTTGATGCACCGAAGGAGTTCGGAGTCCCGGATGAGATCGAGGACATGACGAGGAGTCTCGAAATGGTCGAGACGTAAAGATCAATATATTGGACGACTATATTCGGAGTTCGGAAAGGTTCCGAGTGATTCGAGTATTTTTCGGAGTACCGGAGAGTTACGGGAATTCGTATTAGGCCTTATTGGGCCATACGGGAAAGGAGAGAAAGGGCCAAAAGGGTGGCTGCACCCCTCCCCTTGGACTAGTCCGAATTGGTCTAGGGAAGGGGGGCGCCCCCTTCCTTCCCTCTCCTTCTCTCTTCCCTTTCCTTCTCTCCTACTCCTACTACATGGAAGGGTTCCTAGTTCTACTAGGAAAGGGGGAATCCTACTCCCGGTGGGAGTAGGACTCCCCTAGGGCGCGCCATAGAGAGGGCCGGCCCTCCCCCTCCTCCATTCCTTTATATACGGGGGCAGGAGGGCACCCCATGACACACAAGCTGATCTACGGATCGTTCCTTAGCCGTGTGCGGTGCCCCTCTCCACCATATTCCACCTCGGTCATATCGTCGCGGAGTTTAAGGCAAAGCCCTGCGCCAGTAGAACATCATCATCGTCACCACGCCATCGTGCTGACGGAACTCATCCCCGAAGCTTTGCTGGATCGGAGCCCGTGGATCGTCATCGAGCTGAACGTGTGCTGAACTCGGAGGTGCCGTACGTTCGGTGCTTGGATCGGTCGGATCGTGAAGACGTACGACTACATCAACCGCATTGTGCTAACGCTTCCGCTTACGGTCTACGAGGGTACGTGGACAACAATCTCCCCTCTCGTTGCTATGCCATAACCACGATCTTGCGTGTGCGTAGAAATTTTTTTAAAATTACTGCGTTCCCCAACAAGACTAGCACTAGATCTAGGTACACAAACTATTCTACAAGCAGTTCTAAGCACATCATACATAAGGAAATCACAAACATAAACCTAAATGGATCATATGAATTGATTTGACCACATGAGCTAGGGTTTGCAACCAAATGAGCAAATGCAAACTAACTAAAGATATAAACCAATCAACATGAGGGGAAATGAGAGAGCTACCTTGGGTGATGAAAATGCTCTGGATCCACCGGTGAAATCTCAAGCAAATGGAGGGGATCTAGGAGGGGTTTGTGAGGGGAAGAGAGGGGGGAGAGGGGCTGAGCACGGGGAAGAAGGTGAGTGGGGAAGAAGAGTGGTGGCGGCCCCCACAAACCAGCCCCTCCCCACCTTATCCACCACCCAGGACCCTATCGCCAGAGGAGCTGGCGGTAGGCTTCGGTACCCTACCGCCAGAGCCCATGGCGGTAGGACCTTTTCCACGTTAGCACGCGCCGACGGCCGTCAGTCGCCATCAAAGGGCCTACCGCCAGAGCTGATGGCGGTAGGGCGTGCAAACCTACCGCCAACACCCCTGGCGGTAGGCAAAAGGGTCAGATCCCGAAATATTTTCAAACGGGGCCAGATCCTGAATTTGTTAGCAAAAAGGGTCAAAACACGAAATTTTGCCGCAGCCGGCCGCCGTTAACAGCCGCTAATTACCCAGTCATCCACTCCAAATAATTGGGTCAAAACTTTGATAAGACAGCACCGGCCAAACACATGTAAAACAGAGAAAAATATTGTTTTTGATAAACTGTGGTATTCCTCGACCACCCATGCTAATACTGTGGTTTTCAATTACCACCGTTTTCTAAAAACTTCCGTGCCAAACTAAGAAAAGTTACTCCCCACTATGACTAGCCTTAGTGCGGGACGCGGAGGAATTGATCCCGGGCACCAGTGATCCCGGATGAACAGTAAAATCCGAAAAAATAGTAAAAAAATTCAAAAAAATCTGAATTTTTTTGTCAAGAAACTTTGTTGTTTTTTCTACATGCGTGCCAATTTTCGTGATGAAATGACATTTGTGGAGGTGTCAGCAAAAAAAACAAAATCATGCTCCAAAAAAACTGTTTTTGGAAGCATTTTGGAGCATCAATTTTGTTTTTTTTGCTGAGACCTGCATGAATGTCATTTTGTCATGAAAATTTGTACGCATGTGAAAAATATGTCAATGTTTGTTGCCAAAAAAATTCAGATTTTTTTGAACTTTTTAAATATTTTTTTGTTTGTACTGTAGCAAAGGGTGCCTGTGAGCTCGAGCTCACAATAGCACTTTCGCTTAGTGCGCTGCTTTTTGTGTCTATGTGGTGGCCTGCGTTGGCCCGAGCCTAGCAATAAATCGCCTCAGGACTTGGCTGGTGGCTTCATGTGGAGTACTGCCTCGGTTGAAATTTTTGTGAACACATGCATTGCATCAGCTCCAAGTTGACCTAGAATCGAATTCCTATCCCTCTCATCCACTTGCGGCTATAGCGATCTGATGGATTGTCGATGGCCGCACCCGGCCTTGAAGTAAAAACGTCGGTTTCGACGATACGTTCTGATGATCGTATACGGTGGCGCAGAGACGCGCAACCCTAAATCTCCTTGAACTCAAACCTCACACTGTCTGCTCCAAAATTAATCATAACTCTGATCATCAAACGATGAATTTTACCATCTCTGCACAAAGTTGCCCCATGCCAAGTTACACTGCGCGATTGTTCCATGACAGCTCTTCTTCGTCCGGCCAATTGTGAGCTTCTCGATCCCTAAAGAGCTCCCTCCAAGAACACAACACCATCGTGTGTTGGTCCCATGGTGGACGCGAACTGTCGTGGTTTTGTTACTGTAGATGTTCTTGTGAAAGGACTAAGTTGTGAGGCCATCGCAACTAAGTGGTCGCTTGAACGGGGTTGGTCGAAATCGAGAGACGCGAGTTTAACTCAGGTTCGTCCCCTCGCGGTGGAGGTAAAAGCTTACATCCTGTTTGATTGATATTGATGATGATGATCTTGATTACAAAGGCGGTCTTTTGCTACCTCTACCTCAAGAGCTATTGACGTGTCTCCAAAACTTGTCTCTAACTTCCTTTAGACGATCCCAGAGCCCATTTCGAGTCCTACTCTGAATTGAACTCTAAGTCTTGTTGATGTTGTGTGCCTTCCAAGTCAGGAAGTATCCATCCCATGTATGATCCGTTGAGCCGGCAATAGCAAAACGGGTCTCCTCTTCCGAACCAATCAACCCAAACCGGATCAATCCCCCGCCGGGTCTCACTTCCCTTGCCAGGTCTCGCTTCCCTTGTCATGGAACTTTCCTCTTCTTACCTTCTCCGCGAGCCGGCCTCCTGTCGGGTCTCATCACTGAGCCCTGGATTTCTCCTTGTCATCTTATCTTAACCCGAAAAACAGGGCGACCCATAAAGCCTTCAAGCTCTAGGCCGGGTCAAACCTTTAGGGCCTGTTCGGTTGACAGGGAAAATGGATGGGTTTGATAGGGATTACACCCTCTACAAGTCAAAACCTCCTCCAATCCACCCCAATCCCCCTGTGAGGAGGTGTAACCGAACAAAGCCTTAGCCGGATTATAACCGTGGGGAATCTCCCCAACACGCACCATATGAGGCAAAAAAAAAACTGAAGCAAAACAGGGAGCCATGACAGGCAACTAAAGTGTCAAAGTGATTGTATAATAACTAAATTTATCTCTATTGCCATATGAAGTATGACTAAAGTGTCAAAGTGATTGTACTTTAAGTAACAAAGAAATTTTCAAAAAGCAAAAAATCCGAACAAATCAAGCAAGTAATGTACAAAAAATCTGAACCGTGTCAAGCAAACTATTTCACATCAGAAAAAAAAAACGATAGTCCATTAAAATTGAAACTATTTACCTCTATTTCCATCAGGCAGTTACTTCCTCTAGATTTGCATTGTTCACACATATCATCTAAGACTAAAACCACATCATGCAATTCGGAAAATTTCAAAAAATACATTAAACAGAAACAATTCCCCCCACAGTGAATTGCT
>NC_041391.1:139410648-139474530 GCF_002162155.2 Triticum dicoccoides
TACAAGACAAGTCATTCACAAAACTAGAGCAACAAGCAAACGTGAATCTGAAGCACAAAAATATACACCAACCAACTCGCCTGAACTATCCCTGTAGTGAGCATCCTAACCCAAAACACTCGTACATCATCTCAACACCACAGCAGCCCCAATTGCCTTCAAATCCTATATCCACGACACGAGTAGCCAATCCCCTGCGCACCGAATTCCCAAATGTCGCCAACCATAACTAGTCGATTTGAACACGGGGAAAAGCACAAAATCGAGACCAGATGTTCCCTTCCGATGACCACCGCTCCCACCCTACGGGCCACAAGCCGACCAGGTGCCACCTGCAAGCGACGCAGAAAGACACCGCGGCACCTGATGTCCACGATTAACATCCGAAAGCGCAGACGTGTGTGCGCTCGAGGAAAACCTTTTAGGATTTGGGAAAATCTAAAATGCAAGACCACTATGAATGGAAGACAATAAACTTGAGGCCACATGGTGATCAGCGGGACAACTAGTAAAAAAATTTGCGAAAAAGCAAGAAGTTTAGTGATTATAACCCTAAAACTCACAACACGTAGTACCATGTGCATAAATTAATTCATCACGTCTTCCAAGACAAACGCTCAAGTGACAGCACAGGATGTACACTACATGATACAAATACATTTTTTTGCGTTACATTTTTTTGCGGGGAATAAGTTTATCCATAACCGGCATCACCAAGGCCACAAAGGCCACTACATCATTTTTCAGACTACTACTACTCGACAATCACATCTAGGTCACAGTCCGCTACCAGCATCCGGGCGCTCTCCCTCACTTCCTCAGGCTGCTCAGTGGGAATAACATAAGTATTAACATACATTTCACATAGGCAAAAAATATGATGTGGCAAGTACTTAATGAGAAGAGATGCAAATGGAGTAACATAAGCAGATAGGAGCAGCTACCTCTTTAGTTGCTTCTGGCTCATAATGTTCCTCTGGAGCCTTGTCTTTCCTTTCCCTTTGGCCTTCACCTTTGGTTTCTTCATCGGCTTAGCTTCTTCAAACAACTTTTCATCAAGGAAATCATCAGCGCTATCTTTGTTGCTATAGTCATCATCATCCTTTGGCCACCTCTTTCTACCTTTCTGCTTCTCCTTCATTTTTCCTTGGTGCATCTCCCATATAGTCTTCGTCTCAATACCCTTTCTCTCAAGGATACATCTGCTGAAGTCCTTGAGCTCCATGTTGAATGTTACCTCCATGTCTTGGTCATGTCTTTGTTCCACATCAGATTTATTTCCTTCTAGTAAAAGAGCCAACCTGTCCTTATTTGTTAACTTCCATTTCGATACACCATTTGGCCGAGACCGGTAACCGGAATCATCTACATCTTCTGATGCACTCTCATCACTTTCAATATATTTATAAATGTCATCAAACTGCAACAAAAAAAATACAAGACATCAAAGATGGATAAACAAAGTGCAGGACAAGAAACAAAGACCAACAGGTCAAAAAAATTCATGAGACAAAAGAGTAGAAACATGCAATGCATCAGTTATCAAGTTTTGTGATTTTGTAACAACAAGTGACTTTGATTATACTGTATTTATTCCTTTATTATTCACTAGTTCTGCCTGAAAGCCTATCTTGACATTTGACACTGGGTTTACTCCCTTTGACTGTTATAAATTCAAAGAGATACTCCCTCCGTCCCAAAATCCTTGTCTTACATTTGTCTAAATACAGATGTATCAAGTCACATTTTAGTATTAGATACATCCGTATCAAGACAAATCTAAGACAAGAATTTTGGGACGGGGGGAGTATAAAACAACATAATTAAAATAATAGAGCTGACCTTATGTTTGAACATTTCCCTCAAGATCTTATAATCTGGTTCATCATCATCCCAGGTGGGCTTAACTTTGGTATGCTGCGAAGGACAAGTCTCAAAATCAGGATCCTTGTAACTCAAAGGTGCCTGCACAAAAGTTAAACAAGTTACAAACTGAAAAGACCTCTTCTACTATAACTGAAAGGCAGGTTCTTTCTACATAGAACCATAAATTTGACAAGCAATTACTCCCTCCGTTCCTAAATATAAGTTTTTTTTAGAGATTTCAATATGGACTACATACGGATGAATATAGACGTATTTTATAGTGTAGATTCACTCATTTTGCTCCATATGGAGTCCATATTATAGAATCTCTAAAAAGACTTATATTTAGGAACGGAGGGAGTAGACTCAAAGAGGGGACGGGATCTGGCAAATCAATAAACTCTGTGGAGCTCAGATCTGGGGCGATTTGGTTTTTTCAAGTCTCTGGTTGTTTTTCATGGTGCAGACTCAAGGAGGGGACGGGATCTGGCAAAAGCTTTGTCAATAAGCTCGGTGGAGCTCAGATCTGGGGCGATTTTAGCCCTTTTTTTTGAAGTCATGGTAGCGGAAGGGTCGTCCGGATCTGAAGCTTCTCATGGAAAGGAAGCGAAGCTGCGCATGCATTTCAGAGTGCTTAGCCCAGTGCTTCCAGACCGAGATGGAGACTGTTCGGCTTCAACACGGCGTCCACCGCCCTGCTCTCTCCCAAGTGGTGATGTCCCCGGCAAGGGTGCAGGTGTCCATGCTCCAAACTTCAACAAAATCTCGGTGGAGAAGAAGGACCATATCATGATTTTCTGATTTGTTGTATGTTCCTTTCTGTAAAACTGGAGCTGATAGCTCTTTACAAGGTCCTCGGTATAATTTATTATCGCAACAACCAGTTTGAATGCAGTTTCTGGGTCCTTTGGGCACCTTCCCTTGTTCAAAAAAATATGGATGCAAATACAATATGTTCAAGTAATATACCTCTGTAGCTACATCATGAGCAGGGTATTTGAACTCCATAGAGTCATAAATAAACTGCAAATCAAACACATTTGCCGTTTTCAAGAACTCGGTACCATCAAGAGTTGTGTATATGTGATCCGCAGTTGCACTAGAATCACACACCACAACTGCATAGTAGTACCTGCAGCAAGATCAATATAATCATCAGAGAACGGAACAACAAACCCTTGGAAGTAGTAACATTTTCATATGGCAAATATCAAATATGGATAGACAAGGCCATGGACATATGAACACAATCCCAAACATGTGAAGGAGAAGCTGCCATAGTTACATTTACACAGGATCTGAACATTTTTATATATTTTAATTAACAAGAGAATATTATGGAGTATATTGTTAAAATAATGATTCAAACTCTTTGCAGTAAGTCCCAGACAAACAGAAAAGTAAACAAGGTGATAATCAGCAAAAGTATCTCGATGCTTTGTTACTAACCTCAGTTTGTTTAGCCCATAAGTACGGAGCTTGTTGTTCTCAGTCTTAGAGTCAAGTTCATCTTCTTCGCCATCACCATATCCATCATCACTGTCATCATCTTTCCCACCATCATCACCACCATAACCATCAGCACCAAAAAGAGCAGAAGGGCCTTCAGTTGTCTCAATGTTCATGCACTTCAGTCCAAATTCTGTTGGATATATCGAGACTGATAGAACTCGCCCACCTTCCGGAATACAAGATGTCATGACCATATACAAGTCCACCGCCTGTTGAAAGGGCAAAACAAAGGAACACCATCATTGAGCCCAAGCAGCCAAAGAGAAGTTTCTATGAGCAACACAAACTATAATGCAAGGGGTATGTTCCGTTGTTTTGATTTTCAGTTTTGCAAAACACAGTATTTCTTTAATTAAATATTGACTATTATCAAAATATTTTGTTGGGGTGCTGCAAAAATCATAGGAAGTGCTTGAATACCTCACCAAACAAACAATACACACACTTCAATGCAAAAAACAAACATTAAGTTTGAGTAATGGGCATTTCTTTGGATACTTTTGGGATTCAGTTCATATTTAGATTCCTTATTATCAAAGCGAGGCCTTATGGGTAAGGTTGCACAGATGTTGTGAGATATTGGCAATTAGCACCTAAGACACAAAGAGACAATGATGGCTGACGTAATTTGGGTATAGATAAATATGGGCATCATTGTGTGAGGATGTCTGGACCAAAGAACCCAGCAATTTGACATCACTTCGGAATTTTTACTAATCCTGAATATCAACATTTGGTGCATCTATATCTCAACTAAAAACAGGCGAATTTTAGTGATAGAGATTTCACCTGTTCTCAACAACACAAAAAGATGAGAAATGAGAACATCTAAGCCAAACAACATGAATCTACGCATCGTACTTCAACCTAACCAACCTACTACCAAAACAACATAGTATTTTTAGAACTCCTTTTAGTGTTTTACTAGCATGTAGTTAATAAAATGCCATCTAAACAACCCTTAAAGGTTTTATACAAGTCTGCAATTAACACACAGATGCAAGAACAAAGAAATGCACATTTACCTCACAGAAAAGAAACAAGTTGGACTAAAAAGACATTAATTCAAGGTAATTCTCATGCAACTCACAGAATAAAACTGCCTTTTGAACATGGCTGAGATTGTTCAGGTAAACGGATTACTTCTCTAGATAAACAGAAATTTGAATTGGCACACACCTTAATATGATCCCAGTCCATGTTCACAACAGCAAGCCTGTGAGTTTCCTTGTCAATCACATGTGTATCATCATGCCTAGACATCAAGTGATGAGCAACGTCGCAGCCCACAAAGTACTGCAAAATAAATAAATAAATAAGTCAATGAATTAGAAATAATGCAAGGAAAATGTCTGTCTTTGAAGACAAGAAAAATACAACTAGCAATGTCACTCATGAAGATAATTTAGGAACATATGGAGATCCAACATATAACAACACACATAAGATAAGATGCATATAATTGCAATAAAACTAACTATGCAGCGAGTTGAAGAAAATCATCAGAACGTAAGATCAAGAGTTAGTTAAAAGTTGTTCTAATAGTTAAGATATGGAATTGCACAGCTAGCAAGCATCGCTCAATAAGGTTCATGCTCTACAAGAGAAAATGACACTAACACTGAGCAAGCACAAACATAAACCAAAAGTTGAAAATAACCATAACTGCAGCCTGCATAATCTTAATCTCTTCTATCCACATGTAAGATCAAACTTTTTTTCGAGGAATGAAAATGACAAATTTGGAAGGGAAACATCACCTGGTCATGGCCGTCCTCCTCGTCATCGCTACTAGGACTCTCTTGTTCCAGCGCATGATCCTCCTCTTCACAAATCAGCTCCTCTTGCTCCGTCTTATCCTTGTCCTTTTCGTCCCCCGCCTCTTCGTTGAGATAGTAATGCAGGATGGGGTTCTCCCTGGCGCTCTTCTTGCGGCGTCTGCCTCGCTTGTCCACTAACGAAGAATCGAACATGGGGTCCGTGAGCATGGGGGTAAACCTCGAGTCGAGGGCCACCTTGGCCTCCTTACGCCGCATCTGTCGGAACCTCGGGTCGGTCCGCGCCGCCGTGGACCGCTCGTCCTCCATCGCCCGCTTCATCTTCAAGCCGAGGGCCACCTTGGCCTCCTTACGCCGCATCGGTCGGGACGTCGGGTCGGTCCGCGCCGCCGCGCACCGCTCGTCCTCCATCAACCGCTTCATCTTCTCGAAGCAGGAGCTCGAGTCGGGGGCCACTCGGCGATGGATGCGCCGGGGGCACGACGGCACGTGATGTGATACGGGCTGGCACGACGGCACGTGATGCAGGAGCTCCTATTTGGCGCGTTCGGCGCCGTGGATGAAATAACGAAAGAGAAACGTCTCGCGACAAAGAACGCAAAAATACGGGAGAAACACGACCGGAACCTGCGCCCCAAAATTGAAGGATTGCTCAGCTAACCACTCGACCACGGGAAGACTACTGATTTATTGCAAACGCGAATGCATTAAGTACCAAATGAGCCACGCTAGTTATTACACATTTTTGAACTATTCGTTTTTAAGTCAATTTTTAATGAAAATAAGTTCATAAATTTTGAAAAAAGTTCATCAAATTTGAAATAAAAGTTCATCGATTAGAAGAAAACATTCATCAAATTTGAAAGTAGTTCATTGATATCAAAAAAATTTCATCGATTTCGAAATAAGTTCATAGATTTTGAAGAAAGTTTATCGATTTACCGAAATAGTTCATTGAATTTGGAAAAAGAGTTCATTGAAACTGAAAAAAAATTCACCAATTTTGGAAAAAAGTTCATCGATTTTGAAAAAGTTCATCAAAACTTAAAGAAGTTCATCAAAATTGAAAAAAGTTCATCAAATTTGAAACAAAATTCATGGAATTTGTAAAACAAAGTTCATCACTTTTTTTAAAGTAATCTAATTAAAAAATTTCATCAATTTAGAAAAAAAAGGTTCATGAAATGTGAAAAAAAATCGTGCATTAAAGAAAACAAAAAAGAAATTGAAGAGCTAAATAAAAGAAGGAAGGGAAGAAGATTTACATGAGCGAGACAGTGGCCTGCAGCGCCAAATAGGATTTGCCCGTGATGCACGCCTGCCCGATAGGCTCCGGCGCAATTTGGGTCGGTCGACCGTGCACCATTCGATTTAACCAATTCCAACCGCCTGATCCTGTGGTAGGTCGTCTTCTTCCTCCCACGTCTTAGATCTGCGGACAGCAGGTCGTCTTCCTCTCCCCCGCCTCACACCACACTGGCCGCCGGTCGCCGCCCTCGCCATAGTCGTCTCATCTCTTTCTCGTCGGAACCACGCATGCAACAACTTTTGCATGCGGTTGCAGCTCCCTCACTGGTGGTGGCAGCTCCGGTAGGACGCCGAGAACTCCGGTAGCACCGGTCGCAGCACCCCGACGACGAGCTCATGAAAAATGCTCTCCTTCGGGTTTGTGGGTGGCAACAAAAATGTCTGTCGGTAGTAGCAAAAAATTGTGCTGGTTCCAGCAAAAATAGCTCGTCAGTGTCGCCATCCCGTCGTAATTGAAGCAAAATCGACCACCGGTTGTAGCTTTTGTGATTGCCGATTGCAGCAAAAACAACTTCTTGTCCAGCTCACAGCTTCTCTGGTAGTAGGCAAAATCTACAATAGTTGTAGCGAAACACATAATCACAGGGTCTCGACAAACCTCATCAAAAAGAATGTAACAAACTACAATGCCGGCAGTAGCAAAACCCAAAAACGTTGTAGCAAAAAGTAGTACAAAATTTTCCAGCAAAAAAACATGGCAGCAAAATTTGGTTAGTTCCAGCAAAAAAAAAATGAAAACGTTAGTAACAAATTAGTACACTGGTTCCAGCAAAAACAAACATGAGAGCAGAATCTGGGTTGGTTCCAACAAAAACCAAAAACACTAGTAGCAAAATTTAGAGCTGGTTCCAGCAAAAAGAAAAAAGAAACTCGAGTCGTGCCATGGTCAGAGACCTACGACGCTCCCATGGTCAGAGATATGCGGCAGCCACCGTCAGGCCGCGCCTACTACTAGGGAAAACCTTATAATCTTACGAGCAGCATGGTTTAAAATAAGGCCCTACTACCAATTAGCAGTAGCGCGTGACAACAAAACTCGCTACTGATATCCGCATAGCAGTAGCGCGCCAGGATGAAAGAGTGCTACTAATACAATTGCCACGATGTTGCCGCTAGACTAGGTATAGTAGTAGCGCCATTTTCGTAACCGCGCTTCTGCTGCTGAACTTAGCAGTAGCGTTTTTCACCAACCCTCGCTGCTGCTAAGTTTAGTCCCCTCCTTGCAACTAAGTTTAGTCACACCTTGCTCCGCGAACAGGGTGTTTACCCTCTTAAACTAGATCATTGAGGACGCGCGTTGCTGCGCCCATCTCTTGGTAGTACTTTCCACAAAATATATGGAGGTAACAAAGGAATTTCATCTTTCTATTATTTTAAAAATAACAATAAATAGCTATTCATTTTATTTTAAAGGAAGAATACACATATTTGGGAGACATAGATGGTCCGTGTGAAATTGATAAACATGGCACACATTTCTTAATCCAATACTTGATGCATCATAATGGTTAGTGTGCTAGCCGGCATCAGGTGGAACGCACCGAATCTTCAAAAACAACGAAATCCGAAGGAAATCATTTAATAAACAAACTATAATTGTTTGGTGCAAGCTATATCATAAAACAAAGACACAAATTATAAAGCAATTTGACAATGAATTAGCATAGGTCCTCCTAAAACTTTGTGGATTCATAAAACTAAGCAGCCTCGCGTCATTCTTCTCCTGGCTACATGTTCCACTGTAGGCATTATCACCACCTTAATCATACATTAACGTCAATGCACTCTGAAACAACCAGAATACACCATCTCTGTTGTATGCATGAAAGGTAGCTTCCAAGCAAGTTGACACCTACCAAGTTATTGAAGGGTAAGTCTTGTTTCTCTGTTACAAACATTCTAGTTATAAATCTGTAGGGGTGACATTTTGGCTGGAAACATTATTTACTTACAAATATGAAGAGACAATGAATTGTAGTAGATCCAAGGCCATGCTAAAAATTAAATAGGCATTGGTAATGGGAGTGAGATCCTCTAGTGGAAACGGAAAATATAACACATGAAGTAAAAACAAATTCCAACTTGATCGTGGCCTCAACACCCTTCCAGTATCGGTGAAGCAAAGACGCAAACAATATTTCTATCGAAGTACCAAGGAGCACTACTATACAAAACATGGGGGACAACTGAAAAAGTAGTATACACACAAGTTAAATTGAATAAAGATTTCCAAAAATCTCTTCAATCTATGGAAATAAGACTGCTAGGTGTAGAGCCTCCTTTATGATGGACTTGTTTCAAATTACCATATATTTACTTTTTTTATTTCAAGGAAATATATATCCTTGTCAAGCTTAGAATGGACATCAACTATTCTGGAAAATGCCAGAATGGTTGCTTTGTGATGTCTATGATTTCTAAGAAGCCAAGTGGTTGTGTTGTGTTATATATAACTGCTGACAAAAAAAATAGTTACCATTCATACACACGTCTAGTGGACACCTCAAGAACGATTACATTGTAAATCAACTCCACTACTTCTCAAATGAACAAAGGAGCTCAGGTGTTCAGATTTTAAAAAAATGTACTGATATTCTTCTGTCCTTGAATTTTACATTTGCATTTTGGAAAGGATATATACTTCCAAGACAGCTCAATATGTAGGCTCCCACGACAGAACCGAAAAAGAGTACCAGAACATGAAAGTCGCTGTTGGATAGTGATATATAGCTTCCCTGATAAACATTAAAAAACAAAACTTTTCATATATGTTGCTGCTGCAGAAATTCTATGCTTCAGCCAGTAGTTCCCTAAGTAAAAGGCGGTTTCAGTTACAAGGTTGACATTCTTTACGTGCTAGTTGCAAAATAACAAACACAACTTGGTACCTGATTTCATAACAAGGTTGACTAAGTTCAACGTTATTAGCTAGCACACTAACCATTAATCCGACGGAAGACAGGAGAAGGAGGACATCAGTGGCTGGACGGAGACGGCAGCAAGTTTCCGACGATGTGGCCGATGACTCCGCCACGAGAAGGTGCGAGCCGAACGAAACGAGAATGGTGGCGGCGCAACTTGTGTCGTGGGAGAGAAAAAGAGAGATCGGGGTGGGAAGGAAACGTTGGATGGCCGCCCATCCGAGATCGGACATTCCTTCCTACAGGTGAACGAGAGGGCCTCGATTGGACTGGGATCAGGTGACATGCCTACAGCATGTCACGCTGCAACATGCGGCCTCCCATCCGCCCTCCAATCTCCATCCAACGTTCCACAACGATCCAAGGCAAAAAAAAATCCCAGGCGATCAGACTACACAGGCGAAATGCATCAGACTACTATTTTCATAGTTTGTTCAATAGAATCACCAACTTTTCAGTCATTATACAGTACAAACCGCAGCTATATTTTTTTTACCGAATTTGCATAAATTAAATTTCAAATTTAGCTATACAAAAAAAAAACAGTATGCAAACAGCAGTCATATAGCAACAAAAACAACAGTGATTTAACAATACAAATTATGTACCACTTGATTGTAATTCAAAATCTCGATACATTCAAATTCAGTACCACTTGCTTGTACACTTAGGCTACAAAATAATATAGTTAACCCCATACTATTATAGTTAACCATGTCCAAAATACTATCTAACAAGTTCCATGCTAGAAGAGATAATCATCATCATCACCACCATGTACAAAATATTATCCAAGGAGCTTCCTGTTGGAAATATGCCCTAGAGGCAATAATAAAAACATTATTATTATATTTCCTTGTTCATGATAATTGTCTTTTATTCATGCTATAATTGTATTATCCGGAAATCGTAATACACGTGTGAATACATAGACCATAACATGTCCCTAGTGAGCCTCTAGTTGACTAGCTCGTTGGTCAACAGATAGTCATGGTTTCCTGACTATGGACATTAGATGTCATTGACAACAGGATCACATCATTAGGAGAATGATGTGATGGACAAGACCCAATCTTAAGCATAGCACAAGATCGTGTAGTTCGTTTTGCTAGAGCTTTTTCAATGTCAAGTATCTCTTCCTTAGACCATGAGATCGTGTAACTCCCGGATACCGTAAGAGTGCTTTGGGTGTACCAAATGTCACAACGTAACTGGGTGACTATAAAGGTGCACTACAGGTATCTCCGAAAGTGTCTGTTGGGTTGACACGGATCGAGACTGGGATTTGTCACTCCGTATGACGGAGAGGTATCTCTGGGCCCACTCGGTAATGCATCATCATAATGAGCTCAAAGTGACCAAGTGTTTGGTCACGGGATCATGCATTACGGTACGAGTAAAGTGACTTGCCGGTAACAAGACTGAACGAGGTATTGGGATACCGACGATCGAGTCTTGGGCATGTAACGTACCGATTGACAAAGGGAATTGTATACGGGGTTTGCTCGAATCCTCGACATCGTGGTTCATCTGATGACATCATCGAGGAGCATGTGGGAGCCAACATGGGTATCCAGATCCCGCTGTTGGTTATTGCCCGAGAGCCGTCTCGGTCATGTCTACGTGTCTCCCAAACCCGTAGGGTCTACACACTTAAGGTTCGGTGACGCTAGGGTTGTATGAATATGAGTATGCAGCATACCGAATGTTGTTTGGAGTCCCGGATGAGATCCCGGACATCACGAGGAGTTCCGGAATGGTCCGGAGGTAAAGATTTATATATAGGAAGTCTTATTTTGGTCGCCGAAAAAGTTTCGCACTTTATCGGTATTGTACCGGGAGTGCCGAAAGTGGTCCCGGGGTCCACCGGGTGGGTCCACCTGCCCCGGGGGGCCACATGGGCTATAGGGGGTGCGCCTTGGCCTATATGGGCCAAGGGCACCAGCCTCAAGAGGCCCATGCGCCAAGAAGACTTGGAGAGGGGAGAGTCCAAAGAGGGGAAGGCACCTCCGAGGTGCCTTGGGGGGGATGGACTCCTCCCTCCCTCTTGGCCGCACCCCTTCCTTGGAGGAAGGGGCAAGGCTGCGCCCTCCCCCCTCTCATGCGCCTATATAAAGGGAGGGGAGGGAGGGGTGGCCGCACCCATAAGCCCTGGCGCCTCCCTCCTCCCTGCAACACCTCATCCTCCTCCCGTAGTTGCTTAGCGAAGTCCTGCCAGAGTTCTGCTGCATCCACCACCACGCCGTCGTGCTGCTGGATCTTCATCAACCTCTCCTTCCCCCTTGCTGGATCAAGAAGGAGGAGACGTCATCCGCTCCGTACGTGTGTTGAACGCGGATGTGCTGTCCGTTCGGCACTAGGTCATCGGTGATCTGAATCACGGCGAGTACGACTCCATCAACCCCGTTCCATTGAACGCTTCCGCACGCGATCTACAAGTGACTCTCCCATGACTCGTTGCTAGATGAACTCATAGATGGATCTTGGTGAAACCGTAGGAAAAATTTTAATTTTCTGCAAAGTTCCCCAACAGTGGCATCATGAGCTAGGTCTATGCGTAGTTCTCTATTGCACGAGTAGAACACAATTTTGTTGTGGGCGTAGATCTTGTCAACTTGCTTGCCGCTACTAGTCTTATCTTGCTTCAGCGGTATTGTGGGATGAAGCGGCCCGGACCAACCTTACACGTACGCTTACGTGAGACCGGTTCCACCGACTAACATGCACTAGTTGCATAAGGTGGCTGGCGGGTGTCTATCTCTCCCACTTTAGTTGGAGCGGATTCGATGAAAAGGGTCCTTATGAAGGGTAAATAGAAGTTGACAAAATCACGTTGTGGTTATTCGTAGGTAAGAAAACGTTCTTGCTAGAACCCAATTGCAGCCACGTAAAAGATGCAACAACAATTAGAGGACGTCTAACTTGTTTTTGCAGCAATTGTCATGTGATGTGATATGGCCAGAAGTTGTGATGAATGATGAATGATATATTGTGATGTATGAGATCATGTTTTTGTAATAGGAATCACGACTTGCATGTCGATGAGTATGACAACCGGCATGAGCCATAGGAGTTGTCTTTATTTTTTTGTATGACCTGCGTGTCATTGAAGAACGCCATGTAAACTACTTTACTTTATTACTAAACGCGTTAGTCATAGAAGTAGAAGTAGTTGTTGGCGTGACAACTTCATGAAGACACGATAATGGAGATCATGGTGTCATGCCGGTGACAAGATGATCATGGAGCCCCGAAGATGAAGATCAAAGGAGCTATATGATATTGGCCATATCATGTCACTACTTTATATAATTGCATGTGATGTTTATTATGTTTTATGCATCTTGTTTACTTAGAACGATGGTAGTAAATAAGATGATCCCTTACAACAATTTTAAGAAGTGTTCTCCCCTAACTGTGCACCGTTGCTAAAGTTCGTCGTTTCGAAGCACCAAGTGATGATCGGGTGTGATAGATCCTTACGTTCACATACAACGGGTGTAAGACAGTTTTACACATGCAAAACACTTAGGGTTAACTTGACGAGCCTAGCATGTACAAACATGGCCTCGGAACACGGAGACCGAAAGGTCGAACACGAGTCATATGGAAGATACGATCAACATGAGAATGTTCACCGACGATGACTAGTCCGTCTCACGTGATGATCGGACACGGCCTAGTCGACTCGGATCGTGTAACACTTAGATGACTAAGGGGATGTCAAATCTGAGTGGGAGTTCATTAAATAATTTGATTAGATGAACTTAATTATCATGAACTTAGTCTAAAATCTTTGCAAAATATGTCTTGTAGATCAAATGGCCAACGCTCATGTCAACATGAACTTCAACGCGTTCCTAGAGAAAACCAAGCTGAAAGATGATGGCAGCAACTATACAGACTGGGTCCGGTACCTTAGGATCATCCTCATAGCTGCCAAGAAAGCATATGTCCTTGAAGCACCGTTAGGTGATCCACCTGCTCTCCCAACACTGCAAGATGATTTGAACGTTTGGCAGACACGTGCTGATGATTACTCCCTCGTTCAGTGCGGCATGCTTTACAGCTTAGAACCGGGGCTCCAAAAGCATTTTGAGCATCACGGAGCATATGAGATGTTCGAGGAGCTGAAACTAGTTTTCCAAGCTCACGCCCGGGTCGAGAGATATGACATCTCCGACAAGTTCTATAGTTGTAAGATGGAGGAAAATAGTTCTGTCAGTGAGCACATACTCAAGATGTCTGGGTTGCACAACTGTATGACCCAGCTGAATATTAACCTCCCTGATGAGGCGGTCATTGACAGAATCCTTTAGTCGCTCCCACCAAGCTACAAGAGCTTTGTGATGAACTGCAATATGCAAGGGATGGTAAAGACCATTCCTGAAGTATTTTCTATGCTGAAGTCAGCAGAGGTTGAAATCAAGAAAGAACATCAAGTGTTGATGGTCAATAAGACCACTAAGTTCAAGAAGGGCAAGGGTAAGAAGAACTTCAAGAAGGACGGCAAGGAGGTTGCCGCGCCTGGTAAGCCAGTTACCAGGAAGAAGTCAAAGAGTGGACCCAAGCCTGAGACTGAGTGCTTTTATTGCAAGGGGAAGGATCACTGGAAGCGGAACTGCCCCAAATACTTAGCGGATAAGAAGGCCGGCAACACTAAAGGTATATTTGATATACATGTAATTGATGTGTACCTTACCAGTACTCGTAGTAACTCCTGGGTATTTGATACCGGTGCCGTTGCTCATATTTGTAACTCATAGCAGGAGCTGCGGAATAAGCGGAGACTAGCGAAGGACGAGGTGATGATGCGCGTCGGGAATGGTTCCAGGGTCGATGTGATCGCCGTCGGCACGCTACCTCTACATTTACCTACGGGATTAGTTTTGAAACTCAATAATTGTTATTTAGTGCCAAGTTTGAGCATGAACATTGTATCTGGATCTCGTTTAATACAAGATGGCTACTCATTTAAATCCGATAATAATGGTTGTTCTATTTATATGAGAGATATGTTTTATGGTCATGCCCCGATGGTCAATGGTTTATTCTTAATGAATCTCGAACGTAGTGTTACACATATTCATAGCGTGAATACCAAAAGATGTAAAGTTGATAACGATAGTCCCACATACTTGTGGCACTGCCGCCTTGGTCACATTGGTGTCAAGCGCATGAAGAAGCTCCATGCTGATGGACTTTTAGAGTCTCTCGATTATGAATCATTTGACACATGCGAACCATGCCTCATGGGAAAAATGACCAAGACTCCGTTCTTCGGAACAATGGAGCGAGCAACCAACTTGTTGGAAATCATACATACCGATGTGTGTGGTCCAATGAGTGTTGAGGCTCGCGGAGGATATCGTTATGTTCTCACTCTCACAGATGACTTGAGTAGATATGGGTATGTCTACTTGATGAAACACAAGTCTGAGACCATTGAAAAGTTCAAGGAATTTCAGAATGAAGTAGAGAATCAACGTGACCGAAAGATAAAATTCTTACGATCGGATCGTGGAGGAGAATATTTAAGTCACGAATTTGGTACACACTTAAGGAAATGTGGAATCGTTTCACAACTCACGCCGCCTGGAACACCTCAGCGAAACGGTGTGTTCGAACGTCGTAATCGCACTCTATTGGATATGGTGCGACCTATGATGTCTCTTACCGATTTACCGCTATCATTTTGGGGATACGCTCTAGAGACAGCTACATTCACTTTAAATAGGGCACCATCTAAATCTGTTGAGACGACACCGTATGAATTATGGTTTGGGAAGAAACATAAGCTGTCGTTTCTAAAAGTTTGGGGATGCGATGCTTATGTCAAGAAACTTCAACCTGAAAAGCTCGAACCCAAGTCGGAAAAATGCGTCTTCATAGGATACCCCAAGGAAACCATTGGGTATACCTTCTACTTAAGATCCGAGGGCAAGATCTTTGTTGCCAAGAACAGATCCTTTCTGGAAAAGGAGTTTCTCTCGAAAGAAGTAAGTGGGAGGAAAGTAGAACTCGATGAATTACTACCTCTTGAACAGGATGATAGTGCAGCTCAGGAAAATGTTCCTGTGATGCCTACACCAACTGAAGAGGAAAACAATGATGATGATCAAGGTACTTCGGATCAAGTTGCTACTGAACTTCGTAGGTCCACAAGGACACGTTCCGCACTAGAGTGGTACGGCAACCCTGTCCTGGAAATCATGTTGTTGGACAACGGTGAACCTTCGAACTATGAAGAAGCAATGGCGGGCCCAGATTCCAACAAATGGCTAGAAGCCATGAAATCCGAGATAGAATCCATGTATGAAAACAAAGTATGGACTTTGACTGACTTGCCCGATGATCGGCGAGCGATAGAAAACAAATGGATCTTTAAGAAGAAGACGGACGCGGATGGTAATGTCACCATCTATAAAGCTCGACTTGTCGCTAAGGGTTATCGGCAAGTTCAAGGGATTGGCTACGATGAGACTTTCTCTCCCGTAGCGAAGCTTAAGTCCGTCCGAATCATGTTAGCAATTGCCGCATACTATGATTATGAGATATGGCAGATGGACGTCAAAACGGCATTCCTTAATGGGCATCTTAAGGAAGAACTGTATATGATGCAGCCGGAGGGTTTTGTCGATCCTAAGAATGCTAACAAAGTATGCAAGCTCCAGCGATCCATTTATGGGCTGGTGCAAGCATCTCGGAGTTGGAACATTCGCTTTGATGAAATGATCAAAGCGTTTGGGTTTATGCAGACTTATGGAGAAGCCTGCGGTTACAAGAAAGTGAGTGGGAGCTCTGTAGCATTTCTCATATTATATGTAGATGACATACTTTTGATGGGAAATGATATAGAATTCTTGGAAAGCATTAAGGCCTACTTGAATAAGTGTTTTTCAATGAAGGACCTTGGAGAAGCTGCTTATATATTAGGCATCAAGATCTATAGAGATAGATCGAGACGCCTCATAGGTCTTTCAGAAAGCATATACCTTGATAAGATTTTGAAGAAGTTCAAAATGGATCAGTCCAAGAAGGGGTTCTTGCCTGTATTGCAAGGTGTGAGATTGAGCTCGGCTCAATGCCCGACCACGGCAAAAGATAAAGAAGAGATGAGCGTCATCCCCTATGCCTCAGCCATAGGATCTATTATGTATGTCATGCTGTGTACCAGACCTGATGTAAACCTTGCCGTAAGTTTGGTAGGAAGATACCAAAGTAATCCCGGCAAGGAACACTGGACAGCGGTCAAGAATATCCTAAAGTACCTGAAAAGGATGAAGGACATGTTTCTCGTTTATGGAGGTGACGAAGAGCTCGTCGTAAAGGGTTACGTCGACGCTAGCTTCGACACAAATCTGGATGACTCTAAGTCACAAACCGGATACGTGTATATGTTGAATGGTGGAGCAGTAAGCTGGTGCAGCTGCAAGCAGAGCGTCGTGGCGGGATCTACATGTGAAGCGGAGTACATGGCAGCCTCGGAGGCAGCGCATGAAGCTATTTGGGTGAAGGAGTTCATCACTGACCTAGGAGTCATGCCCAATGCGTCGGGGCCGATCAAACTCTTCTGTGACAACACTGGAGCTATTGCCCTTGCCAAGGAGCCCAGGTTTCACAAGAAGACCAGGCACATCAAGCGTCGTTTCAACTCCATCCGTGAAAATGTTCAAGATGGAGACATAGATATTTGCAAAGTACACACGGATCTGAATGTCGCAGATCCGTTGACTAAACCTCTCTCGCGAGCAAAACATGATCAACACCAGAACTCTATGGGTGTTCGATTCATCACAATGTAACTAGATTATTGACTCTAGTTCAAGTGGGAGACTGTTGGAAATATGCCCTAGAGGCAATAATAAAAGCATTATTATTATATTTCCTTGTTCATGATAATTGTCTTTTATTCATGCTATAATTGTATTATCCGGAAATCGTAATACACGTGTGAATACATAGACCATAACATGTCCCTAGTGAGCCTCTAGTTGACTAGCTCGTTGGTCAACAGATAGTCATGGTTTCCTGACTATGGACATTAGATGTCATTGACAATGGGATCACATCATTAGGAGAATGATGTGATGGACAAGACCCAATCTTAAGCATAGCACAAGATCGTGTAGTTCGTTTTGCTAGAGCTTTTTCAATGTCAAGTATCTCTTCCTTAGACCATGAGATCGTGTAACTCCAGGATACCGTAAGAGTGCTTTGGGTGTACCAAACGTCACAACGTAACTGGGTGACTATAAAGGTGCACTACAGGTATCTCCGAAAGTGTCTGTTGGGTTGACACGGATCGAGACTGGGATTTGTCACTCCGTATGACGGAGAGGTATCTCTGGGCCCACTCGGTAATGCATCATCATAATGAGCTCAAAGTGACCAAGTGTTTGGTCACGGGATCATGCATTACGGTACGTGTAAAGTGACTTGCCGGTAACAAGACTGAACGAGGTATTGGGATACCGACGATCGAGTCTTGGGCATGTAACGTACCAATTGACAAAGGGAATTGTATACGGGGTTTGATCGAATCCTCGACATCGTGGTTCATCCGATGAAATCATCGAGGAGCATGTGGGAGCCAACATGGGTATCCAGATCCCGCTATTGGTTATTGCCCGAGAGCCGTCTCGGTCATGTCTACGTGTCTCCCGAACCCGTAGGGTCTACACACTTAAGGTTCGGTGACGCTAGGGTTGTATGAATATGAGTATGCAGCATACGAATGTTGTTCGGAGTCCCGGATGAGATCCCGGACATCACGAGGAGTTTCGGAATGGTCCGGAGGTAAAGATTTATATATAGGAAGTCTTATTTTGGTCGCCGGAAAAGTTTCGCACTTTATCGGTATTGTACCGGGAGTGCCGAAAGTGGTCCGGGGGTCCACCGGGGGGTCCACCTGCCCCGGGGGTCCACATGGGCTGTAGGGGGTGCGCCTTGGCCTATATGGGCCAAGGGCACTAGCCTCAAGAGGCCCATGCGCCAAGAAGACTTGGAGAGGGGAGAGTCCAAAGAGGGGAAGGCACCTCCGAGGTGCCTTGGGGGGGATGGACTCCTCCCCCCCTCTTGGCCGCACCCCTTCCTTGGAGGAAGGGGCAAGGCTGCGCCCTCCCCCCTCTCATGCGCCTATATAAAGGGAGGGGAGGGAGGGGTGGCCGCACCCATAAGCCTTGGCGCCTCCCTCCTCCCTGCAACACCTCCTCCTCCTCCCGTAGTTGCTTAGCGAAGCCCTGCCGGAGTTCTGCTGCATCCACCACCACGCCGTCGTGCTGCTGGATCTTCATCAACCTCTCCTTCCCCCTTGCTGGATCAAGAAGGAGGAGACGTCATCCGCTCCGTACGTGTGTTGAATGCGGAGGTGCTGTCCGTTCGGCACTAGGTCATCAGTGATCTGAATCACGGTGAGTACGACTTCATCAACCCCGTTCCATTGAACGCTTCCGCACGCGATCTACAAGTGGTATGTAGATGCAATCACTCTCCCATGACTCATTGCTAGATGAACTCATAGATGGATCTTGGTGAAACCGTAGGAAAATTTTTAATTTTCTGCAACGTTTCCCAACACTTCCATGCTAGAACAAATTATCATGGTCAGCCATCAAGAGCTGGGTGAAACTCATAATATTATTGCACTCTTGAAGCACCAAATTTACTTCTTTGTTGTTGTCATACTTCTCCACTTCTACTTGAGGCTGCACACCATATTTTTTCTTTTGTTGCACACCATCCTTATTCCTTTGTGGCTGAGAACAAAAATCACTGTAATTAGTTAACAAATGAGCAATAACAACATATCATGTACCATTTGCAACATACCTTTTCTCCCTGTTTTGTTGGTCCTTTAGTTACTCTGTGCTTCCCCTTGAATAACTTATCAAGCCAATTTTTCTTTCTCCTTAAGTTCTTTGACTGAACCTCTTTTTTCTTCAGCCGTGCAGATCTAAGCAACTCATCTAGTTGCTGCACATTTGGGTCAACATTCTCTTTGTCTTTACATAGTGCATTCATGGGCACTAGTAGATGTATTGAGTAAATCATGTATATGTGGAGCGACGGAATCAAGTGCATTATCCAATAGGATACAACATTGTGGAGAGTTGGCTGCTTTTTGTGCCATTTTGTGAAATTTATGAGACAAATCCTTGTATCGAAGTTCAGCTTCCATTTTTGGATTTTCTACCACATTCCTTTCTTGTCTATCTTGTATACTTCCATAGCGAGCTTCTCTAGTCCACCTCTTCAAGACATAATGTGCCGACAATGTCTTTATGTTCATCAAATCAAGCACTTTTAGACCATGTGCACACAAGATTCCTATCCTATTGAACATCCCACAACTACATGAAACCGTTTTGGTCAAAGGATCACCTATCACTATGCGCTCCTCCTCAAACTGTAAATCTCCACGCAACCTCACAATAGCAACAACAAATCTATTATTTACATCCAATACTCTACAACATGTAGCCGTTTATCTTTCATACTCGCCTTGGAAAGCCTAAAAAATAATCGGAGTGTATACTTCGCTTGCTTCCACCAACATAGGAGTCTTCATCTTAATTATTGGTATATTCTTTATTGCATCGAATTCAGATTATAATTCAGCTCTTCTTTTTACTGCCACTGTCCTCTCAAAATGCATCAAGAGCCGAAGAATATGAAAATCTGATTTCAAATGATTTTTCAATGCATTGTTGAAGCCCTCACTTAATTGTGTACTTCTCACTCCCAAGCTAAAGACATCTCTCATATAACATTCAACCCATTTTTCTTTCACCTTGTAGATACTATCTAACCAAGTTTGCTTATGCACTTTGAGCCTCATATTGGCAAATGCTTCTTCAAATGCTACCTTGTCTTCATAGCCATACATACAAGCACCAAAATATGTGAGAATATGAGGCTCTTTTTCTTCATCCTCCACTTCATCTCTCTCTTCCACTTCATCTTTTTCTTCGCCCTTCACAGAAGTTATGTGTTTGACAACATTTTGCATTATATGAAAGGTGCACAATCCATGATATGATTTTGTGAAGACCTTTTCTATGGCTTTTTCCATTGCAACATCTTGGTCTGTATAGATAGTTCTAGGTTGCCTTCCATTATGTGCGGCTAGAAAAGTCTAAAAGAGCCATATAAAGGAGTCACGTGTTTCATCGAACATCAATGCAGCACCAAAAATGGTTGTTTTCTGAACTAGTTCAGCCCAAGAAAAATACCAAATGGCCTATACTCTTTGTTTGTGCCAAATGTAGTGTCAAATGTGACAACATCGCCAAAGTCTGCATCGCCAAGTAGCATTTTAGCATCAACCCAGAATATGTTGGCTATATGCTTCTCACTATCCAACTGCAAATGGTATTGGAATGCTGCATTCTCAGCCTGCTTGTCACGAAAATAATTCAACATACTTCCAGCCTATCCATAAGCCAACTCCCGTTGCCGCTTGCTTCGCAAATGGTTCTTTCAGTCACGGCAAGTGTAACTAAGGTTGTTAGGGACACTAACTAGACGACAAGCATACTCATGTGAAGCTTTTGGCATAATTCCAGAATCATCGGCTGTTTCTATCTCGAAAAATTGCACTTCTGAAATCTTCCTTTGTGATGCTAACAAGTGGCGTGTTTGTCGCCATTGAAGGCGGTGATTGTGCTCCAAATCAACTTCGGTGACTTCAAAATTGTTGGCAACTCGATCGTATGTAACAATCACATGAGCCTTACAATTGGTTCTTGTTTCAGCTCTAATACGCTTTGGCTCGTGATCTGTTTGGTTTTTCCTTCGATGGCCTTCATTGGAACAAACAAGCCAGCGTGAAGTAATCACACCATCACATCTGCTTTTGATTGTGGATCTTTTCCTCACATCAAAGCCGATGTGACCCTCATAATCAAACCAAAACTCCCAAGCCTCTTCCGAATCTCTGAACCTCATACCAACTTTGGGTGTCCTCTTTCCAATTTCTGCCATTGGACAACATTCAATTCTACCAAACGAAAACAAAGTATATAAATTAGTGGACTGCAATCTTCGCCATTGTTGCAAACTCATAGAACTACACATAATTTAACTTGTTTTGGTGCAGCGGTGATATTGATGCAAAGTCCTAGAACTACAAATATTAGCAGCTAATTCTGAAACCAAACTAAACCCAAACCATTCTAACTCTGAATCCAAACTGCACATGCATCAAATTGATGTGAAGGAAGAAGAGAGACGACCTGGGAAACCGAACGTGGCGGTCAGGGTGGTGCTCCTCCGTGGACCGCGGCAGCACGTCGCTGCTTCCCGGTGCACGAGGGGCTCTTCTGGTTCCCCCGGGACTCGGCGGAGCTAGTTCCCGCGGGGGCTCGGCGGCGTTGATTACCGCCGCGGCGAGGCATGATATGTCTCCAACGTATCTATAATTTTTGATGTTTCCATGCTATTATATTATCTGTTTTGGATGTTTAATGGGCTTTTTATACACTTTTATATTATTTTTGGGACTAACCACTAACCGAAGGCCCAGTGCAAATTGCTTTTTTGGCCTATTTCAGTGTTTCACAGAAAAGGAATATCATACGGAATCCAAACGGAATGAAACCTTCGCGAGGATCGCTTTTCGAACAAACGCAATCCAGGAGACTTGGAGTGGACGTCAAGGAAGCCACAAGGTGGCCACAAGGTAGGAGGGCGCGCCCCCCACCCTCGTGGGCCCCTCGTAGCTCCATCGACCTACTTCCTTCGCCTATATATACTCATATACCCTGAAAACATCTAGGAGCACCACGAAACCCTGTTTCCACCGCCACAACCTTCTGTACCCGTGAGATCCCATCTTGGGGCCTTTTCCGGCGCTCCGCCGGAGGGGGAATCGATCATGGAGGGCTTCTAAATTAGCACCATAGCCTCTCCGATGATGTGTGAGTAGTTTACCATAGACCTTCGGGTCCATAGTTATTAGCTAGATGGCTTCTTCTCTCTCTTTGGATCTCAATACAAAGTTCTGCTCGATCTTCTAGGAGATCTATTCGATGTAGTTCTTTCTGTGGTGTGTTTGTCGAGATCCGATGAATTATGGGTTTATGATCAAGATTATCTATGAACAATATTTAATTCTTCTCTGAATTCTTATATGCATGATTTAATATCTTTGCAAGTCTCTTCGAATTATCAGTTTGGTTTGGCCTACTAGATTGATCTTTCTTGCAATGGGAGAAGTGCTTAGCTTTGGGTTCAATCTTGCGGTGTCCTTTCCCAGTGACAGTAGGGGCAGCAAGGCACGTATTGTATTGTTGCCATCGAGGATAAAAAGATGGGGTTTATATCATATTTCTTGAGTTTATCCCTCTACATCATGTCATCTTGCCTAATGCGTTACTCTGTTCTTATGAACTTAATACTCTAGATGCATGCTGGATAGCGGCCGATGTGTGGAGTAATAGTAGTAGACGCAGAATCGTTTCGGTCTACTTGTCATGGACGTCATGCCTATGTTCATGATCATGCCTAGATATTCTCATAACTATGCGCTTTTCTATCAATTTCTCGACAATATTTTGTTCACCCACCATAGAATCTGCTTTCTTGAGAGAAGCCACTAGTGAAACCTAGGGCCCTCGGGTCTATCTTTTATCTTATAATCTCCCGTCAACTAGTTATTTCTGTCGCCGTTTATTTTGCAATCTTTACTTTTCAATCTATACAACAACAATACCAAAAATATTTATCTTATCATCTTTATCAGATCTCACTTTTGCAAGTTGTCGTGAAGGGATTGACAACCCCTTTATCGCGTTGGTTGCAAGGTTCTTAATTCTTTGTGCAGATACTAGTGATTTGCGTGTAGTCTCCTACTGGATTGATACCTTGGTTCTCAAAAACTGAGGGAAATACTTACGCTACTTTGCTGCATCACCCTTTCCTCTTTAAGGGAAAACCAACGCATGCTCAAGAGGTAGCAAGAAGGATTTCTAGCGCCGTTGCCGGGGAGGCTTACGCCAAGTCAAGTCAAGATTTGATCTCCCGCCAATGTGCGATTTCTGGCGCCGTTGCCGGGGAGATCTACGCACAAGTCAAGACATACCAAGTACCCTTCACAAACTCTTATCCCTCGCATTACATTATTTGCCATTTGCCTCTTGTTTTCCTCTCCCCCACTTCACCTTTGTCGTTTTATTCGCCCTTTTTCTGTTCGTGTCTTTTCGCTTGCTTCTTGTGTGCTTGTGTGTTGGATTGTTTGTCATGATGGCACAAGACAATACTAAATTATGTGACTTTTCCAATACCAACAACAATGATTTTATTAGCACTCTGATTGCTCCTATTACCGATGCTGAATCTTGTGAAATTAATGCTGCTTTGTTGAATCTTGTCATGAAAGATCAGTTTTCTAGCCTTCCTAGTGAAGATGCCGCTACTCATCTAAACAACTTCGTTGATTTGTGCGATATGCAAAAGAAGAAAGATGTGGATAATGATATTGTTAAATTGAAGCTATTTCCGTTTTCTCTTAGAGATCGTGCTAAAACTTGGTTCTCTTCTTTGCCTAAAAATAGTATTGATTCTTGGAATAAGTGCAAAGATGCTTTTATCTCTAAGTATTTTCCTCCCGCTAAGATCATCTCTCTTAGAAACGATATTATGAATTTTAAGCAACTTGATCATGAGCATCTTGCACAAGCTTGGGACATGATGAAATTAATGATACGTAATTGCGCTACACATGGTTTGAATTTATGGATGGTTATACAAATTTTTTATGCCGGATTGAATTTTGCTTCTAGAAATCTTTTAGATTCGGCTGCGGGAGGCACTTTTATGGAAATCACTTTAGGAGAAGCTACTAAACTCCTAGATAATATTATGGTTAATTATTCTCAATGGCACACCGAAAGATCTACTAGTAAAAAGGTTCATGCGATTGAAGAGATTAATGTTTTGAGTGGAAAGATGGATGAACTTATGAAATTGTTTGCTAATAAGAGTGTTTCTTCTGATCCTAATGATATGCCTTTGTCCACTTTGATTGATAATAATAATGAATCTATGGATGTGAATTTTGTTGGTAGGAACAATTTTGGTAATAACGCGTGTAGAGGAAACTTTAATTCTAGGCCGTTCCCTAGTAATTCCTCTAATAATTATGGTAATTCCTACAACAACTCTTATGGAAATTTGAATAAGATTCCCTCTGATTTTGGGACTAGTGTTATAGAATTTATGATTTCGCAAAAGAATTTCAATGCGTTGCTTGAAGAAAAATTGCCTAAGATTGATGAGTTGGCTAGGAACGTGGATAGAATTTCTCTTGATGTTGATTCTTTGAAACTTATATCTATTCCACCTAAGTATGATATCAACGAGTCTCTCAAAGCCATGAGAATTTCCATTGATGAGTGCAAATAAAGAACCACTAGGATGCATGCTAAAAAAGATTGCTTTGTGAAAGCGTGTTCTTCTAGTTTTCATGATAATAATGATGAAGATCTAAAAGTGATTGATGTGTCTCCTATTAAATCTTGCGGATTCCACCATTAAGAAACCTATGGAAAGGATTAATGATGTTCTTATTGTTGCAAATAGTAATTATGTTCCCTTAGATTTCATTGTTCTTGATATAGATTGCAATCCGACATGTCCTATTATTCTTGGTAGACCTTTCCTTAGAACGATTGGTGCAATTATTGATATGAAAGAAGGAAATACTAGATTACAATTTCTGTTAAGGAAGGGCATGGAACACTTTACTTGGAATAAAATTAAATTACCTTATGAATCTATTATGAGAGCCACTTATGGATTGCATACCAAAGATGACAATACCTAGACCTATTCTTGTTTTTATGCCTAGCTAGGGGCGTTAAACGATAGTGCTTGTTGGGAGGCAACCCAATTTTATTTTTGTTCCTTGATTTTTGTTCCTATTTAGTAATAAATAATTCATCTAGCCTCTTGTTAGATTTGGTTTTATGTTTTAATTAGTGTTTGGGCCAAGTAAGACCTATAGGATCTTCTTGGATGATAATTATTTGATCTTGCTGAAAAAGACAGAAACTTTCTGCTCACGAAAACAATTTCTAGAAATCACCAGAAAGTGATAAAATAATGATTCCAATTGAAGTAGATCAATAACCAAATTATATAGGTCTTCCTATGTTTGCAGAATTTTATGAGCTATATAAGTTTGCGTTTGATATAGATTACTACAGACTGTTCTGTTTTTGACAGATTCTGTTCTTCGTGTGTTGTTTGCTTATTTTGATGAATCTATGGCTAGTATCAGGGGGTATGAACCATAGAGAAGTTGGAATACAGTAGGTTTAACACCAATAGAAATAAATAATGAGTTAATTACAGTACCTTAATACGGTGGTTTGTTTTATTTTGCTAACGGAGCTCATGAGATTTTCTATTGAGTTTTATGTTGTGAAGTTTTCAAGTTTTTCGGTAAAGATTTTATGTATTTGGGAATAAGGAGTGGCAAGAGCCTAGGCTCGGGTATGACCAAGGAACCCCAAGGTATAATTCAAGGACAACCAAAAGACTAAGTTTGGGGATGCCCCGGAAGGCATCCTCTCTTTCGTCTTCGTCTATCGGTAACTTTACTTGATGCTATATTTTTATTCACCACATGATATGTGTTTTGCTTGGAGCATCTTGTATGATCTGAGTCTTTGCTTTTTAGTTTACCACAATCATCCTTGCTGTACACACATTTTAGAGAGACACACATGAATCGGAATTTATTAGAATACTCTATGTGCTTCACTTATATCTTTTGAGCTAGATAATTTTGCTCTAGTGCTTCACTTATATCTTTTAGAGCACGATGGTGGTTTATATTACAGAAATTATTGATCTCTCATGCTTCAATTATATTATTTTGAGAGTCTTTTAGAACATCAAGGTAATTTGCTTTGGTAAAAAAATTTATTAGTCCTAATGTGATGAGCATCCAAGATAGGTATAATAAAAACTATCATATAAAGTGCATTGAATACTATGAGAAGTTTGATTCTTTATGATTGTTTTAAGATATGAAGATGGTGATATTAGAGTCATGATAGTTTAATAGTTGTGAATTTGAGAAATACTTGTTTTAAATTTTGTGATTGCCATAACATGCACGTATGGTGAACCATTATGTGATGAAGTCGGAGCATGATTTATTTATTGATTGTCTTCCTTATGAGTGGCGGTCGGGGATGAGCGATGGTCTTTTCATACCAATCTATCCCCTAGGAGCATGCACGTAGTACTTTGTTTCGATAACTAATAGATTTTTGCAATAAGTATGTGAGTTCTTTATGACTAATGTTGAGTCCGTGGATTATGCGCACTCTTATCCTTCCACAATTGCTAGCCTCTCTAATACCGCGCACCTTTCGCCGGTATCATACACCCACCATATACCTTCCTCCAAACAGCCACCATACCTACCTATTATGGCATTTCCATAGACATTCCGAGATATATTGCCATGCAACTTTCCACCGTTCTGTTTATTATGACACGCTCCATCATTGTCATATTGCTTTGCATGATCACGTAGTTGACATCGTATTTTTGGCAAAGCCACCATTCATGATTTTCATACATGTCACTCTTGATTCATAGCATATCCCGGTACACCGCCGGAGGCATTCAAATAGAGTCATATTTTTTCTAAGTATTGAGTTGTAATTCTTGAGTTGTAAGTAAATAAAAGTGTGATGATCATCATTATTAGAGCATTGTCCCAAGTGAGGAAATGATGATGGAGACCATGATTCCCCCACAAGTCGGGATGAGACTCTGGACGAAAAAAAGAGAAAAAAAGAGGCCATAAAAAAAGAGAGAAAGGCCCAAACAAAAAAATGAGATAAAAAGAGAGAAGGGACAATGTTACTATCCTTTTACCACACTTGTGCTTCAAAGTAGCACCGTGATCTGCATGATAGAGAGTCTCCTATGTTGTCACTTTCATATACTAGTGGGAATTTTACATTATAGAACTGGGCTTGTATATTCCAATGGTGGGCTTCCTTAAAATGCTCTAGGTCTTCGTGAGCAAGCGAGTTGGATGCACACCCACTTAGTTTCTTTTGTTGAGCTTTCATACACTTATAGCTCTAGTGCATCTGTTGCATGGCAGTCCCTACTCACTCACATTGATATCTATTGATGGGCATCTCCATAGCCCGTTGATACGCCTAGTTGATGTGAGACTATCTTCTCCTTTATTTTGACTTCTCCACAACCACCATCCTATTCCACATATAGTGCTATGTCCATGGCTCACGCTCATGTATTGCGTGAAAATTGAAAAAGTTTGAGAACATCAAAAGTATGGAACAATTTCTTGGCTTGTCATCGGGGTTGTGCATGATTTAAATATTTTGTGTGATGAAGATATAGCATAGCCAGACTATATGATTTTGTAGGGATAGCTTTCTTTGGCCATGTTATTTTCAGAAGACATGATTGCTTTATTAGTATGCTTGAAGTATTATTATTTTTATGTCAATATTAAACTTTTGTCTTGAATCTTTTGGATCTGAACATTCATGCCACAATAAAAAAATTATATTGAGAATTATGCTAGGTAGCATTCCACATGAAAAATTCTGTTTTTAGCATTTACCTACTCGACGACGAGCAGGAATTAAGCTTGGGGATGCTTGATACGTCTCCAACATATCTATAATTTTTTATTGTTCCATGCTATTATATTATTTGTTTTGGATGTTTAATGGACTTTATTATACACTTTTATATTATTTTTGGGACTAACCTACTAACCGAAGGCCCAGTGCAAATTGATGTTTTTTTTGCCTATTTTAGTGTTTCACAGAAAAGGAATATCAAACGGAACCCAAATGGAATGGAACCTTCGCGAGGATCGTTTTTGGAACAAATGCAATCCAAGAGACTTGGAGTGGACGTCAAGGAAGCCACGAGGTGGCCACGAGGTAGGAGGGCGCCATGGGGATAGGCATGCCCCCCACCCTCGTGGGCCCCTCGTAGCTCCACCGACCTACTTCCTTTGCCTATATATACTCATATACCCTGAAAACATCCAGGAGCACCACGAAACCCTATTTCCACCACCACAACCTTCTGTACTGGTGAGATCCCATCTTGGGGCCTTTTCCGGTGCTCCACCGGAGGGGGAATCGATCATGGAGGGCTTCTACGTCAACACCATGCATAGCCTCTCCGATGATGTGTGAGTAGTTTACCACAGACCTTCGGGTCCATAGTTATTAGCTAGATGGCTTCTTCTCTCCCTTTGGATCTCAATACAAAGTTCTCCTCGATCTTCTAGGAGATCTATTCGATGTAATTCTTTTTGCGGTGTGTTTGTCGAGATCCGATGAATTATGGGTTTATGATCAAGATTATCTATCAACAATATTTGATTCTTCTCTGAATTCTTATATGCATGATTTAATATCTTTGCAAGTCTCTTCGAATTATCAGTTTGGTTTGGCCTACTAGATTGATCTTTCTTGCAATGGGAGAAGTGCTTAGCTTTGGGTTCAATCTTGCGGTGTCCTTTCCCACTGACATTAGGGACAACAAGGCACGTATTGTATTGTTGCCATCGAGGATAAAAAGATGGGGTTTATACCATATTGCTTGGGTTTATCCCTCTACATCATGTCATCTTGCCTAATGCGTTACTCTGTTCTTATGAACTTAATACTCTAGATGCATGCTGGATAGCGGTCGATGTGTGGAGTAATAGTAGTAGATGCAGAATCGTTTCGGTCTACTTGTCACGGACGTGATGCCTATGTTCATGATCATTCCTAGATATTCTCATAACTATGCGCTTTTCTATCAATTGCTCGACAGTAATTTGTTCACCCACCGTAATATCTGCTATCTTGAGAGAAGCCACTAGTGAAAACTATGGCCCCCGGGTCTATCTTCTATCATATTAATCTCCCGTCAACTAGTTATTTCTGTCGCCGTTTATTTTGCAATCTTTACTTTTCAATATATACAACAAAAATACCAAAAATATTTATCTTATCATCTTTATCAGATCTCACTTTTGCAAGTGGCCTTGAAGGGATTGACAACCCCTTTATCTCGTTGGTTGCAAGGTTCTTAATTGTTTGTGCAGGTACTAGGGATTTGCGTGTAGTCTACTACTGGATTGATACCTTGGTTGTCAAAAACTAAGGGAAATACTTACGCTATTTTTCTGCATCACCCTTTCCTCTTCAAGGGAAATCCAATGCATGCTCAAGAGGCAGCAAGGCGGAGCACTTCACTGGGGCAGCGGCGGCGCGACCCTATGGGTCCTCCTCGGTGGCGGCGCTGCCCTGCCTGTCCTCTGCGGCGGCGACACTCGACGCCAATCTCCCCTTTTCCCCACCACAAATCAGTTCCGAGCGGGCAGTGTCAGTGTCAAAACCGGTGGATCTCGGGTAGGGAGTCCTGATCTATGCGTCTAGGCTGATGGTAACAGGAAGTAAGGGACACAGATGTTTACCCAGGTTCGGGCCCTCTCGATGGAGGTAAAACCCTACTTCCTGCTTGATTAATATTGAAGATATGGGTAGTACAAGAGTAGATCTACCACGAGATCATGGAGACTAAACCCTAAGAGCTAGCCTATGATGGTATGGTTGTAATTGTGATCGGCCTCCTAAGGACCAACCTCTCCGGTTTATATAGACACCGGAGAGGGCTAGGGTTTACATGGAGTCGGTTACAAGGAAGGAAACACAATATCCGGATCGCCAAGCTTGCCTTCCATGCCAAGGAGAGTCCCATCCGGACACATGCCGAAGTCTTGAGTCTTGTATCTTCACGCTTCAATAGTCCGGACGATGTATATAGTCTGGCCGTCCGGATACCCCCTTATCCAGGACTCCCTCAGTAGCCCCTGAACCAGGCTTCAATGACCATGAGTCCGGCGCACAGTCTTTTCTTCGGCATTGCAAGGCGGGTTCCATCTCCGAATACTCCAAAGTAATTATCGAACACTTGAATCGTGTACGGATCCACAAAATTATCTTCATATGCCACCGTAGAGAGAATGATATTTCATAAATGCAATCTGCTGACAACCTTTTAGACAACCTGACGTGTCATTACGGTCGGGTCATTATTTGAACCGTTTTCCCACAACCAGCCACATCACATATTGTGAGGCGGCGGTTTCCGTGACACGTCTTGTCAAAGCAGAGATCATGTTCCCCTTATTACGGGATTTTCATCAATACGGATATGGGTAATCCAACCGCACCGCTAATCGCGGCGAGCAGGAGGAGAACGGGCTCCACCAGGCAAGTGGGGAGGCGCAAAAAGCATTTACCGCCCCTATAAAGAGATGAGGTCTCTTTCTTTTTACCCACGCCTTCTCTTTCCGCTAGCTCATTCCGCTCTGTTCGAGCCCTAACGCCCAAGCGCTCTTCTTCTCCATCGAAGAGAGGTTTTCCAAAGATGTCCGGATCTGGAGTAGGAGGCAGATGGATGGCCTCGACCGTCCAGGAGAAGGACATCAAGAAGCTCTCGGGAGCCGGGTATCTGGCCCAGAAGATCGGCCACCATCTCCCACCGACGGGACAGGTCGTCCCCACTTCAGAACCTCATGAGAGAGTTGTGTTCCTTCCCCATTTTGTCCGCGGGCTAGGGTTTCCCCTTCACCCATTTGTTCGTGGAGTCATGTATTACTACGGGATTGATTTTCATGATCTTTCCCCCAACTCCTTCCTCAATATCTCGACGTCCATCGTCATGTGTGAGGCTTTTCTCTGGATCCCACCTCACTTCGGCCTGTGGATGAAGATTTTCAATGTGAAACCCAAGGTGCTGAGTGGCGAACACGCCGAGTGCGGTGGCGCCATGGTAAGCAAGATGCCCAAGGCCGTTTGGCCGAAGGGTGCCTTCAATGACTCCGTGAAGGAGTGGCAGCAGCAGTGGTTCTATATCACCGAACCACGCGGCAAAAAGTGGGCGGCAGCTCCAGAGTTCAGATCCGGAGCTCCCCTGCGGCTCACGTCCTGGCCCAAGAAGGGCCTGAACTGGTCCTCGTCTGATGAGCTGTCACTGCTCCAAACGCGCGTTCAGAGTGTGGTTGACAGGGATGTCAAACTCGTCGACGTAGTCCAGGTGATGCTAGTTCATCTGGTTCTCCCCTGTCAGCACCGAGCCTGTACTCTGTGGGAGTTCGACCCAACCGAGCACAAAACCCTTCAGGAGCTCTATGATTCCTCCCACAAGGATATCTGGAAGGTGCTCTTCAAGTCCGACAAATCGTGGCAGGGCTCCACCGAGTACCGTGGGTATCAATTATCCCATTCTGCAAGCCCGGTAAGTTACAACCACACTCCATCCATGCTTTAGTTGGCATGTTATGAGGGAGGCATCTTAATCGTGTTTCATCGTGACCTCAGGGGTGGATAAAGAAGGTGGAGCAGATACATTGCCCGGCATCACTACCGGAGGAACCAGCCGGACCTCTTCTGACAAAGATGCTGGTCCCCGCGCCTTACGAGGCGCCAAAGAAAGAGGCCTCCAAGAAGGTCAAAAAGACCTGGAGTGGCCTCCATCGTCGCGAGACTTCGGACGCCAAATCCGAAGACTCCAGCGACGATCCTTCTTCTGAAGACGAAGAGGAGGAAGCAGAGGAGGACAAGCCTCACTCTGATGGCGGGAAGAAAAGGACGACCTCCACATCCCTGGAGGCCGGATCGCCCAAGAGGGGGAAGGTTCCCTCCCAGAGGCATCCACCACGGCTGACGATAGCAGCCCGGAGTGGGATCCGAGGGCCCAGCCCCCGGAGAAGTCGTAAGTATACGAAACCTAAACACGCATATGCGCCCGGGATTGTTTTTGGGTATAGTGGTTTTAACTATTGCCATATTTTGCCCAGCTCGACAAGGTCTCGTGCCGGACAGTCCTCATCGGAGGATTCGCTGAGCTCGGACGCCTTGGTGAGCGAGACGCCTCCAGAGGCCCCTTCCCCAAAGTCCAGGCGCGACATTGAGGTGTCATCTCAACGGGATCCTGACCAGGGGGGCGTATTACTAAAGCCGGACACACGGGAGCGATGGCCCCTGAGTGTGCCATCAGCGGGGGTGATCTTGGGTTCGGCCCACAGTCGGACAAGGTCCAGGAGACCTCTAAGGCTCCCGGATCAGGCGAGCAGCCACCTTCGATGGTGGGAGGCTTGCCTACTCCGCTGGCAACCTCTGTCCAAGCAGAGTTGCCAGGCGGTCTGTCGACAGTGTTAAAGAACGCGTCTATCGTCGATGAACATCGGACCCTAATGAGTGCGGTGGTTGAAAAGATTCAGTCCACCAAGAGCGGGCTGAACGAGTCCTGCCTTGGCCTTATAAAGGCTTTTGAGGTTTGTTTCCTAAGAAACCTGTGAGGAATCATCATAATACGACTAGTAGCCCCTGATACACAGTTCGGCGGAGGAGAGGGAGCCGGGTAGGGGATCAAATCCTCTGCTTTCGCAGGAGCCTATGTGAATGACGTATACCCCTTTATGTGAAAACATGCGTCTGCAGAGAGGACGACCACTCATAATGCGGAAGTGTTCGAACTGAAGCAGAGCCTTGCACGGGCCGAAGAGGAACTTGGCCGTGTGAAGAAGCAATTGGAAGACAAGCAAGGTATGTTGAAAACATTGTCTTGAAGTTGGAACGAATGAGTAATTGTGCCTAGAAAGGACGGCTGCTTATATTGTATGCTCTAGGAGCGAGTGCCGAATACGAGGCACTAAAGAAGGCTGTGGCTGATGCCAACGAGAAGGCGGCCGCCGAGCAGGCGCTTCGTGAAAAACACGAGGCCAGGGTCATCATAGCCGAGCGGGAGCTCCAGGAGGCTGTGAAGAAAAGCAAGGGCTTGGAGCGGAGTCTAATAGGGAAAGAATCCGAACTCGCCCAAGCTCTGCAAGCCGCGTAAGATGCTCGGGAAGAAGCCTGAGGTGCTGTACGGGACATTCAGGAGGCCCGAAAAGATGTGGCTGGTAAGGCCTGTTGAATGCGTGGCCATTTTTACATGATAGTGGGGAGAACTCTAAGCGGCAAGCTGAATTCTTGTTTTTTACAGGGGCGTTTGCGGATCTGCCTCACAACATATCAGATGCCGCCCAATTTTACCGGACTGAGGAAAAGAAGTCTGCGGAGAGGGATTTCTGGTCGCAGTATTTGGCGCCGAACTATCTGGTGCCTTTTATTGATCAGTTGAAGCAACTGGTCGAACTGCACCAGGCGGCCGAACTAGCCATGAAGGACTTGGTTGTCCGGCTGTGGCCTGCGGAGCCAATTCCAAGTAGTTACTTCGGACTCGTGAAGCAGATTGTGGGCGCTTGTCCTCGGCTTGATGCTATCAAGCGATCAGTCTGTATAGAAGGTGCGCGCATGGCATTTGCCCGTGCAAAAGTGCATTGAGGGAAACTTGACGCGGAGAAGCTGATGACTGAGGGGCCGCCGGAGGGTAAGGAGCACCGCAAGCCCGAGCTGTACTGAAGGGGCCCCGCCTTGCGGCGGATAAATGTGCCAAGGACATTATATTTCCCTGAGGGCATTCGTGCCGCTTTTTGTAATATGGGATGATGGCATTTTTATTATATATTGCATGTATTGTTTGAACATATGTTCTTCCTGTGCGGCTGTTTATTGTAAATCCTGAGAGTTGGCCAGTCGTCGGCTTCTGCCCCCACGTAAAAAAGAATATGGGGGTGTTCGGGGTATATCTGAACGCTCTTTATCCCATAGTTGGGTCCTTTTAAGGAGGTGTTTCTCACCACAAACCAGGCAATCAGACTATAAGGCTTTATTACTCTCACTTAGCCATAGGAATTCAAGTATGGTCAGTGCAGCCCCTAGTGTTCGGAAGGCCGAACTAGGGGCTCTATTGGCGCCTGATCAGAAGGCCGATCCGTCGCACTCTGGATTTATAATGGCGTTGTGCGGAATAAATCTTTAAGGATTTTACAACCTCTCGAACAACTGACCAGCTCTCACTGCATCATGACAGTCGGTTTTCGGCTTTCTCTACCGAGGTGCTCATCCGGCTGAACCGGGACACAATCGCAGTAGTTCTCCCAGCGCTACCTTAGCCGATAGAACGGAACGTAAGGTACCAAAACATGGGAGTCGGGCAAACCCAACCAATGACCCAAGACATGATTCAGAGCTGATGCATATAGTGCTATAAGTTCGGGGTGCCGAGCGACCGGAAAGGTGGTCGGACTTTATTGCCGTACTGTGAAGCCCCTGGCATAACCGGGCGAACATGAAGCGAGGCTGCCATCTTTGGCAAAGAGGCGTCGGTGATAAACGATGACCGGTAAGTGTTATTTAAGTCTACGCATTGTAGTAGGATGATATGTCTATGCATATGAGTACGATGTATGAAAAGAGGTGTTTTTTGGCAGAACCTGTGATGGCCGGACTGGAGGGGGTTGTGAGTGGATCAAGAGTGAATCGGAACTGCCTTCTACCTGCATGTTCCTCCATTGTGTGTCCGGGCTGATTCCATGTTGCCAATCCTATTCTGTGTCAACGTTAGTTTGTAAAGGCAAATGCTTGGAGGCAGCTGAGCGTCCTCTTGTGGTTGGTCCAAGGGTTCCTGATCGGACCCCGGTGGACCTAGTTGTTATACCATGAGGTAGCGCAGACTCCTCTATGGGTGTCCGGATAGTTGGCTGTTGTATCAAAATTTTGATAAGCATGCAGGACTCGCTGTTCCGGCAGCTGTATGATTTCCGCTCTAAGGGCGGGGTTCGGCCTTGCCTATAAGTGTGATTATATCACACGGTGTTGGCCTAATGGTTTACCACGTGGAATCTAGCCAACGTGGTTCATCCCGTTAACATACGGTAAATTACCGCATGAGGGGAAGGTGCCGAAGAATTATTTTTTGGCGTGGCATTTTTTGGTGATCTGAAAACAACCGTTAGAGTGGTGGGCCAATAGACTTGGCCTTTGCACCTGGCATCTTTTGAGAAGATGTTATTTCTGGTTTTATACCTGCAAGGGCTTTGTGTGTTATGGAGCCCCGGGACTACTATGTCTGGGGGTACGACAATTGAATTGCTGTGGTTGGTGTGATCGGGGGTGATCGGCCGTACTTTTATGCTCTGGGGGGTCTCTTGACTATACACCTCCCCTCATTGTTTCCGGCACACGACCAATCGCTTTGTTTTGAGGATCCGGCATTCTCTATTGGTATGCTTTGCCGTCCTTCTAGGAGTACTATGAATTTCACATGGTTGATCGAGTATGTGGCTCAAGCCGAATAGGCTTGAGCTGCTCTTTGTCCGTTGACCGGACTGGGGGTTGCTGGACTTGTCACCAGTTTCCTTGACTTGCCGTTTATGACCATTGCGCCGAGGCTTGAGGGTGCCTCTTCGTGTATCCTTCTTACTGTCTTGGACCGTAATGGTGTGTGGACGTTGGGGTGTGTGCCTTGGGTTCTCCTGCTTAGGTTGAGGTAGCCAGTTGTGCCGTCCATGCCCTTTGTTGGGGCTGTCGAGTCCGTACTTTTCGGTGGCTAGTACCTTGGTCCACCTATCCACTAGCAAGTCTTGGTCAGCTTTAAGCTGCTCCTGCTTCCTTTGCAGGGTCCTTGCCGTGGTCATGAGCCGTCGCTTGAAGCGAACTTGTTCCACTAGATCTTCAGGCACGCCGAATTCGTCATTGCCGAGGCTTACCTCGTCGTCAGAGGGGGATGTATAGTTGTCCCTCTCCAAGTATCCCATCGTGACCGATCCAGCCTGCTTGAAGGTAGGCTGATAAGGGCTGTATTCCTCTCTGGCATCATCCGGATTGCTTTCATCTCCGGGGCCGGTGTTGATGTGGCGGGGCTTGGAGCGGCGCTGAAGACGCCCGTGCTTTGCTTTTCCTCCTGAGGGGTTATCCTCCGTCGCCTCATTACCATTGGTTTCCTTCGGAGTGTCCACTATGTATATATCGTATGAGGAGGTGGTCGTTCACCGCCCTGTGAGCGGTGGCTCCTATAATTCTCCTGCATCGTCGTCCATACTGTCGATGTCTTCGGAGTCACAGTCAAGCACGTCGGTTAAATCATCGACCATGGCAATGAAGTGGGTGGTGGGTGGGCAGCGAATTCCTTCGTCGCCTGCTTCCCACTCAAGCCGGACATAGTTCAGCCCAGAGCCTCCTGACAAAGAGAGAGACTTTAATGAGTTCAGCATGTCGCCAAAGGGCGGGTGCTGGAAGATGTCCGCAGCGGTAAACTCCATTACCAGAGCCCAACCTGGCTCGGCGGGCTCGAGGGTATGCGGACCGGAGCCACCAACCGGATACAAGTCCGGGGGCCCGGGGTTAAAGGCTTCCACATGGGTGAGACCTGTATTCGGCTCCATCGCCGATGAGTGTGTGGCCTGCGGGGCGGGGTCCATCCCTCCGTCCTTAGGCAACGCGACCTGCTCCGGATTTAGATCTGAGGCTTCTGCGGGGGTGATATCCCGAGTTTCATCCGATAGCAGGTCTAAGCCGTGCTCATCATGACTGTCCGGTGCTCCTGGCGTAGGCCCAAATCCGTCAAAGATCAAGTCTCCGCGAATACCCGCCGTGTAGTTCAAGTTTCCGAACCTGACCTGGTGGCCAGAGGCGTAGCTATCGATCTACTCCAGATGGCCAAGCGAATTGGCCCGCAGTGCGAAGCTGCCGAACACGAAGATCTGTCCGGGGAAAAAAGTCTCCCCTTGGACCGCGCTATTGACGATTGAAGGCGCCATCAAGCCCTGCAGCGACTACACAGAGGATCTCTCAATGAAAGCACCAATGTCAGTGTCAAAACCGGCGAATCTTGGGTAGGGGGTCCCAATCTGTGCGTCTAGGCTGATGGTAACAGGAAGCAAGGGACACAGATGTTTACCCAGGTTCGGGCCCTCTCGATGGAGGTAAAACCCTACTTCCTGCTTGATTAATATTGAATATATGGGTAGTACAAGAGTATATCTACCACGAGATCGTAGAGGCTAAACCCTAAGAGCTAGCCTATGATGGTATGATTGTAGTCGTGATCGGCCTCCTAAGGACCAACCTCTCCGGTTTATATAGATATCGGAGAGGGCTAGGGCTTACATGGAGTCGGTTACAAGGAAGGAAACACAATATCCGGATCGCCAAGCTTGCCTTCCACGCCAAGGAGAGTCCCATTCAGACACAGGCCGAAGTCTTGAGTCTTGTATCTTCCCGCTTCAATAGTCCGGACGATGTATATAGTCCGGCCGTCCGGATAACCCCTTATCCAGGACTCCCTCAGTAGCCCCTGAACCAGGCTTCAATGACGATGAGTCCAGCACGTAGTCTTGTCTTCGGCATTGCAAGGCGGGTATCAGAAGGCGAGCAACTATCGAGCAACGAAATCGAACGGCCAGAAACGTAAACCGCTGACAGGGCTTGCTTTAGGCTCGGTTATACTGTCCTAAATAAATATGTTACTTCTCAAACTATCACAACCACTAGGTCTTCATTGAACTCTATGTGTAGGATTTGTGGCTGCTACCTCTTGAGCATGCGTTGGTTTTCCCTTGAAGAGGAAAGGGTGATGCAGCAAAGTAGCATAAGTATTTCCCTCAGTTTTTGAGAACCAAGGTATCAATCCAGTAGGAGGCTACATGCAAGTCACCTTGTACCTTTACAAACAAATAATAACCTTGCAACCAACGCGATAAAGGGGTTGTCAATCCCTTCACGGCAACTTGCCAAAGTGAGAACTGATAAAGATAATAAGATAAGTATTTTTGGTATTTTTGTTGTATAGATTGAAAAGTAAAGATTGAAAAAAAATAAACGGCGATAGAAATAGCTAGTTGACGGGAGATTAATATGATGGAAAATAGTCCCGTGGGCCATAGGTTTCACGTGTGGCTTCCCTTAAGATAGAAAATTCTACGGTGGGTGAACAAATTACTGTCGAGCAATTGATAGAAAAGCGCATAGTTATGACAATATCTAGGCATGATCATGTATATAGGCATCACGTCCGTGACAAGTAGACCGAAATGATTCTGCATCTACTACTATTACTCCACACATCAACCGCTATTCAGCATGCATCTAGAGTATTAAGTTCATAAGAACATAGTAATGCATTAGGCAAGATGACATGATGTAGAGGGATAAACTCAAGCAATTTGATATAAAGCCCATCTTTTTATCCTCGATGGCAACAACACAATACATGCCTTGCTGCCCCTACTGTCATTGGGAAAGGACACTTCAAGATTGAACCCGAAGCTAAGCACTTCTCCCATTGCAAGAAAGGTCAATCTAGTAGGCCAAACTAAACCAATAATTCGAAGAGACTTGCAAAGATATCAAATCATGCATATAAGAATTCAGAGAAGAATCAAATATTGTTCATAGATAATCTTGATCATAAACCCACAATTCATCAGATCTCGAGAAACACGCCGCAAGAATTACATCAAATAGATCTCCAAGAAGATCGAGGAGAACTTTGTATTGAGATCCAAAGAGAGAGAAGAAGCCATCTAGCTAATAACTATGGACCCGAAGGTCTGTGGTAAACTACTCACACATCATCGGAGAGGCCATGGTGTTGATGTAGAGGCCCTCCGTGATTGATTCCCCCTCTGGCGGAGCGCCGAAAAAGGCCCCAAGATGGGATCTCACGGGTACAGAAGGTTGCGGTGGCGGAAAAAGTGTTTCGTGGCTCCCCATGATGTTTTCAGGGTATAAGAGTATATATAGGCGAAAGAAGTAGTTCGGTGGAGCTACGAGGGGCCCACGAGGGTGGGGGTGCGCCTGTCGGTGTCAAAACCGGCGGATCTTGGGTAGGGGGTCCCGAACTGTGCGTTTAAGGTTGATGGTAATAGGAGACTGGGGACACAATGTTTACCCAGGTTCAGGCCCTCTCTATGGTGGTAATACCCTACTTCCTGCTTGATTGATCTAGATGAATATGAGTATTACAAGAGTTGATCTACCTCGAGATCGTAATGGATAAAATCCTAAAATTCTAGCCTGTATGACTACTATTATTCTTGTCCCCACGGACTAAGCACTCCGGTTTATATAGACACCGAAGGGGACTAGGGTTATACAACATCGGTTACAGAGAAAGGAATCTTGATATCAGGGCACCAAGCTTGCCTTCCACGCCAAGGAGAGTCCCATCCGGACATGGGGGAGAGTCTTCGGTCTTGTATCTTCATGGCCCAGCAGTCCGGCCCATGTCCAACAGGCTGGACGCCCGAGGACCCCTTAATCCAGGACTCCCTCAGTAGCCCCTGAACTAGGCTTCAATGACGATGTGTCCGACGCGCAAATTGTCTTAGGCATTGCAAGGTGGGTTCCTTCTCCAAATACTCCAACACAGTCTTCGGACAGAACGACCGTGTCCGGCTCTGCAAAACAAGTACCACACACAACCGCATAGAGTATAATATTTCACGAGTCCAATCCGCTAACAACTTTTTGTAGTATGACACCACACCACCACCCGGTCATTATTTTGAACCGTTTTTTGGCCTGCCGTTGCATATTTCGAGATGCGGTCTTACTATCATGTCTCGTCAAAGCAGAGATCGTGTCCCCTTATTGCAGGATTCTCATCAATACGGGCGTGGGTAATCCAACCATGCCGTCTGTACAGCCCTTGGGAACAGGCGAGTTTTAAGGCGAGTGCGGAGGCGCTTGATATTCACTGCCTTTATAAGGAGACAAGGATTCTCTTCTTTCACCCATGCCTTCTCTCTCTCTACCCTCCCATTCTCAAGCTCCAGCGCCCAAGTCCTCATCTTTTCCGCCCCAAGAAAACAGTCGATCATGTCCGGATCTGGAGAGCAATGCAAGTGGATGGCTTCCTCTGTCAAGGAGAAGGACATCACCCAGCTTCGGGAGGCCGGGTATCTGGCCAAGGAAATTGCCCACCGGCTTCCAGCAGAGGTGCAAATCGTCCCCACCCTGGAGCCCAATGAGAGGGTGGTGTTCATCCCCCACTTCGTTTGCAGGTTAGGGTTTCCTCTCCACCCTTTCGTCCACAGACTTATGTTCTACTACGGGCTAGATTTCCATGATCTGGCCCCAAATTCTTTCCTCAACATCTCAGCATTTATTGTCATGTCCGAGGCCTTCCTCCGCATTCCACCCCACTTCGGACTGTGGCTTAAGATCTTCAACATGAAGCCGAAGGTGGTGGATGGCCAACACACAGAATGCGGAGGTGCCATGGTGAGCAAGATGCCCAACGCCACATGGCCCAAAGGTACCTTTGTGGAGACCGTCAAAGGGTGGCAGCAACTGTGGTTCTATGTCACAGAGCCCCGCGACGCCACCTGGGCCGCGGCTACCAAATTCAAATCTGGAGCCCCAATGCGGCTCACCTCCTGGCTAGAGAAGGGCCTGCATTGGTCTTTGTTGGACGAGCTGACATCGTTGCAAACGCGCATACAGAACATGGTGGACAAGAACATCAAGCTCGTCAATGTGATCCAGGTGATGCTGGTTCACCAGATCCTTCCGTGCCAGAGCTAGACTTGCCATTTATGGGAGTTTGATCCGGCCGAGCACCAGACCTTGCAACGGTTCTACGGAACCACGCACGAAGATATCTGGAAGGTGCTCTTCAAGGGCAACGAGACGCCGCCAGAGACAACCAAGGACCGTGGGCACGCCCTGGCCCATCCCGCCAGTGCCGTAAGTCTTTCATGCTTCAAGGCGTATCCTTTACTTGCTTATTTAGGGAAGATATCTAAACTTTAATATTTATTTTCCCAGGGCTGGACAAAGAAGGCAGAGCAGATTTGGTGTCCGGCTCCGCTGCCCGAGGAACTAGCAATTCCACTTATAACGAAGATGCTGGTTCCGGCGCCCTACCAGGCGCCGGAGAAGAAGGCCAAGAAGAAGGCCAAGGAGACCAGAAGGGGTCTCCACCGCAGGGGTGCTTCAGACAGGACGTCCGAAGACACCGAGACTCACTCCTCCACCGCCGGGGACAAAGAGGAGGAGAGTGACTCCGCGTGGATAACTCCACGTGGAGGCAGAGGCGTCCAAGAGGGGGAAGGGTTCCCTCATGGATAACTCCGCGTGGGATGTCGACAGCAGCCCCGAGAGGCGCCCCCCGAGACAAGGCCCTGGCCGAATCATGAGTACTCAAAGACCCAGGCGCATTCATTATCCAGCCTCCCTACTTCATAGTTTTTAACATGTTGGATCATGCACTTGTAGTCCGGCCCATGACAGCTCCCTGCGATCCTCATCAGGGGGTTCGCTGGATTCAAAGGCGATGGACAACGAGTCACCGCCGACGGCTTACTCTCCCAAGGCCAAGGGCGACGCTGAGTTACTGTCCCAAAGGACCTTTCCACGCCAGGGAGAGGTTTCAGGAGGCCGTCAGGGTGGCGCCAGAGGGTGACCCCTCGGTCGACGGACACCTGGGGGAGAAAATCCCCATGGAGACTGGCGATGGGGGCCATATCCAATTCAGCCCCCAGCCGAATACCACCCCGGAGACCTATACGGCTCCGGAATCAAGTGACCTATGCCTCCTTCGAAGGAAGGAGGTGGCCTATTCTGCCGGTGACCTATGCCATCCAGAGGCACCGGATAATATGCTAGAAGCGTTGCGTGGCGCTTCCATTGTGGAGGAACACTATATCCTTATGGGTATGATGGTTGAGAGGGTTCAGTCCGTTTAGAGCGGACTGACCGAAGCCTGCACCAGCGTGCTGACAGTCTTTGAGGTGAGCAACGCAATTATGTAAAAAGAATGTCATAGTATAGACAGTAGCCCCTGAGACACTGTCCGGTGTTTGGAAAGAAAAGCTAGACAGAGGATCAAGTAATTTTCGCAGGAAACTAACTAAATATGTCTTATGTGAATAAGCAAGCATCATTGCTGGCCGCAACCTCTCATACCGCTGAGGTCTCCGGACTAAAGCAGAGTCTGGAGTGGGCCGAGGAAGAGCTCGACTGTGTAAAAAAGCAGCTAGAGGACAAGCAAGGTATGTGATGCCCTTGTGTGTATCCGGAAAAGGATGAATGACTTGTGCTGGCAGTAGTGCCATGATATTTGTAGGAGCGGCTACTGAGGTGGAAACCCTCAAGAAAGCACTAGCTGAGGCTAAAAAGAAAGTGGAAAAGGAGCAAGCCGCCCATGAAAAACACGAGGCCAAGGTTGGTGAGGTCCAACAGAAGCTCCAGGATGCCGTCCAGAAATGCGAGTCCTTGGAGCGCGATATTGCGGATCAAGAGACCAAACTCGCCAAGGCTCGCCAGAGCGCACAAGAGGCCCAAGTTGAAGCCCAGGCCGCCCTCCAGGAAATCCAAGAGGTCAAGAAAATCGCGGCGGGTAAGGCTTTTATTATGCGAAGCAAGTATGTGAAGAAGGGGTATCTCTTACTAACCCTGATTTGGAGTTCCCCAGGGGCGTTTGCGGATCTGCCGCGCAGTGCTTCTGACGCTGCGGAGTTCTTCCGAGCCAAAGAGGGAAGCTCAACGGAGAAGCTGTTTTGGTCGCAATAACTTGCGCCAGAACATCCAGTGCCCTTTAGCGATCAGCTAAAACAGCTGGTCGAACTGCATAGGGCGGCTGAACTGGCCATGAAGGATTTGATAATCTAGCTGTGGCCTGCTGAAGCTATACCCAGTAGCTACTTTGGGATCGTGAAGCGGCTGGTCAGTGCCTACCCCCGGCTTGATGTTATCAAGCATTCGGTCTGCATCGAGGGTGCGTGGATGGCCTTCGCCCGCGTCAAGGTGCAGTGGGCTAAGATGAACGCCGTCAAGCTCGCGACCGAGGAACCGCCCGAGGGCAAAGAGCACCGCACACCCGAGCGATATTTTAGCGATGTCCTGGAGGGATCCCGCATTGTAGTAGAGGAATGTGCGAAAGATGTAATCTTTGAACGAATACATTTATGTTATCTCACTCTGTATTATGAAACAAAGTTGATTTTGTAATATAATGCTTGTTTAAAATGTTACCTCCTGTGCAACGTTTTTATGAAATCTGAGAGTTGGCCAGTCGCCGGCTTCAGCCCCCACGTAATTAGTACGGGGGTGTTCGGGATGGAATCTAAACACTCTTGATCCAATTCTTTGGTCCTTGAAGGAGGTGTTTAGTGCAACAAACCAGTCAAATCAGACTATGTGGCTTTATCACTCTCACTTAGCCATACGAGTTTGACAATAAAATTTTAGACGCAACCCCTAGTATCCGAACTGGGGTGCTGTAAAACACCTGATCGGGTAAGAACCGATCCATCGCATAGTGCGGAAAAAATCGCTAAAGATTTGAAACCTCCGAAGAGCTGACCGGCTCTCGCCGCATCATGACAGTCAGTTTTCGGCTTTCTCTACTGAGGTGCTCATTCGGATAAACCAGAACACAATCGTAGTAGTTCTCCCTTTACTACCCTAGCCGATATAGTGGAACGTAAGGTAGTAAGCACAGGAGCCGGGCAACCCAACTATTGACCAAAGACATGATTCTGAGCCATTGCATATAATGCTAAATTCGGGGTGCCGAACTATACTGTAGAAAGTGTTCATACTTTCTTGCCGTATTATGGGGCACAATGAAGCCCCTGACAAATTAAAGCGTACCAAAATGTATGGGTGCAATTTGATAAGAATATAAAAAGAGAGGTAGCAAGCTCTTACCGCAAAAGTTGGGCCGCAAACTGTTTCCATTATAGTTTGATGAATACGTCAAAGCATATTTCTACACGTAGTGCAATAAGCAACATGGCTATTTTAATAAGCCACAACCGAGGGAGAGCTGCGTGTGGGTCCTGAAAACAGGTAGAGTGATCGTTAAAGAGACCACCTAGAAATTCCCTTATACGTCAATGCTTCTTGCCGTCTTGGTGTATCTATCCTTTCGAAAGGACCTGTGATCAGGCCGTCAGAAAAAGCCTGTGGGAAAGAAACCTAAAAATGATAAAAAAGAAAAAGTGAAAGTATGTGTGTCCAGGAGAGGTCTAGCCGTATTATGGACCACAATCTAGTTATGCCTCAGTCTATACCCATGGTATTTTGACTGCGTAATTATGTACGCATGGTACAAATGCCGCCACTTGGTCGGGACTGGGACGGAGGCAGAATTGCTAGTCGAGCTCGTAATGAGCTGGGCTGTCCTGCTACAGAGTAGTCCGAATGCGTTTGACAGTGTCCGGGAGTTCGGCCGCCGAATTAAGGTTTTGCTTGATAAGGCCGCTCTGTACTTCTACTGCTCAAGCAGCAGTGTGCTCCTTGATACGTCTCCAACGTATCTATAATTTTTGATTGTTCCATGCTATTATGTTACCTCTTTTGGATGTTTATGGGCTTTATTTTACACATTTATATCATTTTTGGGACTAACCTACTAACCGGAGGCCCAACCCATATTGCTGTTTTTTTGCCTATTTCAGTATTTCGAAGAAAAGGAATATCAAACAGAGTCCAATGGAATGGAACCTTCAGGAGCGTGATTTTTGGAACGAACGTGATCCGGAGAGCTTGGAGTGCAAGTCAAGAAGCAGCCGAGGCCCCCACGAGATTGGAGGCCGCTCCCCTCTGCAGGGTGCGCCCCCTGTCTCGTGGGCCCCTCAGGCGGCCACCGATGTACTTCTTCGTCCTATATATACCTACGTACCCCGAAAATATCCAGGGGCACCACGAAACACAATTTCCACCACCGTAACCTTCTGTATCCACGAGATCGCATCTTGGAGCCTTCGCCGGCACTTTGCCGGAGGGGGAATCGACCACGGAGGGCTTTTGCATCAACATCCTTGCCCCTCCGATGAGTTGTGAGTAGTTTACCACAGACCTACGGGTCCATAGTTATTAGCTAGATGGCTTCTTCTCTCTTTTTGGATCTCAATACAATGTTCTCCCCCTCTCTTGTGGAGATCTATTTGATGTAAACTCTTTTTGCGGTGTGTTTGTCGAGATCCGATGAATTGTGGGTTTATGATCAAGTTTATCTATGAATAATATTTGAATCTTCTCTGAATTCTTTTATGTATGATTGAGTTATCTTTGCAAGTCTCTTCGAATTATCAGTTTGGTTTGGCCTACTAGATTGATCTTTCTTGCCATGGGAGAAGTGCTTAGCTTTGGGTTCAATCTTGCGGTGTCCTTACCCAGTGACAGAAAGGGTTGCAAGACACGTATTGTATTGTTGCCATGGAGGATAACAAGATGGGGTTTTATCATATTGCTTGAGTTTATCCCTGTACATCATGTCATCTTGCTTAATGCGTTACTCTGTTCTTATGAACTTAATACTCTAGATGCAGGCAGGAGTCGGTCGATGTGTGGAGTAATATAGTAGATGCAGGAGGAGTCGCTCTACTGGTTATGGACGTGATACCTATATACATGATCATGCCTAGATAATCTCATAACTATGCACTTTTCTATCAATTGCTCGACAGTAATTTGTTCACCCACCGTAAAACTTATGCTATCTTGAGAGAAGCCACTAGTGAAATCTATGGCCCCTCGGGTCTATCTCTTATCATATTTGCTTTAAATCTACTTTTATTTGCATCTTTACTTTTTGCATCTATATTATAAAATACCAAAAATATATTTATCTTATCATACTATCTTTATTAGATCTCACTTTCGCAAGTGGCCGTGAAGGGATTGACAACCCCTTTATTGCGTTGGTTGCGAGTTCTTAGTTTGTTTGTGTAGGTGCGTGGGACTTTTGAGAACCCTCCTACTGGATTGATACCTTGGTTCTCAAAACTGAGGGAAATACTTACGCTACACTTGCTGCATCACCCTCTCCTCTTCGAGGAAAACCAACGCAAGCTCAAGATGTAGCAAGAAGGATTTCTGGCGCCGTTGCCGGGGAGGTCTTCGCTCAAGTCAAGACATACCAAGTACCCATCACAAACCCATCTCCCTCGCATTTACATTATTTGCCACTTGCCTCTCGTTTTCCTCTCCCCACTTCACCCTTACCGTTTTATTCGCCCTCTCTTTCCCAATCTCCTCCTCTCTCTCTTTTTCACTTGCCTTTTTTCTGTTTGCTCGTGTGTTAGATCATTACCTTGTCGTTATGGCTAGTTCCTTGTCCGCTCCTATGTCTCCCGAGTTTGAAGTTCTTTACTTCAAGCAAAGGCAAGGAGAAAACTTAAAAGATGCTTGGTATAGGATGATGGAATCTTATTGCAAGTGCACCCTAGAGGTGAACTTTAGAATTCTTCTTTGCAGTTTTTATGTTGGGTTAAACATGACGCATAGACAACTCTTGGATTGCATTGCAAAGGGAAATTTTATTGAAATTGATCCTAGTATTGCGCATGAAATTATAGAGGGAATAGTGGGAACACTACCTCAAAAGGGAGGATCTCATCCTACCCAAGAAGAAACGCAAGTGTTTGGAAATATTTGCGAAGTAACAATTTTTTTACAAAAGTCTCTTGAGCCTCTTAAAAGTGTTAGCGGAAATCTCCACCGCATGAATCTGTTGATCACTCTTTGCAATAAGTGGTTGGATTCTTTAGATCTAAAAATTTTCGAGTATGAAGGGAAGCGGAAAGAACCTGCCGGATTTGAGCATGACTCCGCTAAAAAACTGAAAATTAAAGATGGCACTCCTTAGATCTATCTTCGTTCTTATGCCTAGCTAGGGGCGTTAAACGATAGCGCTAGTTGGGAGGCAACCCAATTTTCTTTATGTTTTTTGTTTTTGCTCCTGTTTAGTAATAAATATTGCATCTACCTTCTGTTTAGATGTGTTTTTATCTTTTAATTAGTGTTTGTGCCAAGTAGAACCTATAGGATAACCTACAACGATAGTTGATTTGATTCTGCTGAAAAACAGAAACTTTGCACGCACGAATATAATTTTATTAAATCACAGGAACGTGCTTTTGAGTTGATTCTTTTTGCTGCTGTTCAACAAAAACAAATTGTCCAGGACTTCCTATTTTGGTAGGATTTTTAGAGTTCCAGAAGTTTGCGTTAGTTACAGATTGCTACAGACCGTTCTGTTTTTGACAGATTCTGTTTTTCGTGTGTTGTTTGCTTATTTCAATGCATCTATGGCTAGTAAATTAGTTTATAAACCATAAGGAAGTTGGAATACAGTAGGTTTAACACCAAAATAATTAAAGAATGAGTGCATTGCAGTACCTTATGTGGTGGTTTTGTTTTCTTTCACTAACGGAGCTTATAAGATTTCCTGTTGAGTTTTGTGTTGTGAAGTTTTCAAGTTTTGGGTAAAGCTTTTATGGACTATGGAATAAAGGGTGGCAAGAGCCTAAGCTTGGGGATGCCCAAGGCACCCCAAAATATTCAAGAATAGCCAAAAGCCTAAGCTTGGGGATGCCCCGGGAAGGCATCCTCTCTTTCGTCTTCGTTCATTGGTAACTTTACTTGGAGCTATATTTTTATTCGCCACATGATATGTGTTTTGCTTGGAGCGTCGTGTATTATATTAGTCTTTGATCTTTAGTTTACCACAATCACCCTTGCTGTACCCACCTTTTGGGAGAAGCCTATTTGATTAGAATTTGCTAGAATACTCTATGTGCTTCATTTATATCTTTTGAGCTTGATAGTTTTTGCTCTAGTGCTTCACTTATATCTTTTAGAGCATGGTGGTGTCTTAATTTTGAAGAAATTGCTAGTCTCTCATGCTTCACTTATATTATTTTGAGAGTCTTTTAGAACAGCATGGTATTTGCTATGGTCATAAAGTTGGTCCTAGAATGGTAGGCATCCAAGTTGGGTATAATAAAAACTATCATAGGAAGTGAATTGGATGCTATGATCAATTTGATACTTGATAATTGATTTGAGATATGGAGGTAGTAATATTAAAGTCATGCTAGTTGGGTGATTATGAATTTGAAAGATGCTCGTGTTGAAGTTAGCAAGTCCCTTAGCATGCACGTATGGTTAAAGTTGTGTAACAAATTTGAAACATGAAGTGTACCTGGCTTGTGCATCCTTATGAGTGGCGGTCGGGGACGAGCGATGGTATTTTCCTACCAATCTATTCCCCTAGGAGCATGCGCGTAGTACTTGGTTTTTGATGACTTCTAAAATTTTGCAATAAGTATATGAGTTCTTTTGACTAATGATGAGTCCATGGATTATACGCACTTTTACCTTTCTGCCTTTGCTAGCCTCTTCGGTACCGTGCATTGCCCTTTCTCACCTTGAGAGTTGGTGCAAACTTCGCCGGTGCATCCAAACCCCGTGATACGATGCGCTCTATCACACATAAACCTTCCTATATCTTCCTCAAAATAGCCACCATACCTACCTATTATGGCATTTCCATAGCCATTCCGAGATATATTGCCATGCAACTTTCCACCGTTCCGCTCATCATTATCATGACATACTTTACTTTTGTCATATTGCCATTGCATGATCATGTAGTCGACATCGTATTTGTGGCAAAGCCACCATGCATAATATTTCATACATGTCACTCTTGATTAATTGCACCATCCCGGTACACCGCCGGAGGCATTCATATAGAGTCATATCTTGTTCTAGTTTCGAGTTGTAATTCTTATGTTGTAATCAATAGAAGTGTGATGATCATCATTATTAGAACATTGCCCAAAAAAAGAAAAGAAAAAAAAGAATAAAGGCCAAAAAGAAAAAAAAGGCCCGAAAAAAGGGAAAACAAGAAAAAAAATAAAAATAAAAGGGGCAATGTTACTATCTCTTTTTCCACACTTGTGCTTCAAAGTAGCACCTTGTTCTTCATGTAGTGAGTCTCATATATTGTGCTTCAAAGTAGCACCATGTTTATCATATAGCGAGTCTCATAAGTTGTCTTTTTCATACTAGTGGGATTTTTTTATTATAGAACTTGGCTTGTATATTCCTACGATGGGCTTCCTCAAATGCCCTAGGTCTTCATGAGCAAGCAAGTTGGATGCACACCCACTAGTTTTCTTTTGTTGAGCATTCATTTATAGCTCTAGTGCATCCGTTGCATGGCAATCCCTACTCCTCATGTTGACATCAATTGATGGGCATCTCCATAGCCCGTTGATTATCCTCGTCAATATGAGACTTTCTGTTTTTTGTCTTCTCCACACAATCCCCATCATCATATTCTATTCCACCCATAGTGCTATATCCATGGCTCATGCTCATGTATTGCGTGAAGGTTGAAAAAGTTTGAGATTATTGAAGTATGAAACAATTGCTTGGCTTGTCATCAGGGGTATAGAAGTTGGGAATATCTTTGTGTGACGAAAATGAAGCATAGCCTAACTATATGATTTTGTAGGGATGAACTTTCTTTTGCCATGTTATTTTGCGAAGACATGATTACTTTGATTAGTATGCTTGAAGTGTTACTATTTCTTTTATCAATTTGAACTTTTATTTTGAATCATTTGGATCTGAACATTCATGCCACAATAAAGAAAATTACATTATGAATTATGCTAGGTAGCATTCCACATCAAAAATACTCTTTTTATCATTTACCTACTCGAGGACGAGCAGGAATTAAGCTTGGGGATGCTTGATACGTCTCCAATGTATCTATAATTTTTGATTGTTCCATGCTATTATATTACCTCCTTTGGATGTTTATGGGCTTTATTTTACACATTTATATCATTTTTGGGACTAACCTACTAACCGGAGGCCCATCCCATATTGCTGTTTTTTTTGCCTATTTCAGTATTTCAAAGAAAAGGAATATCAAACGGAGTCCAAACAGAATGAAACCTTCGGGAGCGTGATTTTTGGAACGAACATGATCCGGAGAGCTTGGAGTGCAAGTCAATAAGCAGCCGAGGCCCCCACGAGATAGGAGGCCGCGCCCCCCTATAGGGCGCGCCCCCTGTCTCGTGGGCCCCTCGGGCGGCCACCGACGTACTTCTTCCTCCTATATATACCTACATACCCCGAAAACATCCAGGGGCACCACGAAACACAAATTCCACCACCGTAACCTTATGTATCCGCGAGATCTCATCTTGGAGCCTTCGCCGGCACTCTGCCGGAGGGGGAATCGACCACGGAGGGCTTCTAATCAACATCCTTGCCCCTCCGATGAGTTGTGAGTAGTTTACCACAGACCTACGGGTCCATAATTATTAGCTAGATGGCTTCTTCTCTCTTTTTGGATCTCAATACAATGTTCTCCCCCTCTCTCGTGGAGATCTATTCGATGTAAACTCTTTTTGCAGTGTGTTTGTCGAGATCCGATGAATTGTGGGTTTATGATCAAGTTTATCTATGAATAATATTTGAATCTTCTCTGAATTCTTTTATGTATGATTGAGTTATCTTTGCAAGTCTCTTCGAATTATCAGTTTGGTTTGGCCTACTAGATTGATTTTTCTTGCCATGGGAGAAGTGCTTAGCTTTGGGTTCAATCTTGCGGTGTCCTTACCCAGTGACAGAAAGGTTGCAAGGCACGTATTGTATTGTTTTTTTTGAAGGTGACAGTGGGAGAGAACTCCCACTGTGTATTTTCATATATCTATATAAATGGGGTGTTTACATAGACATACCACACTCATACAACGAGCTCCACACTTGGTGTGACCACCAGGGGTGGGGAAACTACGCCATGGTTACTGCTATACACTTGTCACTAAGTAAATTAAGAGGGTAGGGGAAAACACAGCAGGACTCAACTAAGCGAGCCACAATATGAAAGCAGGGCAGTTCTACGTGTACCCTTAACTCTGTGCTGAAGAAGCCCCAAGTCCACTTTGAAACGATTGAACCAAGATGCAATGCTTGGGGCTACACCTCTGAAGTGCTTATTGTTCCTTTCCTTCCACAAGCTCCAGGCAGCGGTGAAGAATGCTTCAATGAAGAAGGGATTGGGCCAGTTGGGCTGTGCGTTGTGCAACGCATCAAACCTGTTCTGAAAATTGGTCCAATGAACATCTATCTTGGCCCAACACCTTACGCTGAACTAGCAAGTGAAGACCATGTGCTCAAGAGTCTCATCTATATTCTGCCCACACAGGAGACATGTGAAGTCATTCCCAATGTCATAGTGTCTTCTTCTTAGCATGTCACGTGTGTTGAGTCTGTCATGCAGCAGCAGCCACCCAAATACTTTGATTTTCATCATACAGTTTGATTTCCAAAGGAGCGGAAAAGTGGGATGAACTGTTGCATCATGGAAGAAGTTGTTATAATAGTCTTTTGGTTTGTACTCAGCTGTCCCCCAAGTGAAGAGCCACACATCAGATATTGTTGTGGATGGGTGTATGTGGGATGCCGCGTGTTGAACATCCTGCACCTCATTGAGTGCACGGGCAGACAGCGGTAGATGAAAGGTTTCTTGCAGTCCAGTGTTGGCCCAGAAATCAGCGACCGTCATGTCTTCATGTCGAGCAAATGAAAATGCACGGGGGTGCGATGTTTGCAGCACATCATTTGACCACAAATCTTTCCAGAGCAGCGTAGTGGAGCCATCAACGACTTGGACACGGGTGATCCCTCGGTAAATGGGCGTTAATTTGAGAATGTCTTTCCACCAGAAGGAGCCGACCCAATCAACCACATGAGGCACCTGGTTGGCATACTGATTATCCCAAAGCATGGTGACCCATGGTACGTCCAACTTGTTATAGAACTTGTGCAAAAATTTCAGTAGGAGGGCTTCGTTGTGGATTTTAATGTTGATCACCCCCAACCCGCCTTTACCCTTGGGCTTGCAAACCAGTTCCCAAGCTGCAAGTGAATTACATGTGTCACCTTGGTCGGTTTTCTTTGTCCAGAGGCATCTCCTTCTTATCTTGTCCAGAATTTCAATCAGTTTCGGAGGAAACTTGAGCGTGCACATGGCACACACTAGAATGGATGTGACTGAAGCGTTGAGCCATGAGAGGCGGCCCCCATAGGACATCATAGCGATCGTGGCAGTGAGACGACGCTCCATTTTGCAAACCAGAGGCATGAATTCTTGGATGGTTGGTCTTGTAGTGCCATGCGGCAGGCCAAGGTAGGTAAAGGGCATTGTACCTACAGAACAGCCGAAAACGGCGGCAAGTCTAGAAGCGGCACTTGCATCCAGGTTGATTGGCATGAGCGTCGACTTGTGAAAGTTTATTTTGAGTCCGATAGAGGCAGCATAGTACGAAAGAATGTTCTTGACACGGGTGGCCTATTGCGGGCAGGCAGGCAGGACAAGGAGGGTGTCATCCGCGTATTGAATCACTGGGTAATCATTTTGCCCATTGCATGGAAAAGGCAGGCTAATATCTCCACGTCAAAAGCATTATTGACCGCACATTGAAGTAGCTCAACTGCCAGGACAAAAATGAGGGGGGACAGAGGATCACCTTGCTGCACACCACAGCGGCAAAGGAACTGCCGGCCTTGTACCCCATTAAGAAGGACGGATGAGTGACCCGAGGAGAAGAGGCACTTGATCCAGGAGATCCAGAAGGATGTATTGTATTGTTGCCATCGAGGATAACAAGATGGGGTTTATATCATATTGCTTGAGTTTATCCCTCTACATCATGTCATCTTGCTTAATGCGTTACTCTGTTCTTATGAACTTAATACTCTAGATGCATGCAGGAGTCGGTCGATGTGTGGAGTAATAGTAGTAGATGCAGGCAGGAGTCGGTCTACTTGTTATGGACGTGATGCCTATATACATGATCATGCCTAGATAATCTCATAACTATGCGCTTTTCTATCAATTGGTCGACATTAATTTGTTCACCCACCGTAATACTTATGCTATCTTGAGAGAAGCCACTAGTGAAATCTATGGCCCTCGGGTCTATCTCTTATCATATTTGCTTTCAATCTACTTTTATTTGCATCTATATTATAAATACCAAAAATATATTTATCTTATCATACTATCTTTATTAGATCTCACTTTCGCAAGTGGCCGTGAAGGAATTGACAACCCCTTTATTGCGTTGGTTGCGAGTTCTCAGTTTGTTTGTGTAGGTGCGTGGGACTTTTGAGAAGCCTCCTACTGGATTGATACCTTGGTTCTCAAAACTAAGGGAAATACTTACGCTACACTTGCTGCATCGCCCTCTCCTCTTCGAGGAAAACCAACGCAAGCTCAAGACGTAGCACTCCTCGGTACGGAGGGAGCGTTCCGTGTTTCCATTGACTGTTATGACGCCGCGTGGTCTGGGCATCTTGAGCTTGAGAAAAGCATAGTGTGGCAGTGCGTTGAATCGTGCAAATGCGGTTCGTCCCAGCAGCGCGTGATAGCCGCTGCAGAAGGGGACTATATCAAAGATCAATTCTTCGCTTCGGAAGTTGTCTGGGGATCCGAAGACAACCTCTAGTGTGATTGAGCCCGTACAGCGGGCCTCTACACCTGGTATGACTCCTTTAAAGGTAGTCTTTGTGGGCTTGATCCTTGAGGATTAATGCCCATTTTCCGCACTTTATCCTGATAGAGCAGGTTCAGGTTGCTGCCACCATCCATGAGGACTCGCGTGAGGTGGAATCCATCGATGATTGGGTCGAGGACCAGTGCGGCTGAACCGCCATGACGGATACTGGTCGGATGGTCCCTGCAATCGAAAGTGGTTGGACAAGAAGACCATGGGTTGAACTTTGGGGCGACTAGCTCCATCGTGTAGACGTCCCTAAGCGCGCGTTTGCGCTCCCTCTTGGGGATATGGGTAGCGTATATCATGTTCACTGTGTTAACTTGGGGGAAGGGAAACTTCTTATGTCCCCCTGTGTTCAGCGGACGGGGCTCCTTGTCATTGTCCTTGCTTTGCGACGCCTTCTCCTTGTTCTCGGCATTTAATTTGCCGGCCTGTTTAGAAACCCAACAGTCTCTGTTGGTATGGTTGGCTGGTTTGTCTGGGGTGCCATGGATCTGGCATGGACGATCGAGTATGCGGTCCAAGCTGGATTGGCCCGAATTATTTATTTTATATGGCTTCTTCCGCTGGCCGGACTTGGAGCCACTGAATCCGGCGTTGACTGTCGTGTCGTCGGTATTGTCACTGTTGCTTTGACGCTTATGTCTGTTGCATCGTGGCCTGGCATTGCTATTTTTGGCTTTAGAGGTGCCAGGTTCGCTTGTATTGTTATTGCTACGGGCTAGCCAGCTATCCTCGCCCATGCAAAAACGGGTCATAAGTGCCGTGAGGGCTGCCATGAACCTCGGTTTTTCCTACCCAAGGTGTCGGGTGAGCCATTCGTCGCGGATGCTATGCTTAAAGGCCGCCAGGGCTTCGGCATCCGGATAGTCGACGATCTGGTTCTTTTTGGTTAGGAACCTGGTCTAGAACTTCCTAGCTAACTCTCCACGCTGTTGAACTATGTGACTTAAGTCATCGGCATCCGGAGGTCGGACGTATGTGCCTTGGAAATTATCACGGAAAGCGTCTTCCAGGTCCTCCCAGCTGCCAATGGAGTTTTCAGGCAGGCTGTTCAACCAGTGCCGAGCTGGCCCCTTGAGTTTTAGTGGGAGGTATTTGATGGCGTGAAGATCATCACCGCGGTCCATATGAATATGGAGAAGAAAGTCCTCAATCCATACCGCGGGATCTGTTGTCCCATCATATGATTTGATGTTCACGGGTTTAAACCCTTCTGGGAATTCATGATCCATTACTTCATCGGTGAAGTAAGGGGGGGGGGGGTGCGATGCCTCTATATCGGGCCATGTCATGATGTAGTTCGGATGGATTTCGTTCGCGGTTTTCGGCCCGGGCGTGATTACCATTGTTGCATCCAGCTAGATAGCCGTCGTCATGTGTCGGGGCACGCCCCCGTGATCCGTAGATTGATCTGGCCTGTCCTGCTCTACGGTCCAGGTCCTGCCGCAGGTCATATGTATAGCCCTGAGCTGTTTTCCCTATGCCTTTACGGCGAGGTAGGACGGGTTGGTGTTCGGCTTGAGGTGCCGCTTTATCCCAGCCACGTGGTGGTCGGTCAGCCGCATTACACACTGATGGTACGGGCTCCAATGCCTTGTCATCGAATTGGGGTAACAATTTGCGCTTTGGGTAACTTTTGGTTGGGTGTTCGAGGCCGTATTCCTCGGCTGCCATGACATTAGTCCATCTGTCGTTGAGTAGGTCTTGATCATATTGAAGCTGACGATGCTTCTTTTTCAGGCTTCTTGCAGTGGCTATTAGCCGGCGCTTAAAGCGCTCCTACTCGAGAGGTTCCTCAGGCACAATGAAATCCTCGTTGCCGAGGCTCACCTCATCCTTGGAGAGTGGAAGATAATTACTATCCTCCGATTCTTTGTTTATAGCCTATTCATGAGGGCTGACTCGCCCGTCCTCCCGTTCGTCCAGTTCGGAGGTTGGCTCAACAAGGTGTTCGTTGTCTTCGGCATCGTCCGGAGTGTTATCGTCTATTATGCCGACGTTGCTGTCTTTTCTGCGGTGTGATTTAGAGCGGCGCCGCTGATGTCGGCACTTTGGTTGTATCTTGGAAGGTTCATCCTTGACTGGATCCACCATGTATACATCGTATGAAGAGGTGGTCGTCCAACGTCCGGTAAACGACGAGTTTTCGGCCTGCTCCCCCCAGCATCGTTGTCCATGCCGTCAATGTCTTCGGAGCCGCAGTCAAGCATGTTGGTTAAGTCTTCGATAGTGGCTATTAAGTGGGAGGTGGGTGGGAAGAAAAATTCCCCGTCATCAGCCCCCAACTCAAATCAGATATAATTCGGCTGTGAGTCCCCTGCTAAGGAGAGGGTTTTTAATGAGTTAAGCACATCACCTAAAGGTGAGTGCCTGAAGATGTCCGCATCGCCGAATTCGAGGATCGGCGCCCGATCAGGCTCGATGGGCGCAGATGCACATGGTTCGAAACCTATGAATAGAGACGGATCCAAGGTTCCGGTGACACAGATCCCGCTCGAGGTTGGGTCTGTGTGCGGCTCCAACGCTGCTGAGTCTGCGGCTTCCGCGGCGGGGTTGAGCTTCCCGCCCTCGGATGGCATGATCTACTCTGGATCTAGGGCCAGAGTAGTTACAGGCGCTATCCCCTGGGTATGGTCCGATGGCAGATTTGAGTCGTGTTCATCGTGGTGACAGGGAGCAGCTGCCGTGGGCACGAATCCATCGAAGATCAACTCTCCGCGGATGTCAGCGACGTAGTTCAAGCTTCCAAATCTGACCTGATGGCCAGGGGCATAGCTGTCGATCTGCTCTAGATGGCAGTGCGAAGCCGCCAAATACGATGATCTGCCCGGGGAGGAAGACATCTTCCTGGATAGCATTGTTGTAGACAATTGATGGGGCCATCAAACCTCTTGAAGACGAGCAACGAAACTATCAATGAAAGCACCAATGTCGGTGTCAAAACCGGCGGATCTTGGGTAGGGGGTCCCGAACTGTGCGTCTAAGGTTGATGGTAACAGGAGACATGGGACACAATGTTTACCCAGGTTCGGGCCCTCTCTATGGAGGCAATACCCTACTTCCTGCTTGATTGATCTTGATGAATATGAGTATTACAAGAGTTGATCTACCTCGAGATCATAATGGCTAAAACCCTAAACGTCTAGCCTGTATGACTACTATTATTCTTGTCCCCACGGACTAAGCCCTCCAGTTTATATAGACACCGGAGGGGACTAGGGTTATACAACGTCGGTTACAAAGAAAGGAATCTTCATATCAGGGCACCAAGCTTGCCTTCCACGCCAAGGAGAGTCCCATCTGGACACGGGGGAGAGTCTTCGGTCTTGTATCTTCACGGCCTAGCAGTCCGGCCCATGTCCAACAGGCCAGATGCCCGAGGACCCCTTAATCTAGGACACCCTCAGCGCCACCCCCTGGGCGTGCCTCCCTGCCTCGTGGCCGCCTTGTTGCTTCCTCGACGTTCACTCCAAGTCTCTTGGATTGTGTTTGTTCCAAAAATGATCCTCGCGAAGGTTTCATTCCATTTGGATTCCGTTTGATATTCCTTTTCTGTGAAACACTGAAATAGGCAAAAAAAAAGCAATTTGCACTGGGCCTTCGGTTAATAGTTTAGTCCCAAAAAGAATATAAAAAGGTATATTAAAGCCCATTAAACATCCAAAACAGATAATATAATAGCATGGACCAATAAAAAATTATAGATACGCTGGAGACGTATCAAGCATCCCTAAGCTTAATTCCTGCTCGTCCTCGAGTAGGTAAATGATAAAAACAAATTTTTTGATGTGGAATGCTACCTAGCATAATTCTCAATGTAATTTTCTTTATTGTGGCATGAATGTTCAGATCCGAAGGATTCAATACAAAAGTTTAATATTGACATAAAAATAATAATACTTCAAGCATACTAATAAAGCAATCATGTCTTCTCAAAATAACATGGCCAAAGAAAGTTATCCCTACAAAATCATATAGTCTGGCTATGCTCTATCTTCATCACAAAAATATTTAAATCATGCACAACTCCGATGACAAGCCAAGCAATTGTTTCATACTTTTGATGTTCTCAAACTTTTTCAATTTTCACGCAATACATGAGCATGAGCCATGGACATAGCACTATATGTGGAATAGGATGGTGGTTGTGGAGAAGACAAAAAAGGAGAAGATAGTCTCACATCAACTAGGCATATCAATGAGTTATGGAGATGCCCATCAATAGATATCAATGTGAGTGAGTAGGGATTGCCATGCAACGGATGCACTAGAGCTATAAGTGTATGAAATCTCAACAAAATAAACTAAGTGGGTGTGCATCCAACTCGCTTGCTCACGAAGACCTAGGGCATTTTGAGGAAGCCCATCATTGGAATATACAAGCCAAGTTCTATAATGTAAAATTCCCACTAGTGTATGAAAATGACAACATAGGAGACTTTCGATCATGAAAATCACGGTGCTACTTTGAAGCACAAGTGTGGTAAAAGGATAGTAACATTGTCCCCTCTCTCTTTTTCTCTCATTTTTTTCTTTTTTTTGTTTGGGCCTTTCTCTTTTTTATGGCCTCCTTTTTTTTCATCCGGAGTCTCATCCCGACTTGTCTCCATCATCCTTTCCTCACTTGGGACAATTCTCTAATAATGATGATCATCACACTTTTATTTACTTACAACTCAAAAATTACAACTCAATACTTAGAACAAAATATGACTCTATGTGAATGCCTCCAGCGGAGTACCGGGATGTGCTATGAATTAAGAGTGACATGTATGAAAATCATGAACGGTGGCTTTGCCACAAATACGATGTCAACTACATGATCATGCAAGGCAATATGACAATGATGGAGCATGTCATAATAAATGGAACGGTGGAAAGTTACATGGCAATATATCTCAGAATGGCTATGGAAATGCCATAATAGGTAGGTATGGTGGTTGTTTTGAGGAAGTTATATGGTGGGTGTATGATACCGGTGAAAGGTGCACGGTATTGGAGAGGCTAGCAATGGTGGAAGGGTGAGAGTGTGTATAATCCATGGACTCAACATTAGTCATAAAGAACTCACATACTTATTGCAAAAATCTATTAGTTATCGAAATGAAGTACTAAGCGCATGCTCCTAGGGGGATAGATTGGTAGGAAAAGACCATCGCTCGTCCCCGACCGCCACTCATAAGGAAGACAATCAATAAATAAATCATGCTCCGACTTCATCACATAACGGTTCACCATACGTGCATGCTACGGGAATCACAAACTTTAACACAAGTATTTATCAAATTCACAACTACTCAAACCATCTTCATATCTCAAAACAATCATAAAGAATCAAACTTCTCATAGTATTCAATGCACTTTATATGATAGTTTTTATTATACCTATCTTGGATGCTCATCATATTAGGACAATTTTTTTAAACCAAAGCAAATTACCATGCTGTTTTAAAAGACTCTCAAAATAATATAAGTGAAGCATGAGAGATCAATAATTTCTATAAAATAAAACCACCACCGTGCTCTAAAAAGATATAAGCGAAGCACAAGAGCAAAATTATCTAGCTCAAAAGATATAAGTGAAGCACATAGAGTATTCTAATAAATTCCGATTCATGTGTGTCTCTCCCAAAAGGTGTGTAAAGCAAGGATGATTGTGGTAAACTAAAAAGCAAAGACTCAAATAATACAAGACACTCCAAGAAAAACACATATCATGTGGTGAACAAAAATATAGCCTCAAGTAAAGTTACCGATAGATGAAGACGAAAGTGGGGATGCCTTCCGGGGCATCCCCAAGCTTAGGCTTTTGGTTGTCCTTGAATTTTACCTTGGGGTGCCTTGGGCATCCCCAAGCTTAGTCTCTTTCCACTCCTTATTTCATAATCCATCAGATCTTTACCCAAAACTTGAAAACTTCACAACACAAAACTCAACAGAAAATCTCATGAGCTCCGTTAGCGAAATAAAACAAACCACCACTTTAAGGTACTGTAATGAACTAATTATTTATTTATATTGGTGTTAAACCTACTGTATTCCAACTTCTATATGGTTCATTCCCCCCCGATACTAGCCATAGATTCATCAAAATAAGCAAGCAACACACAAAAAACAGAATCTGTCAAAAAACAGAACAATCTGTAGTAATCTGTATCAAACGTATACTTATGGAACTCCAAAAATTCTTAAATAAATTGGTGGACGTGATTATTTTATCTATTAATCATCTTAAAAAAGAATCAACCTAAAAGCACTCTTCAGTAAAACATGGCAGCTAATCTTGTGAGCGCTAATGTTTCTGTTTTTTACAGCAAGATTGCAAAGACTTCACCCATGTCTTCCCAAAGGTTCTACTTGGCACAAACACTAATTAAAACATAAAACCACATCTAAACAATGGCTAGATGAATTGTTTAGTACTAAACAGGAGCAAAAATCAAAGAACAAAAATAAAATTGGGTTGCCTCCCAACAAGCGCTATTTTTTAACACCCCTAGCTAGGCATTGATAATTTAAATGATGCTCACATCAAAACAAGAATTAAAGTACAAAGAGAGAATCATAGAACACGTGATAAACACATCTAATTCTAACATACTTCCTATGCATAGGCATCTTATAGGCAAACAAATTATCAAGGCAAGCAAAAACTAGCATATGCAAGGAAGCGGAAAGAAACAATAGCAATCTCAACATAAAGAGAGGTAATTTAGTAACATGAAAATTTCTACAACCATATTTTCCACTCTCATAATAATTACATGTAGGATCATAGGCAAATTCAACAAAATAGCTATCACATAACATATTCTCAACATGATCCACATGCATGCGAAGTTGACAATCTTCCAAAATAGTGGGATTATCATCAACTAAAGTCATGACCTCTCCAAACCCACTTTTATCAAAAATACCATAAGATTGAACATTCTCAAAATATGTGGGATTTAAAGTTGACACTCTTCCAAACCCATTTTCAATATTATTGCAAACACTATTATCAATCTCATATTCATCATGGGGCTTAAATAAATTTTCAAGATCATAAGAAGAATCACCCCAATCATGATCATTGCAACAAGTAGTAGACATAGCAAAACTAGCATGCCCAAGCTTAGGGTTTTGCATATTATTAGCAAACTTGACATCAAGAGAATTTCTAGTAACATCATTGCAATCATGGTTTTGATTCAAGGAACTATCAAGTATGGGTGCAATAGCAATAATCTCATGTTTAACATAAGGAACTATAGCAAATTCATCTCCATAAATATTGGCATCATGTCCATAAGAATAGCAAGCATCATGTTCATCAAGGGATATTTCAATCAAATCATAGAAATCATAATTATCTATAGATTCGTGCATATAATTGTTTTCTTCCAAAGCAACAGTCATTCTCTCAATAAATTCCTTAACATAGGCATTATGAGCATAGTTTTCATAGCAATATTTAAGTATGTCGGAATTTTCAGATTTGTAGAGAGTAATATAGTACTTTTCAATCAAATAAGCAACTTCATGAGCACCCTTAAAAATGACAAATTCTTCAATTTGTTTGATACCATACTAACTATAAACACCCTTTCCATAAGAAGATAAGATTTCATTATCATTAAACTCACATAGGTAGGGACGGTGTTTTTAGGGTTCCTAGAGCAACAAGTAAAATCATAAATTTCACAAAGATTCCAAGCATAGCATAGCAAACTATTTATTTGATACCATAAGAGCTTCCCCTTTTCAGACAAACGATGATGCACAAAATGAGCATGCTCATCTAAAGATCTTCCCTCAACTATACTAGTCGGGGTTTCAGCACGAGCACATATATATCAAAGATGATCCAAGTAGAACACTTTAAATGGATCCATATCAATAGATTTTTAGCAAGAAAAGACGCAAGCAAATAGAAGTCACAAGGAAACACAAACAAAAAGACATACGGGAAGAAGGCGCAGAAAAGGCAAAGGTTTTTGAAAATTGATTTAGAAGTGCGGGAGAGGAAAACGAAAGGCAAATGGAAAATAATGTAATGCGCGGGAGAAGAGTTTATGATGGGTACTTGGTATGTCTTGACTTGAGCATAGATCTCCCTGGCAACGACGCCAGAAATTGCACATTAGCGGGAGACCAAATCTTGACTTTACTTGGCGTAAGCCTCCCCAGCAACGGTGCCAGAAATCCTTCTTGCTACCTCTTGAGCATGTGTTAGTTTTCCCTTGAAGAGGAAAAGGTGATGCAGCAAAGTAGCATAAGTATTTCCCTCAGTTTTTGAGAACCAAGGTATCAATCTAGTAGGAGGCTACACACAAGTCGCCTTGTACCTGCACAAACAAATAAGAACCTTGCAACCAATGTGATAAAGGGGTTGTCAATCCCTTCATGGACACTTGCAAAAGTGAGATCTGATAAAGATAATAAGATAAATATTTTTGGTATTTTTGTTGTATAGATTGAAAAGTGAAGATTGCACAAAATAAATGGCGACAGAAATAGCTAGTTGACGGGAGATTAATATGATGGAAAATAGACCCGGGGGCCATAGAGGTTTCACTAGTGGTTTCCCTTAAGATAGCAAATTCTACGATGGGGGAACAAATTACTGTCGAGCAATTGATAGAAAAGCGCATAGTTATGAGAATATCTAGGCATGATCATGTATATAGGCATCACGTCAGTGACAAGTAGACCAAAATGATTTCGCATCTACTAATATTACTCGACACATCGACCGCTATCAGCTATGCATCTAGAGTATTAAGTTCATAAGAACAGAGTAACACATTAGGTAAGATGACATGATGTAGAGGGATAACTAAAGCAATATGATATAAACCCCATCTTTTTCTCCTCGATGGCAACAATACAATACGTGCCTTGCTGCCCCTGCTGTCACTAGGAAAGGACATCGCAAGATTGAACCCAAAGCTAAGAACTTCTCCCATTGTGAAGAAAGATCAATAGTAGGCCAAACTAAACCGATAATTCAAAGAGACTTGCAAAGATATCAAATCATGCATATAAGAATTCAGAGAAGAATCAAATATTGTTCATAGATAATATTGATCATAAACCCACAATTCACCGGATCTCGACAAACACACGGCAAAAAGAATTACATCGAATATATCTCCAAGAAGATCGAGGAGAACTTTGTATTGAGATCCAAAGAGAGAGAAGAAGCCATCTAGCTAATAACTATGGATCCGAAGGTCTGCGGTAAACTACTCACACATCATCGGAGAGGCCATGGTGTTGATGCAGAGGCCCTCCATGATTGATTCCCCTTCCGGCGGAGCACCGGAAAAGGCCCCAAGATGGGATCTCACGGGTACAGAAGGTTGCGGCGGTAGAAAAAGTGTTTCGTGCCCCCCCGATGTTTTCAGGGTATAAGAGTATATATAAGCGAAAGAAGTAGGTCGGTGGAGCTACGAGGGGCCCACGAGGGTGGGGGCGCGCCTCCCTGCCTCGTGGCCGCCTCGTTGCTTCCTTGACGTCCACTCCAAGTCTCCTGGATTGCGTTTGTTCCAAAAACGATCCTCACGAAGGTTTCATTCCATTTGGATTCCGTTTGATATTCCTTTTCTGCAAAACACTGAAATAGGCAAAAAAACAGCAATTTGCACTAGGCTTCGGTTAATAGGTTAGTCCCAAAAATAATATAAAAAGGTATATTAAAGCCCATTAAACATCCAAAACAGATAATATAATAGCATGGAACAATCAAAATTTATATATACGTTGGAGACGTATCAGTGGCCTCCTGTGAAAACTCATATTGACAATTCAGATTCTACATAAAAAGATCATTGATGATCAATTTATTTTTTATGTTTATTTTTACATGCTTAGCCTTAGCAGTAGCGCGTTTTCGGAGAAGGCGCTACTGCTGTCGGCATAGCAGTAACACGTTTAGAATAAACGACGCTACTACTATGGAATTTAGCAGTAGCGCTTTACCCAAACACACGCTACTGCTAAAGCTATCCCGTCTTCTCCAACCGGCCGCCCCTTAATCTCCCCTCTCCAGTCCACTCTCACTCTCCCCCACACCCCGCCCCCCCGTCGTCCGCCGCCGCTGACGTTCGCCCCTCCCCGACCACAATTGTCGCCCGCCGTGGCCGCCGCTCCTGCTCCTCCTCCACCGAGGTAGTTCCTCCATCCCTCCTCCTTCCACCTCCCTCCCCTCCCCTTCTCGCCCCTCTCT
>NC_041391.1:139474921-139513415 GCF_002162155.2 Triticum dicoccoides
TCCTTCCTCCCACCTCCCTCCCTGCCTCATCCGTCCTCTCCTCCCTGCCTCATCCATCCTCCTCCTCCCCGCCTCATCCATCTGCCTCCTCCCTTCCACCTTCACTCACCCCTCCCTTCCTTCCTACTCCCTCCACTTCCCTCTATTTTTGAAATTTTAAGAATAGAAATTTAGGGTAGAACTAGGGTAATAGAATTTTTAGCAAGTGTTTAATAGAAATAGTTTATTTAGTAAGTTGTTAATATAACTAGTTTATTTATAGTAAGCGCTTAATAGAACTAGTTTATTTAGTAAGTGGTTAATAGAACTAGTTTGTTTAGTAAGTACTTAATAGAACTACTTTATTTAGTAAGTGCTTAACAGAACTAGTTTAGACAGAGAGACCTATATTGGCAAATTTAGTTATGTTAGGATTATATATAAGATATTTTGAAATGTTTTTGTTCATATTTTCAATCATTGAAATGCAATGACCATCAAGTTTGAATGATCATATGATGTAGATATAAACATGTATATCTAGTGTTGCTCAAATAGGATATGTGCTTGCCCAAGTGGCCATGTTTGCAGGGAACACCTCCGAGTGGCCTATGTTTTGCCGGAGTGTTGATAAATTTCCGTTTTGGCAAATTTCAGGCACTTGGTATGTCCTTTTTTTTAGCAAAGGTCATGCCGGATTTTTCCGTGAATTTTGGCATGGCTTGTGCTATAATATAGGAAATATCGAGTTCATTAGAAATGCCAGAAAGAGCATTTAACGCCATTTTGGGTTCACTTTAAGTCGACAGACCGATAGTCAACCCGTGATGAATAATAATGATCTAATTTAGTTTTTGTAGTACATATATTGAATTGTACAAGTATAATCTTTGAATTATGAACATAGGAAATGTCTGACGACGACAATAGGCTTCCGGAGTGTGACTGGTGTGGCGATGATCGGGGTCTGTGCGACAGGCCTCACCTGGTAGAAGGCCCGCGCTTCAGTATTAAGTCGATGAGACCTTTTATGTTGAAATGGTACACAACGACGACAAGTGTTCTTTCGTAATTAAGCATGAATTTTGCTTCTTCGACGTGTAAGTTCTGTATTTTACAATTCGACTAGCTTATCCCATGCCATGCAATACGCTATGTCTTGGAGAAGCTGGATTTTGAAGATCATGAAAATATGGAGACAAAGATAGTTCACCTAAGGACCCATCATGGTTATGATTTTGCTATTAATCTATACAATTCTGAGAGCGTATCCCATTTTGGTTGCCTGAATTGGGAAGCACTTTTCAAGACGTATGATTTTCAGAGGGTATGCTTGTCACCTTGGATCTTGGTGATCCTGACATCGACGAAGAGAATATGGACATTTGGGTCCTTCTTGATACACTTCCAATTCTACCGCTATGTGAATTTATCAAACATATTTATTAAGTAATATACATTGTTTATTTTAAAATAGTTGACAACTTATTTCCATTGACAACTTATTTTTCATTCTTCAAAAAATGTACGAAAGATTGTAGACATAACCTACTACACCGATGGTGCAGAATTAACTTATCAGGAGAAAGATCATCTTATCTCATTTATTATTGATGTTGCGAATTACAATATAAATTATGAAATTCCTACACATTATGGTCAATACGTGCCACTAGTGCACGTGTTGAACTATGGTAACATCCATGGAGATGACATGGTAAGATTTTTTTACTGTTACGGCATTCATGCATCTTATGCATATATTCTTCTAAAGCTAAACTACATTGCTAACTATGATGTTACTATTATGTTTTTCAAGAGAGAATCCCGAAGGATTATGTGCCCGATCTGATGTTTCTGAAAGGTCACCTTGATGTTATTAGCTTACGGCCAAGTCCGCCTAGGCTTCATAACTATTCATACTAGATTTCTAAAACTGATGAAGACTTGACAATCAAAGAGTGGAAAAAATGTATGAATAATCATAGGGAGCTACTTGGAAGCAACATTGTGCGAAGCGCAAGAATTGGAGACAGGATAGTCTCCATTCTCCATAATGGAGAGTAACCTATCTTGTTTTATGCTATTTTACCTTAGGGAGGGTAGTAGGTCCTATGAGAGAGGAGTAGGTCCTAGGTACAATGTGTTATTATGTGCTACAATGTGTTAGCGTTGATGATGACGAGGAAGATGAGTTGTGATTATGACTAGTGACCAAGTTGTTATGTGATGTCTCATGGACGAAAATGATGATCATGAGGAGTTGTTATATGACAATGATGTATTATGATGATAAGTTGTTAATGATATGATGATGATGATGAGTTATTATATCATTGGGTGAAAGAACCATGGATTAGTTTCAAGTGGACGGGTCCTAAGTGACCAAGTCATGCATTATCACAATTCGTGATAATCCATGACTTGGTCACTTAGGATCCATCCACTTGAAACTAATCCACGGTTCTTTCACCCACACCTAGTGATGTAATAACTCATTATGATGTAAAAACAATCTCTAAATTGCTACTATATGAAAACTTGTATAATGATGTATGAATATGATATAAAATAAAAAAGAAATAGAATATGTAATAATAGTAGTAGCATGGACATAGAGGTGCGCTGCTAGTAATTACCAGTAGCGCTTTCTGCATGACACGCTACTACTAAGTAGGTATAGCAGTAGTGCGTGTAAACCAACGCTACTGCTAACATTTAGCTGTACCCCGCGCTACTGCTAGGCCAAAAACTAGCGCTACTGCTAGGCTTTTTCCCTAGTAGCACTACAAAAAAACCACTTCCGTGATGATACGTGTTTGTCATAGCAGGTCACGTTTTCTGTCATGCATGTACATCCATGACAATTTATGGCGGAATCAAGATAGTCATACATGTGCTGTCGTAGAAGTGTTCCATGACATTACCAAAATTATCATCATGGAAGTGTCCACTTCCATGACGAGAAATTGCGCGTCATAGAATTTCTTTCGTCAAGGGTAACTAACACGTGGCATCCACCGTAACGGGTCGCCGTTAAGCTATCGGGTTCCGGTTTGGATCTGATAACCTGTTAACAGCCCGGAGCAATGGGGATTTTCCACATGTAAAATTCTCAATAGCTAGAGGAACCACGTGTTCGCTCACCGTTGGGACAGATGTCATCGACTCATCGGATCGAAGGCGCCTATGATACATCGACACGTGGCACGACCCAACAAAGGCCCAATCCAGTGAAAAGGCCGGCCCATTTTACTTGGTCAAAAGGTAGCGGGTCGGCCCACGGAAAGCCTGTTAACGGCATGTTCTCATATAGCGCATTTACAGCCCGCTAACTCACGACCCGTTATGGCCTACCCAAATTTGGCTCAGTAGCATCATCTGGGCCGTCCAATATGATTCCAGCCTGTTGTAACTTCCGGCCCATGTATGGCCCATGACGTCTTTCGGCCCATAGGAGGCCCTTTGTAACTCTGGGCCCATTAAAGGCCTGAGATGAAACTGGCCCATAATGAATAGTGTATCACTTTATACCCATTAATGGCCCATTATTCCGTTGGCCGTTTCCAGCCCGCGCTAACTTTCAGCCTTCTAAGGGCCCATTTATTCTTGGGCTCATATCCAGAATTCGGTTACTTACGGTCCGTTACTAGCCTTCGCTTGTGGGCCAAATTCAGCCCGTGGTTACAGTCGGCCTGTTTGTGGCCCGTTAACCCATTGGGCTGTTTTCATATGTCATCAAATACGGCCTATTAATGGCCCCTTATGGTCGGGCCGTAAAACAGATGATTTCCACTCTAGCCCGTTCACGGCCCATTTTGTGGACCGTTATTGGTCCACGAATAGTACGGCCCATGTTTGGTCAAATGATTATACTACCCGTAGAAGGTGATGACCCACAAGTATAGGGGATCTATCGTAGTCCTTTCGATAAGTTAGAGTGTCGAACCCAACGAGGAGCAGAAGGAAATGACAAGCGGTTTTCAGTAAGGTATTCTCTGCAAGCACTGAAATTGTAGGTAATAGATAGTTTTGTGATAAGATAATTTGTAAGGGTAACAAGCAATAAAAGTAAATAAGGTGTAGCAAGGTGGCCCAATCCTTTTTGTAGCAAAGGACAAGCCTGGACAAGTTCTTATATAGATAAAAGCGCTCCCGAGGACACATGGGAATTACCGTCAAGCTAGTTTTCATCATGTTCATATGATTCGCGTTCGTTACTTTGATAATTTGATATGTGGGTGGACCGGTGCTTGGGTACTGCCCTTTCTTGGACAACCATCCCACTTATGATGAACCCCTATTGCAAGCATCCGCAACTACAAAATAAGTATTAAGGTAAACCTAACCATAGCACGAAACAAGTGGATCCAAATCAGCCCCTTACGAAGCAACGCATAAACTAGGGTTTAAGCTTCTGTCACTCTAGCAATCCATCATGTACTTATTACTTCCCAATGACTTCCACTAGGCCCAAATAATGGTGAAGTGTCATGTAGTCGACGTTCACATAACACCACTAGAGGAGAGTCAACATGTGATGCCCCCGATTCAATCGTACACTAATCATGCACGCAAACGTGTACAATCAAGATTAAGGACTCATGGGAAGATATCACAACACAACTTTAAAATTAAAATAAGTCATACAAGCATCATATTACAAGCCAGGGGCCTCGAGGGCTCGAATACAAGTGCCCGACATAAACGAGTCAGCGAAAGCAACAATATCTGAGTACAGACATAAGTTAAACAAGTTTCCATAAGATGGCTAGCACAAACTGGGATACAGATCGAAAGAGGCGCAGTCCTCCTGCCTGGGATCCTCCTAACTACTCCTGGTTATCGACAGCGGCCTGCACGTAGTAGTAGGCACCTCCAGTGTAGTAGGAGTTGTTGTTGAGGGTGGCGTATGGCTCCTGGGCTCCAACGTCTGGTTGCGGCAACCAGAAAGAAAGGAAAGGGGAAAAAGGGAGAGCAAAGCAACTGTGAGTACTCATCCAAAGTACTCGCAAGCAAGGATCTACACTACATATGCATGGGTATATGTGTAAGGAGGCAATATTGGTGGACTGAACTGCAGAATGCCAGAACAAGAGGGGGATAGCTAGTCCTATCGAAGACTACGCTTCTGGCAACCTCTGTCTTGCAGCATGTAGAAGAGGGTAGATTGAAGTCCTCCAAGTAGCATCGCATAGCATAATCCTACCATGCAATTTTCCCCTCGTCTCCCCGTGGAAAAGCGATCACCGGGTTGTCTGCGGAACTTGTCTGGGTGTGTTTTATTAAGTATCTGGTTCTAGTTGTCATAAGGTCAAGGTAAAACTTCGGGTCGTCCTTTTACCGAGGGACACGGCTATTCGAATAGATAAACTTCCCTGCAGGGGTGCACCACATAACCCAACACGCTCGATCCCCTTTGGCTGGACACACTTTCCTGGGTCATGCCCGGCCTCGGAAGATCAACATGTCGTAGCCCCACCTAGGCATAACAGAGAGGTCAGCACGCCGGTCTAAATCCTATGCATGCAGGGGTCTGGTCCCATCGCCCATTGCACACCTGCATGTTGCGAGGGCGGCCGGAAGCAGACCTAGCCTCCCTAATACAAGAGCAGGCATTCCAGTCCAATCCGGCGCGTGCCGCTCAGTCACTGACGTCAAGAAGGCTTCGGCTGATACCACGACATTGAGTGCCCATAACTGTTCCCACTTAGTTGCTTAGTTTGTATAGGCCAATGGCCAGACGCAGATCAAATACCAAGATCTCGTTAAGCGTGCTATTATGAATTAACTGCGAACGCCGACCAACGCTAGGCCCACCTCTCCCCTAGGTGGTCTCAACCTGCCCTATCACTCTGCCACAAAGATCCACACAGAGGGCCGTCGGGACAAATGTCCTTTCAAACCCCAATCCGTGAATCACTCACGGATACTCAACGAGCCGACCCAACTTTAGTCACCATCGGTATAGTATGTATATATGTATAGTATATACCCGTGATCACCTCCCGAGTGATCAGGGCCCTATAGTATAGCAAGGCAGACTAACAAGAATGTAGGGCCAATGATGATAAACTAGCATCCTATACTAAGCATTTAGGATTGTAGGTAAAGGTATCAACAGATGTAGCAACAATACAGGCTATGCAACAGAATAGGATTAATCGAAACAGTAACATGCTACACTACTCTAATGCAAGCAGTAGAGGGTAGACTAGGCGATATCTGGTGATCAAAGGGGGGGCTTGCCTGGTTGCTCTGGCAAGAAGGAGGGGTCGTCAACTCCGTAGTCGAACTGGGCAGCAGCAGCATCGGTCTCGTAGTCTACCAGAGAGAAGAGGGGGAAGAAACAGTAAATACAATGCAAACATAAGCATATGACGATGCATGACATGACAATGAGCGGTGTTAGGTGTGCCCTAACGCGGTAGTAGGTGATACCGGCGAAAGGGGGAAACATCCGGGAAAGTATCCTCGGTGTTTCGCGTTTTCGAACAGATGAACCAGAGGTGAAATGTTGCAGGTTCACTATGCTAGGGACGCGTGACAAACAGACGGGCTGCGAATGTGGATTTGTCTCGCCGTTCTGAGCAACTTTCATGTACAAAGTTTTTCCATCCGAGCTACGGTTTATTTTATATTAATTTTAAAAGATTTAATCATTTTTAGAATTTATTTAATTATATTTAATCCTAACATTATCCAGAATAGTGTATGCTGACGTCATCATGACGTTAGCAGCCAATAGGGCGTTGACTGGGTCAAACTGACGTGAGGGTTCCGCATGTCATTGATAGATTAATTAACTAACATTTAATTAGGTTAATTAGTGATTAGATTAATCTAATTATGATTAATTAAGTTAATTAATTCTTTAATTAATTAATTTATTAGTATTTTTATTATTGTTAGTTTTTTAATTCTTTTTTTTACAAAAATGTTCTGGGCGTGGGGCCCATCTGTTATAGGCCCTAGGGGCCTTAGCGGTTGCGGGCAACGGGCATAACGCGCGACCCGAACGGGTGCACACCAAGGTGCAGGCGGACCCGGGAGGGCACCGGAACATGGACGGCCGGTGGCCACGGCGTGGCCATGGCCAGAGCGGGGAGAGGCCGTGGTGGTGCGCGGGCGGCAGCCGGAGGCGCCGCTCGGCTGCGGCCTAGCAGGAGCTGCGGCAGTGGCCGCGGTGAGGCTAGGTCGGAGCCGCAAGGGGAGGCGGACGGTGACTGGAGGTGGCGCAGAGGGGCGAGGTCACCATGGCCACGGGGCGCTGCAGCCCGACTGGTCCCTGGCACCGGTTGGGGCGGAGGAGGGCACCGACCAGGGCAAGGGACAAAGGAGGCGCGGCCGGTGCGAGGACGCGCACGAGTGCGGCAAGGGCGTGGCCCGGCCGCGGTGTCCGAATGGGCAGGGGCGTGCGAGGAGAGGGGACAGCCAGGGTCAGGCGCGGGGTGTGCGCGACCATCGGCCTGCGGCGACGCCAGGAGGAGGGCGAGGCCATAGCCGAGGTGGCCGGAGCAGGGGAGGCGACGAGAGCCGGACGGCGGGGCGCAGCGAACGCGCGGTCGCGGGCACGGCCAGGGGTGAGCCCGGGCGCAGTCAGTGGGCGCGGGGGCCATGGTGAGTGCGGGGCGAGGGAGAGGGTAGGACCGGGGTCCTCAGCACGATTCATAGGGATTCGGGCAGCGGGGCTCGGGGAGGAGGTCGAGGACATCGCGGCGGAGGGGAAGCAGGCCGACGGGGAGGAGGAGGCAGTCCGACAGGGGAGCTCCAGGCGCCGGCATCGGCATCGGGGGTGGAGGGGCGAGGGGATCGGGATCCTCCCGATCCAGATCCAATCAAGGGGGAGTGGGGGAGCGAGTGGGGCGACAGGGGGTTACGACTAGGGTTTCGTGGGGTTATGGAGATGGAATGGGCCGGCTGGGCCTAGCCTAGCTACGAACTGGGCCGGTTGGCCCAGGGGGTGCTTGCTTTTCTTTTATTTTCATTTTGTTTTCTCCTCTTGTTCTTTTTCTTTTATTTATTTTCCTTTCCGCTTTAATTCACTTAAAAAAATATTTAGGCATCCTGTAAAAGTGTGGTACCTTCACCTTAAATACCTAGGTATTATTTGGCATGCTCCTAACATTTTAGTTTGATGTTTGAAAACTTTTGTTGTTTGCCATATTTTGAATTTGATTTTTGGACCGGTTTTTGAACTAACGAAAGATTAACAATAGTAACGGAGGTGACGTGGCATCATTAGTAGAGTTTCACTGTAGCATAATTATCCGAGCGTTACAAATCTCCTCCACTACAAGAAATCTCGTCCCGAGATTTAGGAGGTAAAGGAAACACTGTGGGGTATTCTTCGCGCAAATGATCCTCACATACCCAAGTGTCTTCATCTTCAGAATGGTGCGACCACTGGACCTTGAGGAACTTGATCGCCTTCTGACGTGTGCGACGTTCAGCTTGGTCGAGAATGCAAACCGGATGCTCTTTATAGGAGAGGTCCTATTGCAATTCGAGCACTTCATGATCCAGTCCTCGCATTGGGTCCTTGAAGCAACGGCGGAGCTGTGGCACGTGGAAGACATCGTGAACCTGAGAAAGGTTCGATGGAAGCTCCAGTTGGTATGCCACTTTTCCACGCCTTTCCAGAATAGTGAAAGGACCAATATAGCGAGGAGCTAGCTTTCCCTTGATCCCGAAGCGGTGAGCACCCTTCATTGGTGTGACTCGAAGATAAGCCTCTTCGCCAGGTTGATATACCATGTCCTTATGATGACGGTCATACTGACTCTTCTGACGCGACTGAGCAGTCTTGACATTCTCGCGAATAATGCAGACTTGTTCTTCGGCATGTTGGATAATGTCCGAACCGAAGAGTGGACGTTCCCTTGTTTCTGACCAGTTCAGAGGGGTTCGTCACTTTCTTCCATATAACACTTTGAAGGGGGCCATCTTCAGACTAGCTTGATAGCTATTATTATAAGAGAACTCAGCATATGGGAGAGATTCCTCCCATTTCTTGCTGAAGGAAATAACACAAGCTCAAAGCATGTCTTCGAGAACTTGGTTGACGCGTTCAACTTGCCCCTGCAACTGAGGGTGAAAAGCAGTGCTGAAAGATAGATGAGTCCCATAGCTTCTTGGAAACTTGCCCAGAATCTTGAAGTGAATAAACTGTCTCGGTCTGAACTGATTACCAATGGAATACCGTGAAGCGAGACAATTCTGGACATGTAGAGGTTTGCCAGCTGACAGCAGTGATCGTTTCTTTGACAGCTAGAAAATGCGCAACCTTAGAAAGTCGGTCAATGATGACTAGAATAGCATCATTACCTTTCTGCGATTTGGGGAATCCAGTGATGAAGTCCATTTCAACATGGTCCCATTTCCATTCAGGAATAGAGATAGGTTGCAGAGTTCCAGCAGGCCGTTGATGCTCTGCTTTGATACGACGACAAACGTCACACTCAACAACATAGCAAGCAATATCCTGCCTCATATTAGACCACGAGAATCTCTGACGAATGTCTTGGTACATCTTGGTGCTACCGGGATGAATAGACAAAGGTGTATCATGAGCTTCTTTCATAACCTCCTGAGTCTTATCCAGGTTATGTTTTGAAGGGACCACTAGGCAACCTTTAAAGAACAAAGTGCGAGTACCATCAATAGTGAAGAATGAGGGCTTTCCTTCTTCAAGATAGCGATTAATCTTGTGGGCTTGAGAGTCATACTTCTGTAGCGTCTTGATGCTTTCCACGAGATCTGGTATAGCAACCAGGGTATTGAGAGAACCCTGGGAAACAACATGGAGGTTCATTTTTTGGAACCCTGGGAGAGGGGGAGTGAGTGTCATGGTTCTAAGTCTGACAGTAGTGTAGGGGGTACTAAGGGAGAGGCAAGATCTTAGCTATGGAGTAGTTGTACATGCAAGAGTTTTACAAGTTCAGGCCCTTCTCGGAAGAAGTAACAGCCCTACGTCTCGGTGCCCGGAGGCGGTCGACTGGATTATATGCATGTGAGTTACAGGGGTGCGAACCCTTTACACTGAGGAGGGGGGTGGCTTATATAGAGTTCGCCAGAGCCCTCCGGCCCTCAGTTATGCAGGGTTTAAAGTACATTAAGACAGGGGGTTACTGGTAACGCCCGCATAAAGTGCTATAAAGACCATAAAGGCTACTTAATGACAGACCGTTGCGCGCAGAGTGAATTTAGATCTCCTGGCCGTCGAGTGATTAGCTTCATGGTCGAGTGGTCATCTTCATGGTCGAGTGTCCTCGAGTCTGTCGAGTGGATCACCTCTAGGTCGACTCACAGGTAGTTTCTTCTAGAGATGTCCTTGGGTAGGGTAGCTTAGACAGGTCCATGACCCTACCCTAGGTACATAGCTTCATCATTAGCCCCCGAATGGATCGAGGTTTGAGTGGGGATGGAGTTGAGAATTCTTCCGACCAATTTTTCGTGCTATGAGTATGTCTTGTCTTGGATCAATGAATTTTTAGGTGATGGCATCAACTTCTTTTTCAGTCGCCTTGATCCATTCTTTATATCTGTCGAGTGAAGTTTTCACCTAGAGAGCTCCGAGTGACAGAGTGGAAGAGATCTTCTTCCTGATGAGCTGTTCTGCAAGCCGTGGATTTTGTGGGATTCGAATTTTGGGAAGCGCGCGGGACGGGGCGTAGCTGCAGCAATCGGACAGGATAAGGCAGGGACGCCTTGATCTCCGCGCCACCTTTTTCGCCACGTATCGCGCGCGCGACTGTTGCGGAATTTGACTGGATCGTCCGGGCCTACATGTCAGCCACTCGGAAGCAGCCTTATATAAAGCGCCGGATGGGGGTTTTTCAATAGTGCGCCCTCATTCCCCCCTCTTCTCCAGATTTCTCCGCCGCGTTTGCTTCTGCCTCAGTGCCGCTGCTCCGTGTGTGCTTCGCCAGTGACGATGGTGAAGGAGAAGACGGCGGCCCTGGAGCGGGTGAAGAAAGCGACGGCAAAGGCGAAGGGGAGGGGAACCAGTCGGAGTGGCCTTCATCGAGGACCGGCCTGCCGCCGGGCTAGATCCAGGGCGACTGGATCCGCTTGACAATTAGTCAGGCGGATCTCGATGACCTGGCTGACGGAGGGCTGATCCCCCATGGATCGGCGCGTCTCCCGGGGAGGGAGTCAGAGCCGCAGCCTCAGGAGGGTGAGTGCGTTCTTCTGGCCACCCACGTCGACCATGGGTTTTCTTTGCCGCCCCACCCTTTCTTCTGGGGTTTTTTGAATTTCTTTGGGGCACAACTCCACAACTTCACGCCCAACACCATATTGTACCTCGCCGCCTATGTGTCTTTGTGCGAGTGCTTCTTGGGTTGCCGGCCTCACTGGGGTCTCTTTAAGCACATCTTCACCTGTCGCTCCCAGACGGTGAAGAAGGCAAATCCGAGTGATGAGAGGACACATGTGATTCAGATGTGTGGGGGCCTTGGGATCCAGTTGAGAGGGAAAAGTTCTTTTCCGACCATGGTTTTGCCCGACTCCGTCCGTGGGTGGCAGTCGACTTGGTTTTACTGCAAGGACCAGCCGATGCCAGGGCAGTCGACCGGGCTCCCTCCCTTTTCCATGGAACGAGTGAGGAAGCCCTCCTCTTTGAAGGTGGTCCCGGAGGAGAAGGCATAGGTGAAGGTGCTGGTCGAGCGTGTCGTGCAGCTCATCCGCGACGGGGTGACTGGTATGGACCTCCTGGAGGTCTTCCTCCGGCGGCGCATCCAGCCGCTCCAATTTCGAGATCATCCTATGTGGATGTATTCTGGAACTAAGGACACCACTCGGATCCACCCGGAGGAGATCGATGACGCCACGCTGGAGCGGTGGATGGGAAGCATTACGAGGAACAAGGACAACCCCCGAGAGCCAGGAGGGTCGTTCCACTCGACCAATCATCTGAAGTTTACAAGGTCCAATTCTGCATTTCCGACCGCGATTCTGTTTTTTCCATTCTGTCTGTTTGGAATCAACCGACTAACTTTTGTCTTGACTGCTGTCTTCTAGGTCACGATTGAAATGTACTCGATGCCCAATGGGGTGCAGGAACAAGCCGAGGAGGGAGAGGCGAGTGGAGGTGAAAGTGAGGAGGAGGAGTGGAAAGCCGACGATGAGGGGGAAGAGGATGAAGACGGTTCTAGCAAGGAGGAGGAGGAAATGGAAGTCGATCCTCCTCGCACGGAAGGGCGATCCAAGCTCGCCCACGACCCCGCGAGGGAGTGCGGCAAGGCGGTTGCGCCCGTTGCGCCGCCGACAAAGCGCCCTCGGACGGCCTCTCCGGCGCTGACTGAAAAAGCGCCGAAGCATCCACGGGCGGAGTCATCAAAGCCGCCGAAGGCCTTGCCTAAGATGAAAATGGCCATTCCCACCATCTCCGGGTAACAGCAGGATTCGTGTTTCCTTGTTCAGCTCGAGCGAACTTCCGGTCGACTCATCGACTAACCGACTGGTTTCTGAAATCTGCAATGCTGCTACCTCCGAGACCTCTGCCAAGGACGGCGACCAAGAAATGGAAGACACTGTCACCTCCAACCCTGGTACGTTCTCTTGTAGTTTTCGCTTTTGGTCGATCGGATCTTCGTTTCCAACTCTAGATTTATCTTGCAGCTCCTCGTCACGTCGTTGATCTCCCCGATGACGATGATGAGGTGCCCCTGAGGGTGAGGAAGAATAGATAGGCCGCGGCTGGCAAGGCTACTCGGACTGCGTCAGCACCTGAGGTACTGGTTCAAGAAGGTGGCGACATCGCTCGGCATTCTGTGACCTTCACTGTGCTGCTGATGAGTGCCCGGCCTTCATCGTCGACCGCTGAACCACCCTCCCTTTTCGCCACACACCACGTCCCAGAGGATCAGGCGGGCGCTACTAAGGAGGCTATACGCCAGGCGGGGATTATGATGAAGCAGGTGAAGTCGATCCGGGAAGCCAGCCAAGCGGCTTATGATGCAAGCTCAACCCTTCAGAGCAATGTCCAGGTTAGTTGGTAACCACCTGGTCTGTTAGAATATGTTATATGAAGATTTTCTTTCCAAAAATCTTTGTGTCTGTACACCCACTGGGTGTGTCGATTGGGTTTGTAGACTAGTGGGGGCACGCTGAGTGCACCCACTGGGTGTAGTCCCCAAGACTATGGTGGACTGCTGGAAGTCGACTGTAGTCTTTGTAGTTGAAATTTCTTCACTCGGGCTGGTCGGACCATGTCGAGTGGAACATTAGGACCCGTGGGGGCACGCTGAGTGCACCCACTGGGTGTAGTCCCCGAGACTATGGTGGACTGCTGGCAGTCGACTGTAGTCTGAAGAACTCTCTCTTTTTCCTTTTTTTGTAGATTATGATGAGACCATAATCTCTTTGTTTCTTTCGGTCGACTGATCGGATCGACTCGGTAGAACTAGTGGGGGGCACGCTGAGTGCACCCACTGGGTGTAGTCCCCGAGACTACTATTGAATATTTTGATTCGACTGTAGTCTTAGAAACATTACTGTTTTTCTCTTAGTCACTCGGAAGCAACCTCTCTTTGATGTCTGTCGACTGACTATTTGCAGAAGTCTTGCGAGCTCCTGGCCCATTACACTGAGTTGGAAAAGAAACATATCCAGCTCGACCTTGACTTGAAACTTGTTCAGGAGAACTTTCAGAAGGCGAAGGACGAGGCAAAAGGTACGATTGGTGAGAGCTTTACGACTGTTTCCTTCCTTCTGCACATTATTGATTCTGACCTCCTTGTCATTTTGCAGAAAAAACAAAGGAGGCTCTAAAGAAGAAGGATGAGGAACTTGCTGAGGTGCAGAAGGCTGCATTGGATAAAACGAAGCTTGCGGAAGAGAAGTTGGCTTCAGTCGGCAAACTCGAAGAAGAGAACGTCAACCTGAAAGCCGCTCTCGACGCGGCCAACAAGGAAGTCAGCCGTCTGAAGAACGACAAGATTGCTCTGAGTGACAAGGCAAGTGAACTGGTGGGGAAGAAGAACGATCTGGAAGCTTATCTGGGAGGGCTCGCCAAGAAGCTGTTCCTCATGCTTGAAGGTAACCTTTTTCACTCGACTGACTTGTCACCGTTGATTCATCGCGGAACTGCTGGTTTATGTTTGACTTGTGATTACAGAATTCTGCCAAAACTTTGAGGAAGAGACCAGTCGATGGGTAAAATTGTCCATGGATGTTTTTCACGGGCGGGCAAAGACTGTCCTCATGGATATGGATATGGATTTGATTTTGTTCAACCCGATCCACCACTCGGTAGGATTTTAAACACTTAGGCGAGTACTGGACCGCAGCTAAGCCCCTGAGCGAGAGACAGACTCACCACTCGGTAGGATTTCAAATACTTAGGCGAGTACTGGACCGCAGCTAAGCCTCCGAGTGAGAGACAGACTCACCACTCGGTAGGATTTCAAATACTTAGGCGAGTACTGGACCGCAGCTAAGCCCCCGAGTGAGAGACAGACTCACCACTCGGTAGGATTTCAAATACTTAGGCGAGTACTGGACTGCATCTAAGCCCCCGAGTGGGAGGTTCGCTCTCCACTCGGTAGGATTTTTAAACACTTAGGCGAGTACTGGACTGCAGCTAAGCCCCCGAGTGGGAGGTTTGCTCTCCACTCGGTAGGATTTTTTAAACACTTAGGCGAGTATTGGACTGCAGCTAAGCCCCCGAGTGGGAGGTTTGCTCTCCACTCGGTAGGATTTTTAAACACTTAGGCGAGTACTGGACTGCAGCTAAGCCCCCGAGTGGGAGGTTTGCTCTCCACTCGGTAGGATTTTTAACACTTAGGCAAAACGGATTCGCGGCTAAGCCTCCGAGTGGGAGGTTTGCTCTTCACTCGGTAGGTTTTCAAACACTTAGGCGAAACAGATTCACAGCTAAGTCTCCGAGTGAGAGGCTTGCTCACTCGGCAGGATTTTTTTTTTTACAAACTTAGGCGAAACGGATTCGCAGCTAAGCCACCCACTGGGGGGTTTTCTTACATAAGCAAAAGCAACAACAATTAATGGGAAAATTATAACACTTTTGTCTTTGATAGATAAACTACAGGAATACTTTTATTACATCTCACCCGAGTGAGTACTTAAGTGTAAAAGGGGCGGAGCAGATCCGCATTCCAAGCTCGTGGCTCGTCAATCTGGCGATTGACGTTGTAAAGACGGTATGCTCCGTTGTGGAGAACTTTGGTGACGATGAAGGGGTCTTCCCAAGTAGGGGCGAGTTTGTGTGGCTTCTGTTGGTCTACTCGGAGGACCAAGTCTCCTTCTTGGAAGGCTCGGCTCTTCACATTTCTGGCGTAGAATCGACGCAAGTCTTGCTGATAGATGGTCGATCAGATCATGGCCATCTCTCTTTCTTCTTCCAAAAGGTCGACTGCGTCCTACCGGGCTTGCTCTGCTTCAACTTCAGAGTAGAGCTCGACTCACGGTGCATTGTGAAGCAGGCCACTCAGCAGAACCGCTTCGCTCCATAAACCAGAAAGAATGGAGTTCTCCCAGTCGACCGATTTGGGGTAGTCCTCAATCCCCAAAGAACTGATGGAAGTTCGTCAACCCACGCGCCTGCTGCGTGCTTGAGGTCACGCATCAACCGGGGTTTCAGTCCTTTGAGAATTAGTCCGTTTGCTCTTTCTGCTTGTCCATTCGACAGGGGGTGGGCGACTGAAGCGTAGTCGATTTGTGTGCCTTGAGAAGCGTAGAAGGCTTTGAATTGGTCAGAATTGAAGTTTGACCCATTATTGGTGATGATGCTATGCGGAACTCCATATCTGAATATCAATTCTCTGATGAAGTTGATGGCAGTGCCGGTATCAAGATTTTTAATAGGCTTGGCTTCGATCCACTTGGTGAACTTGTCGACTGCCACCAGTACATGGGTGAAGCCGCTCCTGCCAGTTCTCAGTGGTCCAACCATATCTAACCCCCAAACGATTGGAATGGTCTTCAAGGCTGAGGCGGGCTTGTGTGACATATTGGAGTAGAACTGACATCCTCCACACTTGTCGACTATCTCTTTCGCCATTTCATTTGCTCTGGGCCAGTAAAAACCCGCTCGGTATGCTTTAGCCATGATAGTCTGAGAGGACGCATGATGGCCACAGGTCCCCGAGTGGATGTCGTTGAGAATCATTCGACCCTCTTTCGGCGTTATGCATTTCTGGCTCACTCCAGTCGCGCTTTCTCTGTACAACTGTCCCTTCATGACTGTAAAGGCCTTGGATCGACGGACGATCTGCCGAGCCTCTTCTTCATTCTCTGGGAGATCTTTCCTTAGGATATACGCGATGTAAGGCACTGTCCAGTCGGGAGTGATAACCAGAACTTCCATGATTAGGTCGACCACAGCTGGGACCTCAACTTCAGTCGGATCCATGGCACTTTTTGGCTGCGGGGCTTCTTCGGTGAAAGGATCCTCTTGTTCTGACGGCGCGTGGACATGCTCGAAAAACACGCCACTGGGAATGGCTTCTCTCTTGGAACCTATCTTCGCCAAGTCATCAGCTACTTGATTTTTCAGTCGGGGTATGTGATGAAGCTCTAACCCCTCGAATTTCTTCTCCAGCTTTCTTACTGCGTTGCAGTAACCAGTCATAGCTAGGCTTCTGACGTCCCACTCCTTCATCACTTGGTTAACCACTAAATCCGAGTCGCCGTAGACCATGAGGCGACGGACGCCGAGTGAAATGGCCATATGCAGCCCATACAAATATGCTTCGTATTCTGCTTCATTGTTGGAGGAATCAAAGTGAATCTGGAGTACATATATGAGCTTATCTCCTCGGGGGGAAACCAACACTACCCCAGCACCGGAACCATTCAGCATTTTAGAGCCATCAAAGAACATGGTCCAGTGTTCCGAGTGAACTTGAGTCGGCAATTGCTGTTCAATCCACTCGGCGAGGAAATCCGCTATTGCTTGGGACTTGATAGCTTTCTTTGCCTCAAATCTGATATCCAAGGGAAGGAGTTCAATCGCCCATTTTTCCACTCGACCAGTTGCATCTCTGTTGTGCAGAATCTCTGATAATGGGGCGTCGTTGACGACTGTAATGGTATGGTCAGAGAAATAGTGAGCAAATTTCTTTGTGGTCATATAAATCCCATATACAAGCTTCTGATAATGAGGGTATCTTTGCTTTGATGGGGTCAGGACTTCAGAAATATAATATACTGGGCGCTGAACTTTGAAGGCTTTCCCTTCTTCTTCCCGCTCGACCCTAAGTACTGTACTGACGGCTTGTCCTGTGGCTGCAATGTAAAGCAGCAAAGGCTCTTTGCTGATCGGGACAGCAATGTTGGAAATATGCCCTAGAGGCAATAATAAATTAGTTATTATTATTATATTTCCTTGTTCATGATAATCGTTTATTATCCATGCTATAATTGTATTGATAGGAAACTCAGATACATGTGTGGGTACATAGACAACACCATGTCCCTAGTAAGCCTCTAGTTGACTAGCTCGTTGATCAATAGATGGTTACGGTTTCCTGACCATGGACATTGGATGTCGTTGATAACGGGATCACATCATTAGGAGAATGATGTGATGGACAAGACCCAATCCTAAGCCTAGCACAAAGATCGTGTAGTTCGTATGCTAAAGCTTTTCTAATGTCAAGTATCATTTCCTTAGACCATGAGATTGTGCAACTCCCGGATACCATAGGAATGCTTTGGGTGTACCAAACGTCACAACGTAACTGGGTGGCTATAAAGGTACACTACGGGTATCTCCGAAAGTGTCTGTTGGGTTGGCATGACTCGAGACTGGGATTTGTCACTCCGTGTGACGGAGAGGTATCTCTGGGCCCACTCGGTAGGACATCATCATAATGTGCACAATGTGACCAAGGGGTTGATCACGGGATGATGTGTTATGGAACGAGTAAAGAGAGTTGCCGGTAACAAGATTGAACAAGGTATCGGGATACCGATGATCGAATCTCGGGCAAGTATTATACTACTAGACAAAGGGAATTGAATACGGGATTGATTGAATCCTCGACATCGTGGTTCATCCGATGAGATCATCGTGGAACATGTGGGATCCAACATGGGTATCCAGATCCCTCTCTTGGTTATTGGCTGGAGAGTTGTCTCGGTCATGTCTACGTGTCTCCCGAACCCGTAGGGTCTACACACTTAAGGTTCGATGAAGCTAGGGTTATAAAGGAAGTTTGTATGTGGTTACGGAATGTTGTTCGGAGTCCCGAATGAGATCCCGGACGTCACGAGGAGTTCCGGAATGGTCCGGAGGTAAAGATTTATATATGGGAAGTCGTATTTTGGCCATCGGAAAATGTTTGGGATTTTTCGGTATTGTACCGGGAAGGTTCTAGAAGGTTCCGGAGTGGGGCCCACCTGCATGGGGGGACCCACATGAACGTGGGTAGTGGGGGAAAGGCCCCACACCCCTGGTCAAGGCGCACCAAGATCCCCCCTTAGAAGGAATAAGATCATATCCCGAAGGGATAAGATCAAGATCCCTAAAAAGGGGGGATAACAATCGGTGGGGAAGGAAATGATGGGATTTCTTTCCTCCCACCTTTGCCAATGCCCCAATGGACTTGGAGGGAAAGAAACCAGCCCCTCCACCCCTATATATAGTGGGTAGGCGTATGGGATCTTCAGACGAAGTTCTGGCGCAGCTCTCCCCCTCTCCCAAGTCCTCCTCCTCTCCCGCGGTGCTTGGCGAAGCCCTGCAGGATTGCCACGCTCCTCCACCACCACCACGCTGTCGTGCTGCTACTGGATGGAGTCTTCCTCAACCTCTCCCTCTCTCCTTGCTGGATCAAGACATGGGAGACGTCACCGGGCTGTACGTGTGTTGAACACGGAGGTGCCGTCCGTTCGGTACTAGGATCTCTTGTGATTTGGATCACGACGAGTACGACTCCTTCAACCCTGTTCTCTTGAACGCTTCTGCTTAGCGATCTACAAGGGTATGTAGATGCACTCTCCTTCCCCTCGTTGCTAGTCTCTCCATAGATAGATCTTGGTGACTCGTAGGAAAATTTTGAATTTCTGCTACGTTCCCCAACAGTGGCATCATGAGCTAGGTCAATTGCATAGATTCTTTGCACGAGTAGAACACAAAGTAGTTGTGCGCGTTGATCTTGTTCAATATGCTTACCATTACTAGTTCAATCTTGATTCGGTGGCATTGTGGGATGAAGCAGCCCGGACCGACCTTACACGTACACTTACGTGAGACAGGTTCCACCGACTGACATGCACTTGTTGCATAAGGTGGCTAGCGGGTGCCAGTCTCTCCCACTTTAGTCGGATCGGATTCGATGAAAAGGGTCCTTATGAAGGGTAAATAGCAATTGACATATCACGTTGTAGTTTTTGCATAGGTAAGAAACGTTCTTGCTAGAAACCCATAGCAGCCACGTAAAACATGCAAACAACAATTAGAGGACGTCTAACTTGTTTTTGCAGGTTATGCTATGTGATGTGATATGGCCAAGAAGAATGTGATGAATGATATGTGATGTATGAGATTGATCATGTTCTTGTAATAGTAATCACGACTTCCATGTCGATGAGTATGACAACCGGCAGGAGCCATAGGAGTTGTCTTTATTTATTGTATGACCTGCGTGTCATTGAACAACGCCATGTAATTACTTTACTTTATTGCTAACCGGTAGCCATAGTAGTAGAAGTAATAAGTTGGCGAGACAACTTCATGGAGACACGATGATGGAGATCATGGTGTCATGCCGGTGACGATGATGATCATGGAGCCCCGAAGATGGAGATCAAAAGGAGCAATATGATATTGGCCATATCATGTGACTATTTGATTGCATGTGATGTTTATCATGTTTATACATCTTATTTGCTTAGAACGACGGTAGTAAATAAGATGATCCCTCATTAAAATTTCAAGAAAGTGTTCCCCCTAACTGTGCACCGTTGCGAAAGTTCGTCGTTTCGAAGCACCACGTGATGATCGGGTGTGATAGATTCTTATGTTCACATACAATGGGTGTAAGCCAGATTTACACACACAAAACAGTTAGGTTAACTTGACGAGTCTAGCATGTACAGACATGGCCTCAGAACACAAGAGACCGAAAGGTCGAGCATGAGTCGTATGGAGGATACGATCAACATGAAGATGTTCACCGATATGACTAGTCCGTCTCACGTGATGACCGGACACGGCCTAGTTGACTCGGATCATGTAATCACTTAGATGACTAGAGGGATGTCTATCTGAGTGGGAGTTCATAAGATGAACTTAATTATCCTGAACATAGTCAAAAGACCCTTTGCAAATTATGTCACAGCTCATGCTTTAGTTCTACTGTATTAGATATGTTCCTAGAGAAAATATAGTTGAAAGTTGACAGTAGCGATTATGCGATCAGTAGAAAGCTTATGTCCTTAATGCACCCCTCAGTGTGCAGAACCCCAAACGTCGTCTGTGGATGTTGCGAACATCGGACATACACGTTTTGATAACTACGTGATAGTTCAGTTAAATGGTTTAGAGTAGAGGCACCAAAGACGTTTTCGAAACGTCGCGGAACATATGAGATGTTTCGAGGGCTGAAATTGGGATTTCAGGCTCGTGCCCACGTCAAGAGGTATAAGACCTCCGACGATTTTCTTAGCCGGCAAACTAAGGGAGAAAAGCTCAATCGTTGAGCTTGTGCTCAGATTGTCTAAGTGCAACAATCACTTGAATCGAGTGGGAGTTGATCTTCCATATGAGATAGTGATGTTTCTCCAAAGTCATTGCCACCAAGCTGCTAGAGCTTCGTGATGAAATATAACATATCAGGGATAGATATGATGATCCTTGAAGTATTCGCGATGTTTGACACCGCGAAAGTAGAAATCAAGAAGGAGCATCAATTGTTGATGGTTGGTGAAACCACTAGTTTCAAGAAGGGCAAGGGCAAGAAGGGATACTTCATGAAATGGCAAATCAGCTGCTGCTCTAGTGAAGAAACCCAAGGTTGAACCCAAACCCGAGACTAAGTGCTTCTGTAATAAGGGGAACAGCCACTGGAGCAGCATTACCCTAGATACTTGGTAGATGAGAAGGCTGGCAAGGTCGATAGAAGTATATTGGATATACATTATGTTAATGTGTACTTTACTGGTACTCCTAGTAGCACCAGGGTATTAAGATACCGGTTCGGTTGCTAAGTGTTAGTAACTCAAAATAAAAGAGCTACGTAATAAACGGAGACTAGCTAAAGGTGAGCTGACGATATGTGTTCGAAGTGTTTCCAAGTTTGATGTGATCAAACATCGCACGCTCCCTCTACCATCAAGATTAGTATTAAACCTGAATAATTGTCATTTGGTGTTTGCGTTGAGCATAGACATGATTGGATTATGTCTATCGCAATACGATTATTCATTTAAGGAGAATAATGGTTACTCTGTTTATTTGAATAATACCTTCAATGGTATTGCACCTAATAGGAATGGTTTATTGAATCTCGATCGTAGTGATACACATTTTCATGCCAAAAGATACAAGATAGTAATGATAGTACCACTTACTTGTGGCACTGCCATGTAAGTCATATTAGTGTAAAATGCATGAAGAAGCTCCATGTTGATGGATCTTTGGACTCACTCGTTTTTGAAAAGTTTGAGACATGCGAACCATGTCTATTGGTGTATACGCATGAAGAAACTCCATGTAGATGGATCGTTTGGACTCACTTGATTTTGCATCACTTGAGATATGCAAATCATACCACATGGGCAAGATGACTGAAAAGCCTCATTTTCAGTAAGATGGAACAAGATAGCAACTTGTTGGAAGTAATACATTTTGATGTGTGCAGTCCAATAAGTGCTAAGGCACGCAGTGGATATCGTTATGTTCTTACTTCAAGGATGATTTGAGTAGATACTAAGTATATTTACTTGATGAAACACAAGTCTGAATTATTGAATGGTTCAAGTAATTTCAGAGTGAAATTGAAGATCATCGTGACAAGAGGATAAAATGTCTATGATATGATCATAGAGATGAGCATCTGAGTTACGAGCTTTGGCACACAATTAAGACATTGTGGAAATTGTTTCACAATTAATACCGCCTGGAACACCATAGTGTGATGGTGTGTCCGAACATCATAGTTGCACCCTATTGGATATGGTGCGTACCATGATGTCTCTTATCGAATTACCACTATCGTTCATGGGTTAGGCATTAGAGACAACCGCATTCACTTTAAAATAGGGCACCACGTAATTCCGTTGAGACGACACCGTTTGAACTATGGTTTGGAGAAACCTAAGTTGTCGTTTCTTAAAAGTTTGGGGCTGCGACGCTTATGTGAAAAAGTTTCAGGTCGATAAGCTCGAACCCAAAGCGGATAAAATGCATCTTCATAGGACACCCAAAACAGTTGGGTATACCTCCTAATTCAGATCCGAAAGCAATAGGGATTGTTTCTTGAATCGGGTCCTTTCTCGAGGAAAGGTTTGTCTCGAAAATTGAGTGGGAGGATGGTGGAGACTTGATGAGGTTATTGAACCGTCACTTCAACAAGTGTGTAGCAGGGCACAGGAAGTTGTTCCTATGGCGCCTACACCAATTGAAGTAGAAGCTTATGATAGTGATCATGAAGTTTTTGGATCAAGTCACTACCGTACCTCGTAGGGTGACAAGGATACTTACTATTTCAGAGTGGTACAGTAATCCTGTCTTGAAGGTCATGTTGCTAGACAACAATGAACCTACGAGCTATGGAGAAGCGATGGTGGGCCCAAATTCCGACAAATGGTTAGAAGCCATGAAATCCGAGATAGGATCCATGTATCAGAACAAAGCATGGACTTTGGTGGACTTGCCCGATGATCGGCAAGCCATTGAGATAAATGGATCTTTAAGAAGAAGACGGACGTGGACGGTAATGTCACCGTCTATGAAGCTCGACTTGTGGTGAAGAGTTTTTCACAAGTTCAAGGAGTTGACTACGATGAGATTTTCTCATCCGTAGCGATGCTTAAGTCCGTCGGAATCATGTTAGCATTAGCTGCATTTATGAAATCTGGCAGATGGATGTCAAGACGAGTTTCCTTACCAGTTTTCGTAAGGAAAGGTTGTATGTGATACAATCAGAAAAGTTTTTTCGATCCTAGGGATGCTAAAAGGTATGCTGGCTCCAGCGATCCTTCTCAGGACTGGAGTAAGCATCTCGGAGTTGGAATGTGCGCTTTGATGAGATGGTCAAAGATTTTGGGTTTATACAAAGTTCATGAGAAACTTGTATTTCCAAAGAAGTGAGTGGGAGCACTATAGAATTTCTGATGAGTATATGTTGTTGACATATTGTTGATCAGAAATGATGTAGAATTTCTGGAAAGCATATAGGGTTATTTGAAAGGTGTTTTTCAATAGAAAACCTGGATTAAGCTACTTGAACATTGAGCATCAAGATCTATGAGGATAGATCAAAAAAACGCTAAATGGTACTTTCAAATGAGCACATACCTTGACATGATCTTGAAGGTGTTCAAGATGGATCGGTGAAAGAAGGAGTTCTTGCCTGAGTTGTAAGGTATGAAGTTAAGAGTTAAAGCTCGACCACGGCAGAAGAGAGAGAAAGGACGAATGTCGTCCCTATGCTTCAGATGTAGGCTCTATAGTATGCTATGTTGTGTACCGCACCGGAAGTGTGCCTTGCCATGAGTCAGTCAAGGGGTACAAGAATGATCCAGGAATGGATCATTGGACAACGGTCAAAATTGTCCTTGGAGTAAATAAGGACATGTTTCTCGATTATGGAGGTGATAAAGAGTTCGGCGTAAAGGGTTACGTCAATGCAAGCTTTAACACCTATCCGAGTGACTCTGAGTAGCAAATCGGATACGTATAGTGGAGCGACCATTCGGAATAGCTCCAAGTGGAGCGTGGAAGCAATATTTACAATATGACCTAGAGATTTGCGAAGTACATACAGATCTGAATGTTGCAGACCCGTTGACTAAAACCTCTCTCACAAGCAAAACATGATCAAACCCCAGAACTCATTGAGTCTTAATCACATGATGATGTGAACTAGTTTAGTGACACTAGTAAACTCTTTGGATGTTGGTCACATGGCAATGTGACATGTGAGTGTTAATCACATGGCGATGTGAACTAGATTATTGACTCTAGTGCAAGTGGGAGACTGTTGGAAATATGCCCTAGAGGCAATAATAAATTAGTTATTATTATTATATTTCCTCGTTCATGATAATCGTTTATTATCCATGCTATAATTGTATTGATAGGAAACTCAGATACATGTGTGGGTACATAGACAACATCATGTCCCTAGTAAGCCTCTAGTTGACTAGCTCGTTGACCAATAGATGGTTACGGTTTCCTGACCATGGACATTGGATGTCATTGATAACGGGATCACATCATTAGGAGAATGATGTGATGGACAAGACCCAATCCTAAGCCTAGCACAAAGATCGTGTAGTTCGTATGCTAAAGCTTTTCTAATGTCAAGTATCATTTCCTTAGACCATGAGATTGTGCAACTCCCGGATACCATAGGAATGCTTTGGGTGTACCAAACGTCACAACGTAACTGGGTGGCTATAAAGGTACACTACGGGTATCTCCGAAAGTGTCTGTTGGGTTGGCATGAATCGAGACTGGGATTTGTCACTCCACGTGACGGAGAGGTATCTCTGGGCCCACTCGGTAGGACATCATCATAATGTGCACAATGTGACCAAGGGGTTGATCACGGGATGATGTGTTACGGAACGAGTAAAGAGAGTTGCCGGTAACAAGATTGAACAAGGTATCGGGATACCGACGATCGAATCTCGGGCAAGTATTATACCACTAGACAAAGGGAATTGAATACGGGATTGATTGAATCCTCGACATCGTGGTTCATACGATGAGATCATTGTGGAACATGTGGGATCCAACATGGGTATCCAGATCCCTCTGTTGGTTATTGGCCGGAGAGTTGTCTCGGTCATGTCTACGTGTCTCCCGAACCCATAGGGTCTACACACTTAAGGTTCGATGACGCTAGGGTTATAAAGGAAGTTTGTATGTGGTTACCGAATGTTGTTCGGAGTCCCGGATGAGATCCCGGGCGTCACGAGGAGTTCCGGAATGGTCCGGAGGTAAAGATTTATATATGGGAAGTCGTATTTTGGCCACCGGAAAATGTTCGGGATTTTTCGGTATTGTACCGGGAAGGTTCTAGAAGGTTCCGGAGTGGGGCCCACCTGCATGGGGGGACCCACATGAATGTGGGTAGTGGGGGCAAGGCCCCACACCCCTGTTCAAGGCGCACCAAGATCCCCCCTTAGAAGGAATAAGATCATATCCCGAAGGGATAAGATCAAGATCCCTAAAAAGGGGGGATAACAATCGGTGGGGAAGGAAATGATGGGATTTCTTTCCTCCCACCTTTGCCAACGCCCCAATGGACTTGGAGGGCAAGAAACCAGCCCCTCCACCCCTATATATGGTGGGTAGGCGTATGGGAGCTTCAGACGAAGTTCTGGCGCAGCCCTCCCCCTCTCCCAAGTCCTCCTCCTCTCCCGCGGTGCTTGGCGAAGCCCTGCAGGATTGCCACGCTCCTCCACCACCACCACACTGTCGTGCTGCTGCTGGATGGAGTCTTCCTCAACCTCTCCCTCTCTCCTTGCTGGATCAAGGCATGGGAGACGTCACCGGGTTGTACGTGTGTTGAACACGGTGGTGCCGTCCGTTCGGTACTAGGAGCTCCGGTGATTTGGATCACGACGAGTACGACTCCTTCAACCCCATTCTCTTGAACGCTTCCGCTTAGCGATCTACAAGGGTATGTAGATGCACTCTCCTTCCCCTTGTTGCTAGTCTCTCCATAGATAGATCTTGGTGACTGGTAGGAAAATTTTGAATTTCTGCTACGTTCCCCAACAAGCAAGCACCGGCTAGGTGGAAGGCAGGGTTTTTAACTCTGCAAACGCTGCATCAGCTTCAGGAGTCCACTCGAACTTGTCTGACTTCTTCATCAGTCGGTAAAGAGGTAATGCCTTTTCACCGAGACGAGAGATGAATCGACTTAAAGCGGCAAAGCAACCAGTAAGCTTCTAAACATCATGCACATGCACAGGTATTTTCATTCGGAGTATAGTGCCTACTTTCTCTAGATTCGCGTCGATTCCTCGTTCGGAAACGAGAAAACCGAGTAATTTTCTGCCAGGAACTCCGAATGTGCACTTGGATGGATTAAGCCTGATATCATACCTCCTGAGGTTGGCAAATGTTTCAGCGAGGTCAGTTAGCAGGTCGGAACCTTTCCGTGACTTGACCACAATGTCATCCATGTATGCTTCCACATTCCGACTGATTTGAGTGAGCAAACACTTTTGAATCATCCTCATGAACATGGCTCCGGCATTCTCGAGGCCGAATGGCATGGTGACATAACAGAAGCACCCGAATGGGGTGATGAAAGCTGTTTTGATCTCATCGGGTCTATACAGACGGATCTGATGGTACCCGAAATAGGCGTCTAAGAAAGACAGTCGCTCACATCCCGCAGTTGAGTCGACTATTTGATCAATGCGGGGAAGAGGAAAATGATCTTTCGGGCATGCCTGATTGATATGTGTAAAGTCAATGCAAATGCGAAGTGACTTGTCCTTCTTGAGGACCATGACAACATTGGTGAGCCACTCGGAGTGGTAAATCTCTCGGATAAACTCTGCTGCTAAGAGCCGAGCCACCTCTTCGCCAATAGCCTTCCTTTTCTGGACGGTGGACCATCGCAGATGTTCCTTGACAGGTTTTGCCTTTGAATCGACTCGCAGACGGTGCTCAGCCAGCCCCCTGGGTACACCTGGCATGCCAGAAGGTTTCCATGCAAAGATGTCCCATTTCTCACGGAGGAACTGGATGATTGCTTCTTCCTATTTGGGGTCGAGTGTTGTGGAGATATTAGTCGGAGCGGCGTTGGGGTCGGTCGGGTGGATGTGAACTGGTTTTATCTCACCGGATGACTGAAACGCTAATTCTATAGCGGGCTTCTTGGCTCGCAACAAATCACTCGGGTATGCATTTCTCTGGTGTTCCCGCCACTCTTCTGCTACCATCTGAGCATCGGCGATCTTTGAGCCTTTCTGAAAGCACTCTTTCTCCTTCTTCCGGTTGCCAGTAACAGTGATCACACCTTTGGGGCCAGGCATCTTTAATTTGAGGTACATGTAGCATGGTCGAGCCATAAAACGTGCATAAGCTGGTCTACCCAAAATAGCGTGATAGGCACTTTGGAAATCCACAACCTCAAATGTCAACTTTTCTTTGCGGAAGTTTTTGGAATCACCAAAAACCACATCGAGAGCAATCTGGCCGAGTGACGCGGCCTTCTTGCCAGGAATGACTCCATAGAAACTCATGTTGCTTGTGCTGAGTCTGGACATCGGAATGCCCATCCCTTTCAGCGTCTCAGCGTACAGTATATTCAAACTACTGCCACCATCCATCAACACTTCAGTCAGTCGAGTGCCTTCGATGACTGGGTCAACCACCAGAGCTTGCCTCCCAGGGGTGGCTATGTGCGTCAGGTGATCAGACTGGTCGAATGTGATGGCCGTCTGAGACCACTTCAGATAATTGGTTGTCGCCGGAGCAACCATATTCACCTCTCGGTTTATGACTTTCAGTCAACTTTTGCTCTCAACGTCAGCAAAAATCACCAGAGTGGAATTGACTTGAGGATATTCCTCGTCACTATCCCCCTTGTCCTCAACTTTGTCCGACTCTTTTTCCTTATCCTTGGACTGTTTCCCTCGGAACTGCTGTATCAAGAGTTGACATTGTCAAGTGGTATGCTTCGGGTAAATGAAATTACCCTCTTCATCTTTCTTCGTGTGGATGTGACACGGTAAATCCATCACGTAATTTCCCTCTTTATCCTTCACTTTCTTGGGGTTCCAAGGCCCTTTGGGCTTTCTTTTGAACTTTCCTTGAGTCACGGCCAAGGCTTCTCCAGGAGCAGCTGGCTCGGCTTTCCGCATTTGCTTCCGACTGGAGTTCCCTCCTCCGGTTTCCTGGGCGACTGACTTGTGCTTGCCACTCCGGAGCCGGTCCTCTTCCTCACCATTGGCATATTTGGTGGCTATCTCCATCATTCGACTAAGAGACATGTCTCCGGTTCGACCGAATTTCAGGCTTAGCTCTCTGTACTTAACGCCTTCCTTGAAGGCGCAGACTGCCTGGTGATCAGATACATTCTCTACCGTGTGATGTAATGTGATCCATCTCTGGATGTAATCTCTCAAAGTCTCATTCAACTTCTGCACACAAGATTGCATCTCTGACAGTCCTGCTGGTCGCTTGCATTTCCTTCAAACGTCCTGACAAACACTCGAGAAAGATCTTCCCACGTGTAAATGCTGCTGGGTGTCAACTGATTCAACCATGCTCTGGCCGATCCCTCCAACATAAGAGGCAGATGTTTCATGGCCACCTCATCATTTCCGCCGCCGATCTGGACAGCCACTCGGTAGTCTTCAAGCCAAGTATCAGGCTTAGACTCACCATTGAACTTACTGACTCCAGTCGCCAACCTAAAGTTGGGGGGAATCACTGCGGCCCTGATGGCTCTACTGAAACACTCTGGTCCTGAGACATGCACTCGGCTACTGGTGGGTACATCTCTGTCGTGACCCTCTCTGTGAGCTCTGTTCCGGTCGACCAGACCTTGAATGATGATGGACCCCGCATCAAAGCCTGGTTCTCTGGGGTCGACTGGAATCCTTCGCCCACCACTGTGCTGGCGTCTATCATCCTTCTGTCGAGGTGCGTAGGATCCACCCGGGAGGGGTGGGCACTCGATGTCGGTCATCGCGATCGAATCGGTGATCATACTGCTCACGGTTCTTGTACTGATCGTGCCGGTCTCCACGCCCCTCACGCCTCGGGGGTGATCTGGGGCTATGAGCCGTCTGGACTGTATTCGCAACCACGGATCTGCTGTGAATCCTGTTCCATGACTGTGATACAGCTGAGTTCTGATCTCCTGCTGTGCGGAGCAAATCTCTGATCTGCATCAAGCCTCTGCCAGCCTCCGACTGGGAAGGCTGAATTGACTCTGCTATACGGGCTGCAGCTGCTAAATTCTGAATCGGAGTTCGATATACCTGAGTCAGTGGTGGAAAGAGCTGACGTCGACTGGAGTCTGGAACCCGTTGCCGCGCATGCTCGTCGAGTGCCCACTGAAGGTTCTCCAGTCGAGTGCGCTCAGCCAAGTTGGCCAAACGCGCGTCCTCTAAGGCGCGAGCCTCAGGGGTTTCTCCAACGATAGGAGTGTGAAGCGCATCCATGTTCCGGCGGCGAATTTCTTCCCTCTGCAACGAATTGAGGGGCTCGGGAAGGTACACTTCATGGTCGTGTGACAGATCGCCTCCACCGTCGCCTCCTCCGGTGCCGGGAAAACCGGGGGGACCTCCGCCACTGGATCACTGCTGTCGCACTCGGATGCAGTCTCTGCGGAGCCAGTCGACAGGTCGAACATGCCGTAGAGAGATTCGTCGGGCTCGATTGCCGTGACTTGGGCGGTGGTCGACTGGCGAGCCACCGCGTGCCTCACCCACCGCTGAAGCCTCGACCGACCGGAGCGCTTGCGCCGGCGGGAAGCAGGGAGGGAGGATGACACAAAAACCGATCGATACTGGGTCGATGGTTGCCGCAGGAGGACACCGCAGACGCACGCGCGAAAGTGCGTCGCTCCATGGACTGGGAGCATGTCGATGTCGAGCGGAGCCTCCTGAAGCCAGGCAGAGTCGTCGGCGACGAACGTGAGCGCGCCGAGACGGATCTCGCGGCCCTCAACTAAAACTCCGCCTGAAACCATGATGAAGGAGATCGGAAAAAATTGCAACTTCCCCAATGAGTCGCTAAGACACCTGCCCCAAGGTGGGCGCCAATTGTCGTGGTTCTAAGTCTAACAGTAGTGTAGGGGGGTACTAAGGGAGAGGCAAGATCTTAGCTATGGAGTAGTTGTACACGCAAGAGTTTTACGAGTTCAAGCCCTTCTCAGAGGAAGTAACAACCCTACGTCTCGGTGCCCGAAGGCGGTCGACTGGATTATATGCGTGTGAGTTATAGGGGTGCGAAACCTTTACACTGAGGAGGGGGGTGGCTTATATAGAGTTCGCCAGACCCCTCCGGCCCTCAGTTATGCAGGGTTTAAAGTACATTAAGATAGGGGGTTACTGGTAACGCCCGCATAAAGTGCTATAAAGACCATAAAGGCTACTTAATGATAGACCGTTGCGCGTAGAGTGACTTTAGATCTCCTGGCCGTCCAGTGATTAGCTTCATGGTCGAGTGGTCATCTTCATGGTCGAGTTTCCTCGAGTCTGTCGAGTGGATCACCTCTAGGTCGACTGACAGGTAGTTTCTTCTAGAGATGTCCTTGGGCAGGGTAGCTTAGACTGGTCCATGACCCTACCCTAGGTACATAGCTTCATCATCGAGTGCACCAGGAGGAACAATATGGAGGTTCAGCTTTCTGAATTCTTGAACAAGCAAGGGCTGAACTTTGTGAACTTGGAAGTGGTTGCAGTAAGATTTGCGGCTCAAGGCATCAACCATTACATTAGCCTTGCCTGGAGTATAGGAGATACCCATGTTAAAATCTACAACTATCTCCATCCATCTCTGCTGACGGAGGTTCAGGTCTGGCTGAGTAAACAGATACTTCAAACTTTGGTGGTCGGTGATGATCTCACAACAATTACTGAGAAGGTAATGTCGCCACTGTTTTAGTGCATGTATAACAGCAGCAAGATCGAGGTCATGAACTGGATAGTTCTCTTCGTGAGGGTGCAATTGATGAGAGGCATAAGCAATCACTTTACCCTCCTGCATTAGGACAGCGCCTAGGCCTTGACGTGAAGCATCACAATAAATGACGAAGTCCTTCTTAGTATCTGGAGGAGCAAGCACTGGGGCAGAAGTCAGCTTGTCTTTGAACGCCTGGAAACTTTCCTGACACTTTTCTGTCCACTCAAACTTGACGCCCTTATGAAGCAGGTTAGTCAGAACTCGAGCAATCTTGGAGAAGTTCTCGACGAATAGACGTCAATAGCTGGTGAGTCCAAGAAAACATCTGAGTTGCTTGACATTCTTCGGAGGAGTCCATTAAAGAATAGCCTGGACTCGTTCAGGGTTGACGGCAATACCATCCTTAGAGATGACATGCCCAAGATAGGTTACTTTGGGTAGCTAGAATTCACATTTGGAGAACTTGGCATATAGTTGATGCTCTCGTAGCTTTTCTAGCACAAGACAAAGATGTTCAGCATGTTCTTCTTCGTTCTTGGAAAATACCAGGATATCATCCAGATAAACCACGATGAACTTTTCAAGGTAATCCATGAATATATAGTTCATCAGACGAGAGAAGGTGGCTGGAGCATTGGTTAAGCCGAAAGACATCACGGTGTACTTGTATGGACCATATCGAGTCACGAAGGCGGTCTTTGGGATATCCTCTTCACGAACACGGATCAGGTGGTTACCCAACCTCAAGTCGAGTTTAGAGAACATTGATGAACCAGCCAGTTGGTCATACAGATCAGTGATCCGAGGAAGAGGATATTTATTCTGAATGGTAGCTTGGTTTATAGGACGGTAGTCTTGGACTAATCGGTTTGTCCCATCCTTCTTCTTGACAAAGAGAGAAGGTTCTCCCCAAGGAGAGCAACTTGGGCGAATGAAACCTTCGCGAGGAGATTTGTGGATTTCCTCCTAAAGCTCAATGAGTTCATGCGGCGACATCTTGTAGGGTCGTTTGGCTATAGGAGTGGTGCCTGGTTTCAAGTCGATGATGAATTCGACAGCTCTAGCAGGGGGAATCCCTGGAAGTTCTTCAGGAAAGACGTCTTGAAATTCGTGAATGACAGGAATGTTTTCAATGCCCTTGAGGGGTGCAGCATTCAATGCGTTCAACGCATAAAGCCTTGCCTCGGCATTCTGAACCAGACGAGCATTGTAGCTTATTATTTCATCAGAAGGGTGTAGTAGATGGACGGTCTTAGTGGCGCAAACTATGGAAGCAGTATGCGCTTTCAACCAATGCATTCCTAGGATGAGATCAATGCTACAGGACTTCAGTATGATGGGAGAGACAAAAATTCCAGTCCTTTGATTTCAGCCGGGACATCGATGCAAACCATGGAGGTTTGACATTGGCCCGCAGGGGTGTGTACTAATAGCGAAGCGTTCATGTCTTCGCTTCTAATGCCAGGCATGAATGCAAAATCTTCGGACATGAATGAATGCGATGCTCCTGTATCAAATAAAGATGCTCGTACTGAATTTACGAGGAGTGCACCCATCACAGTAGCAGGCTGGTCTTGAGCTTCGTTCAGATCAACGTGGTTGGCATGAACACGACCATAAGACTTGGCATTGTTGTTGCAGGGCTGGTTGTTACCACGGGGCCAGCTGCTGGAAGGGCCAGTTGATTCTGGTTCTGGTTGCATTCCCTAGCTCAGTGTCCTGGCTGGCCACACCTGAAGCACAGACCATTATTGGGAGTGGGAGCAGGAGCTCGGGGTGGTGGAGCTGGAAGCCTTGGCTGCTTAGATGGTGGAGGCGGCAGACGAGGTGCAGCAAGGGACTGCCTTGGAGCAGGTGCAGTTGGATGGTACATGCTGTTGGGAATCCAGATCCTATGCTTCTGCGAGGGCGGGCCCAAAGATGAGCCCGTGTCACGGTTGCGCGTGTGAGAGCTCTGGTGTTCCTGCAGACCAGTTTCGGTGTTGATGGCCTTATTCACCAAGGTGGCGAAATCGGCAAAGTCATGCACTAGCAGTGCGAGCTTGATGTCAGCTTGTAGTCCATCGCGAAACTTCTCCTGTCTGCGTGCATCAGTCACAATGTCTTCTTCAGCATAGCGGGATAAGTCCAGAAACTCCCGCTGATAAACTTCCATAGTTTTATTGCCCTGGGTGAGGTTGCGGAATTCACGCTTCTTCCTGTCCATGATTCCCTGAGGAATGAAACGGGCACGGAAAGTAGCTTGGAATTCTGGCCAGGTGATGATTGTTCCAACTAGCAGAGTACGCCCGTGGCTGTCCCACCATTGAGCTGCGGGTCCCTTCAGGAAGAAGGAAACAAAGGTGACATAGCTGGTAGGGGCTACACCAGCAGACTCCAGCTCATAGGTGATGTCATGGAGCCAGTCATCAGCATCCAGAGGCTGAGTTGAGCTGCGGTAGATGGTTGGATTGAGACGCATGAAATCCTGTAGAGTTACTGGGGTTGGCTGCTGGTTCACATTGGGGCGAGGAAACTGGGCCAGCATATTCTCCAGGAACTGATGGTTCAGCTCGAACTGTTGGATCATACCGGCCATGTACTCAGGCGGTGGTGGAGCGTTGCCGCCATGACCACGACCACCTGGTGTAACCATCCTGCTAATATATAACAGGGGGTAGTTCAGCATTGAGAAATTTTCATAGACAAGAATCATTCATGATAAAACATGCATAATGAAAGGAGCACGACAGACACTACATAGTAGTCGGCATAACTTACAAAAGGGGTCAGACATAAAGTTCAGTACACAGAGTTCAGCACATAGACTAAGTTATCATAGGCGGCACGCAGGCTCACGGCAAATGCATCTAATACTAATAAGCAAGACCACATTAGTCCCAGGAGGAACTGTGGAGGTAGTCGTAGCCTGACAGCTGGTAGTGAGGCAACGTATAGTCCTCCACGTCAGCGTCCTGGGGGCCGCAGATACTCTGGTGTAGAACCCAACGCTCAGGTGGCAGAAGAGGAGCAAGTGCGGGAGCGTAGGCCAATCGACATCGTGGGGCATCACGGTCCTAGCTGGGTAGACCGCAGAACACGACAGCTATCCAGATAGAACAAAGGGGTGCAACAGCGTCAGAGCACTGTAAAGGTACTGACGGGTGGTGTACAACTCGTGGCGAAGAGCTCGGTTAGCTCAGTCCAGCCCATCAGCATGCAGAACCAGTCTTTGATGGTGGAAGGGCTCTCGGGTGACGGTGGAGTAGGCAGCAGTGTAGTATCCCTCCGCACCAATGTCAGATGCGATAGGAATGTGCCTGAAAGGGGAAGTGTCCAACGACCGACACTCTCCATGAAGACGTGTTAGAGCAGCATGAGCAGCATCGTGGACTGCCATCTCCATGGTCACTCCAACACCATGAGTGGTGTGCAGCACAGTAGTGGAGTCATAATCCCGAGAGTAGAGGTGGACGATGGCACGATACTGCTCCGTGTCATCCTTTTATCAAGGGACACGACTATTCGAATAGATAAACTTCCCTGCAGGGGTGCACCACATAACCCAACACGCTCGATCCCCTTTGGCCGGACGCACTTTCCTGGGTCATGCTCGGCCTCGGAAGATCAACACGCCGCAGCCCCACCTAGGCACAACAGAGAGGTCAGCACGCCGGTCCAAATCCTTTGCACGCAGGGGTCTGGGCCCATCGCCCATTGCACACCTGCATGTTGCGAGGGTGGCCAGAAGTAGACCTAGCCTCCCTAATATAAGAGCAGGCATTCCAGTACAATCCGGCGTGCACCGCTCAGTCGCTGACGTCAAGAAGGCTTCGGCTGATAACACGACATCGAGTGCCCATAGCTGTTCCCGCGTAGTTGGTTAGTGCGTATAGGCCAACGGCCAGACTCAGATCAAATACCAAGATCTCGTTAAGCGTGTTATTATGAAGTAACCACGAATAACGATTTAGGCCAGGCCCACCTCTCGCCTAGGTGGTCTCAACCTTCCCTGTCGCTCCGTCACAAAGATCCACACAGAGGGCCGTCGGGACAAATGTCCTTTCAGCCCCCAATCCGTGAATCACTCGCGGGTACTCAACGAGCCGACCCGACTTTAGTCACCATCTGTATAGTATGTATATATGTATAATATATACCCGTGATCACCTCCCGAGTGATCAGGGCCCGATAGTATAGCAAGGCAAACTGACAAGAATGTAGGGCCAATGATGATAAACTAGCATCATATACTAAGCATTTAGGATTGCAGGTAAAGGTATCAACAGTTGTAGCAACAATGACAGGCTATGCAACAGAATAGGATTAATCGAAATAGTAACATGCTACACTACTCTAATGCAAGCAGTAGAGGGTAGAATAGGCGATATCTGGTGATCAAAGGGGGGGCTTGCCTAGTTGCTCTGACAAGAAGGAGGGGTCGTCAACTCCTTAGTCGAACTCGGTAGCAGCAGCGTCGGTCTCGTAGTCTACCGGACAGAAGAGGGGGAAGAAACAGTAAATACAATGCAAACATAAGCATGACGATGCATGACATGACAATGAGCGGTGTTAGGTGTGCCCTAACGCGGTAGTAGGTGATATAGGCGAAAGGGGGAAATATCCGGGAAAGTATCCCCGGTGTTTCACGTTTTCGAAAAGATGAACCGGAGGTGAAATGTTGCAGGTTCACTATGCTAGGGACGCGTGACGGACGAAGGAGCTGCGTATATGGATTTGTCTCGTCGTTCTGAGCAACTTTGATGTACAAATTTTCCCATCCGAGCTATTGTTTATTTTATATTAATTTTAAAAGATTTAATCATTTTTAGAATTTATTTACTTAATTAATTCTAACATTATCCAGAATAGTGTATGCTGGCGTCAGCACTCAACAGGGCGTTGACTGGGTCAAACTGACATGAGGGCCCCGCATGTCATTGACATTTTAATTAACTAACATTTAATTAGGTTAATCAGTAATTAGATTAATCTAATTATGATTAATTAAGTTAATTAATTAATTAATATTTTTACTATTTTTATTTTTTAATTCTTTTTTTACAAAAATGTTCTGGGCATGGGGCCCATCTGTCATAGGCCCCAGGGGCCTTAGCGGTTGCAGGCAACGGGCGCAACGCACGACCCGAATGGGCGCACGCCTAGGTGCAGGCGGACCCGAGAGGGCACCGGAGCAGGGGAGGCCGGTGGCCATGGCGTGGCTATGGCCGGAGCGGGGCGAGGCCGCGGTGGTGGGTGGGCGGCAGCCGGAGGCGGCGCTCAGTTGCCGCCCAGCAGGAGCTGCAGCAGTGGCCGCGAGGAGGCTAGGCTGGAGCCACAGGGGGAGGCGGGCGGTGACCGGAGGTGGCGCTGAGGGGCGAGGGCACCGTGGCGACGGGGCACTGCAGCCCGACTGGTCCCTGGCGCCGGCTAGGGCGGAGGAGGGCACCGACCAGGGCAAGGGACAGAGGAGGCGCGGCCGGTGCAAGGACGCGCACGAGCGCAGCCAGGGTGTGGCCCGACCGCGGTGTCCGAATGGGCAGGGGGCGTGCGAGGAGAGGGGACGGCTAGGGTCAGGCGCAGGGTGCGCGTGACCATCCGCCAGTGGCGATGCCAGGAGGAGAGCGAGGCCATGGCTGAGGTGGCCGGAGGAGGGGAGGCGACGAGAGCTGGACGGCGGGGCACAGCGAACGCGTGGTCGAGGGCGCGGGGGCCATGGTGAGCGCGGGGCGAGGGAGAGGGTAGGACCGGGGTCCTCACAATGATTCGTAGGGATTCGGGCAGCGGGTCTCGGGGAGGAGGTCGAGGACGTCGCGGCGGAGGGAAGCAGGCCGACGAGGAGGATGAGGCAGTCCGACGGGGGAGCTCCGGTCCCCGGCGTCAGCGTCGGGGGTGGAGGGGCGAGGGGATCGGGATCCTCCCAATCCAGATCCAATCCAGGGGGAATGGGGGAGCGAGTGGGGCGACAGGGGGTTACGACTAGGGTTTCGGGGGGTTATGGAGAGGGAGTGGGCCGGCTGGGCCTAGCCTGGCTAGTAACCGGGCCGGTGGGCCTAGGGGGGGTGCTTGCTTTTCTTTTCTTTTCGTTTTGTTTTCTCCTCTTGTTCTTTTTCTTTTATTTATTTTCCTTTCTGCTTTAATTCACTTAAAAAAATTAGGCTTCCTGTAAAAGTGTGGTACCTTCGCTTTAAATACCTCGGCATTATTTGGCACGCTCCGAACATTTTAGTTTGATGTTTGAAAACTTTTGTTGTTTGCCATATTTTGAATTTGATTTTTTGACCGGTTTTTGAACTAACGAAAGATTAGCAACAGTAACGGAGGTGACGTGGCATCATTAGCAGAGTTTCACTGTAGCATAATTATCCGAGCATTACACAACATACATCTCATCAAAATATCGAACGAATACCAAATTCACATGACTACTAATAGCAAGACTTCACCCGTGGCCTCAGGAACAAACGTAACTACTCACAAAGCATATTCATGTTCGTAATCAGAGGGGTATTAATATGCATTAAGGATCTGAACATATGATCTTCCACCAAATAAACCAACTAGCATCAACTACAAGGAGTAATCAACACTACTAGCAACCCACAGGTACAAATCTGAGGTTTTGGTACAAAGATTGGATCCAAGAGATGAACTAGGGTTTGAGAGGAGATGGTGCTGGTGAAGATGTTGATGGATATTGACCCCCTCCCGATGAGAGGATCATTGGTGATGACGATGGTGATGATTTCCCCCTCCCGGAGGGAAGTTTCCCCGGCAGAACAGCTCCGTCGGAGCCCTAGATTGGTTCCGCCAAGGTTCCGCCTTGTGGCGGCGGAATTTTGTCCTGTAAGCTTGCTTCTGATTTTTTCCAGGATAAAAGACTTCATATAGCAGAAGATGGGCATCGGAGGGCCACGAGGGGGCCCACGAGGCAGGGGGGCATGCCCTGTAAGGGTGGGAGCGCCCCCCATCCTCGTGGCTAGGGTGTGGGCCCCCTCTGGTACTTCTTTCGCTCAATAATTATCATTAATTCCAAAAATGACTTTCGTGGAGTTTCAGGACTTTTGGAGCTGTGAAGAATAGGTCTCCAATATTTGCTCCTTTTCCAGCCTAGAATCCCAACTGCCGGCATTCTCCCTCTTCATGTTAAACCTTGTAAAATAAGATAGAATAGCCATAAGTATTGTGACATAACGTGTAATAACAGCCCATAATGCAATAAATATCGATATAAAAGCATGATGCAAAATGGACGCATCAACTCCCCCAAGCTTAGACCTCGCTTGTCCTCAAGCGGAAGCCGATATCAAAAAATATGCCCACATATTGAGAGATAGAGGTGTCGATAAAAATAAAATACGGACATGAGGGCATCATGATCATTCTTATAATAGCAACATATATATAATTTCTCATATGATTTCTTATGCTCAAGTAACAATCTATTCACAATGTCAAGTATGAATTAGAAACTTCATTGAGAACTAACAAACTATAATCTCAGTCGTTGAAGCAATTGCACTTTATCGTAACATAGGAAAGAGTCAACAATAGGGCTTTTCAGCAAGTCCACATACTCAGCTATCATTTAGTCTTTCACAATTGTTGACACTCACGCAATACTTATGGTTATGGAGTTTTAATTGGACACAGAGAAAGGTAGGGGCTTATAGTGTTGCCTCCCGACGTTTTACCTCAAGGGTAATGTCAACAATGATAGTTCATGCTAACTTACATCCAACT
>NC_041391.1:139513569-139520058 GCF_002162155.2 Triticum dicoccoides
CTCTTGCATAATGTAAAAGACATAATGTAAAATATAGGCCCTTCGCAGAGGGAAGCATAGGTTGTCATGTGCTTTTTGGTTGGATGCACAAAATCTTAATGCAAAGGAATGTCACTTTATATTGCCACTTGTGATATGAACCTTTATTATGCAGTCCGTCGCCTTTATTACCTCCATATCACATGATCATATAAAGCTTATTTTCTCCACATTAATAAGCCATACATATTTAGAGAGCAATTTTATTGCTTGCAACATGACAACTTACTTGAAGGATCTTACTCAATGCATAGGTAGGTACGGTGGACTCTCATGGCAAAACTGGGTTTAAGGATATTTGGAAGCACAAGTAGTATCTCTACTTGGTGCAAGGAATTTGGCTAGCATGAGGGGGAAAGTCAAGCTCAACATGTGGGACGATCCATGACAATATACTTTAACTAAGATGTGAGAAAACATAACCCATTATGTTGTCTTCCTTGTCCAACATCAACTCTTTAGCATGTCATACTTTAATGAGTTCTCACAATCATAAAAGATGTCCAAGATAGTATATTTATATGTGAGAACCTCTCTTTCTTTATTACTTCCTATTAATTGCAACAAGGACCAAAACTATGTTTGCCAACTCTCAATAATTTTTATGTACCATACTATTTATGTCTGAAGTCATTACTATCAATAAGATCAATATGAACTATTTTATTTCTTTTTGTTCTTTCTATTTTCTCAAGATCATAGCAAGATAGCAAAGCCCTTGACTCAACACTAATCTTTATTATATATAGCTCACGGACTCGATTACATAGAGGGATCACAAAGCAAAACTCAAAACTAATTCATACCAAAACTTTATTCTACTAGATCAAGATATTACCAAAAGGATCGAACTAAGTAAAACGGTAAAAATAGGAGTGCGATGGTGATACGATACCGGGCACCTCCCCCAAGCTTGGCAGTTGCCAAGGGGAGTGCCCATACCCATGTGATTATGTCATGGGAGGTGGTGAAGGAGTTGTTGATGATGTAGGCTTGTCATCCGTATTCCAAGGCATAGGCTCACCATCATAGAAGGATGATCGAGTCTCTGGGATCCTCAAATCTGCAGCCAAACTCATCCTCTTGAATATATATTCATACTCACAGTTTTGGTTTTGCAGGTCATAGATTTGGGCTTGGAGGTGCTTGATTTTCTCATGAAGCTTGAAGATGGTCTCCCCAATGTTCTTGGCGTCCAGCTTGTGGTTGTTGGTGAATTCCGCGATCATCATCTGGTTGGCGTTAAGTCCACGCTCCACCATCCCTTGGCACTTGAAAACTTCTTGTTCCATCACTTCGAGCTTTGTCTCCACGCTTCCGGTACTCCTTGGTCCCTCCACATTGCGGATGTGCCGCACCCCCTCACACGTCTCGATGGTTTGAGGGTGATGCAGCACCTCCACGAGGTAGGGGTTGATGACCATCTCGAAAAACTTGTCCTTGGGAGCGCTTGAAGAAGTCATGGTGCTCTAGATCTATCAGAAAAACAGCTCGAAACAAAGATAGAGGATATTTGCGTGATAAGGTGGTCAAAACCTTCGGGATATTATATAATGAATTTTTATCGACCAAAAGAACTATCGTGCAAGAAAACGGAGTCCGGAGAGCACACGAGGTGCCCACGAGGCAGGGGGCGCGCCCTCCACCCTCGTGGACGCCTCGTGTCCTTCCCGGACTACTTCTTATTTTCCTATTTTCTTAAATATTCCAAAATGGAGAAAAATTGCTATTAGAACTGTTTTAGACTCGTTTTACTTACTGTACCACATATCTATTCCTTTTGGGAGTCTAAAATGTTTTGGGAAGTGTCCCTTATGTATTCCTCCGGGGTTACGGTTTCGATAATATTAGTTTCAACATTTATAGGATTACCTGAGATATAATGTTTCATTCTTTGACCGTTCACCACCTTTGGATTTGTGCCTTCGAAGTTGTTGATTTTTATGGCACTGGAACGATAGACCTCCTCGATGACGTAAGGCCTTCCCATTTAGAGAGAAGTTTTCCTGCAAAAAATCTTAAACGAGAGTTGAATAACAACACATAATCACCTACGTTAAACTCATGCTTTTGTATCCTTTTGTCATGCCATCTTTTAACCTTTTCTTTAAACAACTTGGCATTCTCATATGCTTGGGTTCTCCATTCGTCAAGTCAGCTAATGTCAAATAACCTCTTCTCTCCGGCAAGTTTGAAATCATAATTGAGCTCTTTAATAGCCCAATATGCCTTATGTTCTAGTTCGAGAGGTAAGTGGCATGCTTTTCCATAAACCATCTTATATGGAGACATACCCATAGGATTTTTATATGCAGTTCTATAGGCCCATAATGCATCATCAAGTTTCTTGGACCAATTCTTTCTAGATCTATTAACAGTCTTTTGCAAAATTAATTTGAGCTCTCTATTACTCAATTCTATTTGACCACTAGACTGTGGGTGATAAGGAGATGCAATTCTATGATTAACATCATACTTAGCAAGCATTTTATGAAAATCACCATGAATAAAATGTGAACCACCATCAGTCATTAAATATCTAGGGACTCCGAACCTCGGAAAAATAACTCCTTTAAGCATCTTAATAGAGGTGTTATGATCGGCACAACTAGTTGGAATAGCTTCTACCCACTTAGTAACATAATCAACAACAACTAAAATATGTGTATATCCATTAGAGGCAGGAAACGATCCCATATAATCAAAGCCCCAAACATCAAATGGTTCAATAACAAGAGAATAGTTCATAGGAATTTCTTGACGTCTACTAATATTACAAATTCTTTGACATTCATCACAAGACAAGACAAACTTATGGGGATCTTTGAAGAGAGTAGGCCAATAAAAACCGGACTGCAATACCTTATGTGTAGTTCTATCTCCAGCATGGTGTCCTCCATATGCTTCGGAGTGACACTTGCGTAGGATCTGTTCCTGTTCATGCTTAGGTACACAACTAATAACACCATCTACTCCTTCTTTATAAAGATGTGGGTCATCACAGAAGTAATGTCTTAAATCATAAAAGAACTTTTTCTTTTGCTGGTATGTGAAACTAGGTGGTATAAATTTAGCAACAATGTAATTAGCATAATCAGCATACCATGGAGCAGTACGAGAAGCATTTATGACCGCTAATTGTTCATCAGGAAAACTATCATCAATAGGTAGTGGGTCATCAAGAACATTCTCTAACCTAGACAAGTTGTCTGCAATGGGGTTCTCCGCTCCCTTTCTATCAATAATATGCAAATCAAATTCTTGTAGTAGGAGAACCCATCTAATAAGTCTGGGTTTAGCATCTTTCTTTTCCATAAGATATTTACTAGCAGCATGACCAGTGTGAATAGTTACTTTAGAATCAACAATATAAGGTCTAAACTTATCACATGCAAATACAACTGCTAAGAATTCTTTTTCAGTGGTAGCATAATTTCTCTGGGCAGTGTCTAGAGTTTTACTAGCATATTGAATAACATTTAATTTCTTATCAACTCTTTGCCCTAGAACAGCACCTACAACATAATCGCTAGCATCACACATAATTTCAAAGGGTAAATTCCAATCAGGTGGCTGAACAATAGGTGCAGAAATCAAAGCTTTCTTAAGTATTTCAAATGCTTCTACACAATCATCATCGAAGACAAAAGGAATATATTTTTGTAATAGATTAGTCAGAGGCCTAGAGATTTTAGAAAAGTCCTTAATGAACCTCCTATTAAAACCGGAATGACCAAGGAAACTTCGTATACCTTTAATGTCCTTTGGATAGGGCATCTTTTCCATAGCATCAACTTTAGCTTTATCAACTTCAATACCTCTCTCAGAAATTTTATGCCCCAAGACAATGCCTTCATTAACCATAAAGTGGCACTTCTCCCAATTCAAAACAAGACTAGTATCTTTGCATCTCTGCAAAACATGATCAAGGTTGCTCAAGCAATCATCAAAAGAGGATCCATAAACGAAGAAATCATCCATGAATACCTCACAAATCTTTTCACAAAAGTCAGAGAATATAGCCATCATGCATATTTGAAAGGTAGCAGGTGCATTACATAAACCAAAAAGCATACGTCTATAAGAAAAAGTACCGAAAGGGCAAGTAAAAATAGTCTTTGCTTGATCGTTCGCTGACACATGTATTTGAGAGAAACCAGAATAACCGTCTAGAAAGCAGAAATATGTATATTTGGATAATCCTTCTAGCATTTGATCAATAAAAGGTAAAGGGTACTGATCTTTCTTAGTAGCTTTATTTAATTTACGGAAATCAATTACCATCCTATAACCTGTAATAATTCTTTGCGGGATCAATTTATCTTTATCATTAGGGACTACAGTAATACCTCCCTTCTTAGGGACACAATGGACAAGACTTACCCACTCACTATCAGCAACAGGATAAATTATACCTGCCTCAAGGAGCTTCAGTATTTCCTTTCTTACCACTACTTTCATCTTAGGATTTAACCATCGTTAATGATCTCTAACTGGTTTAGCGTCTTCGTCCAATTTTATTTTGTGTTGGCATAGAGTGGGACTAATGCCTTTAAGATCATCAAGAGTATATCCAATAGAAGCACGGTGCTTTTTCAGAGTTTTCAATAATATTTCCTCTTCTTGCTCTGAAAGGTTAGCACTAATAATAACAGGATATATCTTCTTTTCATCAAGATAAGCATATTTAAGAGTATCGGGTAATGGTTTAAGCTCAAAAACAGGATCGCCCTTGGGTGGTGGAGGATCCCCTAGGATTTCAACAGGTAAATTGTGTTTCAAAATAGGACCGTGTTTAAAGAATACTTCATCTATTTCCCTTCTTTCATTCATAAACATATCATTTTCATTGTCTAGCAAATATTGTTCTAAAGGATCAGTAGGAGGCGCGGCAATAGAAGCAAGACCAATAATTTCATCCTTACTAGGAAATTCTTTATCATGGGGTTGTCTACGAAATTTAGCAAAACTAAACTCATGTTTCATATCCCCCAATCCAATTGTAACAACATCCTTTTCACAATCAATCTTAGCACTAATAGTATTCAAGAAGGGTCTACCAAATATAATGGACAAAAGCTATCTTGTGGGAAACCAAGAACAAGAAAATCAGCAAGATATTTAACTTTCCCACACAAGACTTCGACATCTCTAACAATCCCAAATGGTGAAATAGTATCTCTATTGGCAAGCTTAATTGTAACATTAATCTCTTCTAACTCAGCAGGTGCAATATCATGTTCTTCATATAAGGAAAAAGGTACTGCACTAGCACTAGCACCCATATCACATAAGCCATGATAACAATGACCTCTTATTTTAACAGAAATAACTGGCATGCATACAACAGGTCTATGTTTCTTAGCATCGGGTGTAGCAATATTAGCAGCTTCATCACAGAAATAAATAACATGCCCATCAATATTATCAGCCAAGAGATCTTTAACCATAGAAATACCAAGTTCAACTTTAATTTGCTCAGGTGGTGTATATGTTCTAGTATTACTCTTACGAACCACAGTTGAAGCTTTAGCATGATCCTTTATCCTAACAGGGAAAGGTGGTTTCTCAACATAAGTAGTAGGAACAATAGGATCATTATAAGTGATAGTCTTTTCTTCAACTATAACAGGTGCAACTACTTTTACTTCAGTGGGAGGATTATATTTAAACCACTTCTCCTTAGGGAGATCAACGTGAGTAGCAAATGATTCACAGAAGGAAGCTACTATCTCAAAGTCAAGTCCATATTTAGTGCTAAATCCACGAAAAGCATCGGTATCCATAAAAGATTTGACACAATCAGACTTAAGTGTCATACCTGACTCCTTACCATCGTCGGAATCCCAATCTTCAGAGTTATGTTCAATTCTTTCCAATAAGTCCCACTTGAATTCAATAGTCTTCATCATATAAGAGATAGCACAAGAAGTATCGAGCATCACTACAAAAAAAGGACACATCCATGACATTTTGGGCCGAACGAATTTTTTTTCTATCATACATATGACACTTCTATGACGATAATTGTGACAAAACCCGGTATCATCATAGATGTGGTGGGATCCTACTTCTATGACAAAAAATCATGACAGAAAATGGGATTTTCATCCTGGGCGGGCCGGAGACGCAGCTGCATGACATTCTTTGGGCCGTCCATGACGGAAAAAAACCGTGGTATAAGCGAGGGGGAGGAAAATTTCGGGGAGTTGCCGGTTACGGTGGGAGGTCGGGGGCCGAGCGTTGCACGTTTCTCTCGTACACGTACACGTGTGTGTGCGAGGTGTTGGCTCTAACTGAACCCGAGCGAGGCGTTGGGCTCTAACTGAACCCGAGCGATTGCACTGCAGGCTACGCGTTACTGAACCCGAGTGATCGATCGATGGCTGTTAACTGAACCCGATCGAGCGATTCCTTCGCTACTGCTGCTAACTGAAGCCGATCGATTGG
>NC_041391.1:139520395-139541794 GCF_002162155.2 Triticum dicoccoides
ATGAACAGGACCCCGTGGTGTGGAGGGCTGGATGAACAGTAGACGGTGGAGGGGTGGCCGTGGAGGGGTGGTTGAACAGGACCCCTTGGTGTGGAGGGCTGGATGAATAGTAGACGGTGGAGGGGTTCCCGTGGAGGGGTGGTTGAACAGTAGTCGATGGAGTAGCGCACGGTGGAGGCTGGATGAACAGGAGCCCGTGGAGGCTGGAGGAGGTCGACGGTAGCCAGTGGAGGCTGGAGCAGGTCGACGGTGGAGATGAACAGTATCCCGTGGAGTCCCGTTTTGTGGTACGCCACACCCCTCCCGATGAACAGGACCCCCGTTTCGATCGTAGCGCTCCAACACAAGTCTGTTTCGTCCGTTTTGCGGTACGCCACACCCCTCCCGATCAACAGGACCCCCGTTTCGACCGTAGGAGGTCCGTTTCCTTCGTTTTGCGGTACTCCACACCCCTCCCGATCAATAGGACCCCGTTCCGAACGTGGCCGGTCGAACACAAGGCCGTTTCCTCCGTTCTGTGGTACACCAGGCCTCGTTTCCATCGCTTGTTCCATCCAAGCCGGTTGGCTCCCACGCGTTCCGTTACCTCCTGATGAACACGACGCATTTCTTTGTCTCCCCATGAACACGACGCATTCCGTTGCCTCCCCATGAACATGACGACGACGCTGTTTCTCCATTCCGACCCAGCCATGTACACGAGCCCTGGCCGTACGTATGCACGAGTAGGCGTTCGAGACCCTGCCCGTATGTACGTACATGGCCATATTTTCTTTCTTGCACCCTCGCCGCTGTACGTACGTATACATGCTACGTGTGCGCCTCTACTACGACACGTGCGCGCCTCTACAACGACCAGTATGTACGTACACGTTTGCGACCAGAATGACAACGCTACATACGCTTCGACCAGGTGGGTCCCGACTGTCAGGCACTTCCTTGCCTGCGAAGATGTAGCTGGTGGGTCCCAGCAGTCAGGGGGGCGAATAGTTTTTTTTGCCCGGACGCACTTCCTTGCGTGCGAAGATGTAGCTGGTGGGTCCCAGCAGTCAGGGGGAAACATTTTTTTCACGAAATACGATGGCCTGTCCTGTGGGTCCCCGCTGTCAGGTGGAGGAATAATTATTTTGCGTGTAATAAGGAGGCACTTCCTTGCTGCGGCCGTGGACCCACCTGTCAGCCTCTCCACGTATAGTCCACGTCCAATGGAAGCCATTCCTTGACCACGTTGACCACGCCGCGCCGAGAGCACCAGGGCGGTGGACAACGGCGAGGCCTAGGAAGGGGACGACGCGGAGCCTAGGAAGACGTGACATTGGATGCCCACACGTAGAGGAGTACGAGGGTTCACTGTTTTGCTGCGGTGTGAGGCTACCGTCGCCGCAGAATAACAGGGGGTGTGGGTGAGTAGAGGGATGGTCTGGCCAGCGGTGGGAGTAGTAGGGGGCGGTGAGGCCTCCGCCGCATCGCAGCCGGCCACGGGAGGCAGGAGCACGAGGCACGACCGGCGATGGTTTGGGCGGCTGGAGCAAGAAGACCAGAGGTTGAAGAAGCACTACGGCCATTGGATGGACATCGTACGGTCACTGGAGCTAGAATCGTGCATATTGACTAAGTTGACAAAGCCCTCCATCCCCGTCAACTTAGTAGGCCCACAAGTCAGCCTGCCACTATACTGGGTCCCAGCTAACAGGGGGAGTATTCATTTTTTTGTGCGTAATAAGGAGGCACATCCTTGCGCGCGAAGATATAGCTGGTGGGCCTGAGCTGTCAGCGGCGGTAACATTTTTTTCGCGAAATACAGAGGCCCTTTCGGTGGGTCCCTGATGTCAGGTCGAGGAATCATTAGTTTGCGCGTAATAAGGAGGCATTTCCTTGCATGCAGCCGTGGACCCAGCTGTCGGCCTCTCCACGTACAATCCACTTCAGATGCATGTCGGTCATTGACCACGTTGACCAGGCCGCGCCGAGAGCACGAGGGCGGTGGACGACGGCGAGGCCTGGGAAGGGAACGACACGGAGGCAGGGAAGACTCGGCAGTTGTTTCCCACGTGGAGGGGAGTACGACTGTACGAGGGTTTACTGCTTCGTCTGCCGTCGCTGGAGAATAACAATAGGTGTGGGTGAGTAGAGGGATGGCTAGGCCAGCGATGGGAGTACGATGGGGCGGTGAGGCCTGCGCGGTAGCACAACCGGCCGTGGGGAGGAGGGAGCAGGCATTCCCACCGGTGCTTGTTTGAGCGGCTGGAGCAGGAAGAGCAGAGATTAAAGAAGCACGACGGCCGTTGGATGGACATCCAACAGTCACTGCTTGTGCGTCAAACTTTTTTTTAGGAAAGCCTCAAATCTGCAGAAAACAGCATACAACCCATCTGCCATTATTTCTAATAATTTATAGCCCATTGCTAATTCTTAAGGTTTTTTTTTGGAGCCCATATTCTTTTTGTTAGCATTACAGCCCATATTGTGACCACGGTTAAAAAATTATACGAAATTTTGCATATTTCGGTGCACTCCAAACTGTTTTTAATCCCGAAATTTTGACTCACATTCAAACTGATTTTAAAAATAAATGTATATCAATATAAAATCCAACAAATTCTCCACGCATAAAAATTAATGTAATTTAAAATCTCGAAATGAAAAAAAGATATTTGAAACTAATTGCCGGTTTGATGTGTTTTAAAAATGTACAACCCATTTCTCATTACTGATAGGCCATTTTCTCGGCTAGCCGAATGAAGCTCTCCTCGTCTTGAAAGATTTGCAGCCCAACAGGCCTGACAAAGCGACTTACTTGGCAAATCACAAAAAAACTGTGCTGTGGCCATGGACCCAGCTGTCAGCCTCTTCACGTATAGTACTCTTCCGATGGAAGTCGGTCGTTGACCACATTGACCACGCCGCACCGAGAGCACCAAGGCGGTGGACGACGGCGAGGCCTAGGAAGGGGATGACATGGAGCCGGGGAAGACGCGGCAGTGGATGCCCACGTGGAGAGGAGTACGAGGGTTCACTGGTTCGGCTACGGCGTGAGGTTGCCATCGCCGTAGAATAACAGGGGGTGTGGGTGAGTAGAGGGATACCCTGGGCTAGCGGTGGGAGTAGTACGGGGCGGTGAGGCCTCCGCGGCATCACAGCCAGTCACGAGAGGCAGGAGCATGTGGCACGACCGGTGCTGCTTTGGGCGGCTGGAGCAAGAAGACCAGAGGTTGAAGAAGCACTATGGCCGTTGGATGGACATCGTACGGTCACTGTGTTGGAAATATGCCCTAGAGGCAATAATAAAAGTATTATTATTATATTTCCTTGTTCATGATAATTGTCTTTTATTCATGCTATAACTGTATTATCCGGAAATCGTAATACACGTGTGAATATATAAGACCACAATATGTCCCTAGTGAGCCTCTAGTTGACTAGCTCGTTGTGATCAACAGATAGTCATGGTTTCCTGGCTATGGACATTGGATGTCGTTGATAACGGGATCACATCATTAGGAGAATGATGTGATGGACAAGACCCAATCCTAAGACTAGCACAAAAGATCGAGTAGTTCATTTGCTAGAGCTTTGCGAATGTCAAGTATCTCTTCCTTTGACCATGAGATCGTATAACTCCTGGATACCGTAGAAGTGCTTTGGGTGTATCAAACGTCACAACGTAACTGGGTGACTATAAAGGTGCACTACAGGTATCTCCGAAAGTATCTATTGTTTTATGCGGATCGAGACTGGGATTTGTCACTCCGTGTAAACGGAGAGGTATCGCTGGGCCCACTCGGTAGGACATCATCATATGCGCAATGTGACCAAGGATTTGATCACGGGATGATGTGTTACGGAACGAGTAAAGTGACTTGCCGGTAACGAGATTGAACAAGGTATTGGATACCGACGATCGAGTCTCGGGCAAGTAACATACCGATAGACAAAGGGAATTGAATACGGGATTGATTAAGTCCTTGACATCGTGGTTCATCCGATGAGATCATCGTGGAACATGTGGGAGCCAACATGGGTATCCAGATCCCGCTGTTGGTTATTGACCGGAGAACGTCTCGGTCATGTCTGCATGTCTCCCGAACCCGTAGGGTCTACACACTTAAGGTTCGATGACGCTAGGGTTATAAAGGAAGCTTGTATGTGGTTACCGAATGTTGTTCGGAGTCCCGGATGAGATCCCGGACGTCACGAGGAGTTCCGGAATGGTCCGGAGGTAAAGATTTATATATAGGAAGTCCTGTTTCGGCCAACGGGACAAGTTTCGGGGTTATCGGTATTGTACCGGGACCACCGGAAGGGTCCCGGGGGCCCACCGGGTGGGGCCACCTGCCCCGGGGGGCCACATGGGCTGTAGGGGGTGCGCCTTGGCCTACATGGGCCAAGGACACCAGCCCCTAGAGGCCCATGCGCCAAGATAAAGGAAAAAGGGGAGAGTCCTTAAAGGGGAAGGCACCTCCGAGGTGCCTTGGGGAGGATGGACTCCTCCCCATCCTTAGCCGCACCCTTTCCTTGGAGGAGGGGGCAAGGCTGCGCCCTCCCCCTCTCCCTTGGCCCTATATATAGTGGGGAAAAGGAGGAGCAATCATACCTAAGGCCTTTGGTTGCCTCCCTCTCCCTCCCGTGACACATCTCCTCTCCCGTAGGTGCTCGGCGAAGCCCTGCAGGATTGCCACGCTCCTCCACCACCACCACGCCGTTGTGCTGCTGTTGGATGGAGTCTTCCTCAACCTCTCCCTCTCTCCTTGCTGGATCAAGGCGTGGGAGACATCGTCGAGCTGTACGTGTGTTGAACGCGGAGGTGCCGTCCGTTCGGCACTTGATCATCGGTGATCTGAATCACGACGAGTACGACTCCATCACCCCCGTTCACTTGAACGCTTCCGCTTAGCGATCTACAAGGGTATGTAGATGCAAACTCTCCTCTCCTTTCTACTCGTTGCTGGTCTCTCCATAGATAGATCTTGGTGATTCGTAGGAAAATTTTTGAATTTCTGCTACGTTCCCCAACAGTGGTATCAGAGCTAGGTCTATTGCGTAGATTCTTTGCACGAGTAGAACACAAAGTAGTTGTGGGCGTTGATGTTGTTCAATATGCTTACCGTTACTAGTCCAATCTTGTTTCGACGGTATTGTGGGATGAAGCGGCCCGGACCGACCTTACACGTACTCTTACGTGAGACTGGTTCCACCGACTGACATGCACTAGATGCATAAGGTGGCTAGCGGGTGTCTGTCTCTCCTACTTTAGTCGGATCGGATTCGATGAAAAGGGTCCTTATGAAGGGTAAATAGCAATTGGCATATCACGTTGTGGTCTTTGCGTAGGTAAGAAACGTTCTTGCTAGAAACCCATAGCAGCCACGTAAAACATGCAAACAACAATTAGAGGACGTCTAACTTGTTTTTGCAGGGTATGCTATGTGATGTGATATGGCCAAAAGGATGTGATGAATGATATATGTAATGTATGAGATTGATCATGTTCTTGTAATAGGATTCACGACTTGCATGTCGATGAGTATGACAACCGGCAGGAGCCATAGGAGTTGTCTTTATTTTTTGTATGACCTGCGTGTCATTGAAGAACGCCATGTAAATTACTTTACTTTATTGCTAAACGCGTTAGCCATAGAAGTAGAAGTAGTCGTTGGCGTGACAACTTCATGAAGACACGATGATGGAGATCATGATGATGGAGATCATGATGATGGAGATCATGGTGTCATGCCGGTGACAAGATGATCATGGAGCCCCGAAGATGAAGATCAAAGGAGCTATATGATATTGGCCATATCATGTCACTACTCTTATTTGATTGCATGTGTTGTTTATCATGTTTATACATCTTATTTGCTTAGAACGACGGTAGTAAATAAGATGATCCCTCATTAAAATTTCAAGAAGTGTTCTCCCCTAACTGTGCACCGTTGCTACAGTTCGTCGTTTCGAAGCACCACGTGATGATCGGGTGTGATAGATTCTTACGTTCACATACAACGGGTGTAAGACAGTTTTACACAGCGAAAACACTTAGGGTTAACTTGACGAGCCTAGCATGTACAGACATGGCCTCGGAACACGGAGACCGAAAGGTCGAGCATGAGTCGTATAGAAGATACGATCAACATGAAGATGTTCACCGATGATGACTAGTCCGTCTCACGTGATGATCGGACACGGCCTAGTTTGACTCGGATCATGTAATCACTTAGATGACTAGAGGGATGTCTATCTGAGTGGGAGTTCATAAGATGAACTTAATTATCCTGAACATAGTCAAAAGACCTTTTGCAAATTATGTCGTAGCTCGCGCTTTAGTTCTACTGTTTTAGATATGTTCCTAGAGAAAATATAGTTGAAAGTTGAAAGTAGCAATTATGCGGACAGTGGAAAGCTTATGTCCTTAATGCACTGCTCAGTGTGCTGAACCCCAAACGTCGTTTATGGATGTTGCGAACATTGGACATACACGTTTTGATAACTACATGATAGTTCAGTTAAACGGTTTAGAGTTGAGGCACGAAAGACGTTTTCGAAACATCGCGGAACATATGAGATGTTTCGAGGGCTGAAATTGGGATTTCAGGCTCGTGCCCATGTCAAGAGGTATAAGACCTCCGACGATTATCTTAGCCTGCAAACTAAGGAGAAAAGCTCAATTGTTGAGCTTGTGCTCAGATTGTCTGAGTGCAACAATCACTTGAATCAAGTGGGAGTTGATCTTCCAGATGAAATAGTGATAGTTCCTCCGAAGTCATTACCACCAAGCTGCTGGAGCTTCGTGATGAACTATAATATATCAAGGACATATATGATGATCCTGGAGGTATTCGCGATGTTTGACACCGCGAAAGTAGAAATCAAGAAGGAGCATCAATTGTTGATGGTTGGTGAAACCACTAGTTTCAAGAAGGGCAAGGGCAAGAAGGGATACTTCATGAAACGGCAAATCAGCTGCTGCTCTAGTGAAGAAACCCAAGGTAAAACCCAAACCCGAGACTAAGTGCTTCTGTAATAAGGGGAACAACCACTGGAGCAGCATTACCCTAGATACTTGGTAGATGAGAAGGCTGGCAAGGTCGATAGAAGTATATTGGATATACATTATGTTAATGTGTACTTTACTAGTACTCCTAGTAGCACCAGGGTATTAGATACCGGTTCGGTTGCTAAGTATTAGTAACTCGAAATAAAAGCTACGGAATAAAATGGAGACTAGCTAAAGGTGAGCTGACGATATGTGTTGGAAGTGTTTCCAAGTTTGATGTGATCTAACATCGCACGCTCCCTCTACCATCAAGATTAGGATTAAACCTGAATAAGTGCTCTTGCACCTAAAGGAATGGTTTATTGAATTTTGATCGTAGGGATACACATTTTCATGCCAAAAGATATAAGATAGTAATGATAGTACCACTTACTTGTGGCACTGCCATGTAAGTCATAATGGTATAAAACGCATGAAGAAGCTCCATGTTGATGGATCTTTGGACTCACTCATTTTAGAAAAGTTTGAGACATGCGAACCATGTCTATTGGTGTATACGCATGAAGAAACTCCATACAGATGGATCGTTTGGACTCACTTGATTCTGAATCACTTGAGATATGCAAATCATACCACATAGGCAAGATGACTGAAAAGCCTCGGTTTCAATAAGATGGAACAAGATAGCAACTTGTAGGAAGTAACACATTTTGATGTGTGCAGTCCAATAAGTGCTGAGGCATGCAGTGAATATCGTTATGTTCTTACTTCACAGATGATTCGAGTAGATGTTGAGAATATTTACTTGATGAAACACAAGTCTGAATTATTGAATGGTTCAAGTAATTTCAGAGTAAAGTAGAAGATCATTGTGACAAGGGGATAAAATGTCTATGATATGATCATAGAGATGAATATCTGAGTTACGAGTTTTGGCACACAATTAAGACATTGTGGAAATTGTTTCGCAATTAATACCGCCTGGAACACCATAGTGTGATGGTGTGTCCGAACATCATAGTTGCACCCTGGTGCGTACCATGATGTCTCTTATCGAATTACCACTATCGTTCATGGGTTAGGCATTAGAGACAACCACATTCATTTTAAATAGGGCACCACGTAATTCCGATGAGATGACACCGTATGAATTATGGTTTAGAGAAACCTAAGTTGTCGTTTCTTAAAAGTTTGGGGCTGCGACGCTTATATGAAAAAGTTTCAGGTTGATAAGCTCGAACCCAAAGCGGATAAAGTACATCTTCATAGGACACCCAAAACAGTTGGGGATACCTCCTAATTCAGATCCGAAAGCAATATGAATTGTTTCTAGAATCGGGTCCTTTCTCGAGGAAAGGTTTCTCTCGAAAGAATTGAGTGGGAGGATGGTGGAGACTTGATGAGGTTATTGAACCATCACTTCAACCAGTGTGTAGCACGGCACAGGAAGTTGTTCCCGTGGCACCTACACCAATTGAAGTGGAAGCTTATGATATTGATCATGAGACTTCGGATCAAGTCACTACTGAACCTCGTAGGACGACAAGGACGCGTACTACTTCCGAGTGGTACGGTGATCCTGTCTTAAAAGTCATGTTGCTAGACAACAATGAACCTACGAGCTATGGAGAAGCGATGGTGGGCCCAAATTCCGACAAATGGTTAGAAGCCATAAAATCCGAGAACGGATCCATGGACTTTGGTGGACTTGCCCAATGATCGGCAAGCCATTAAGATAAATGGATCTTTAAGAAGAAGACGGACGTGGATGGTAATGTCACCGTCCATGAAGCTCGACTTGTGGCGAAAAGTTTTTCACAAGTTCAAGGAGTTGACTACAATGAGATTTTCTCATCCGTAGCGATGCTTAAAGTCCGTCGGATTCATGTTGGCATTAGCTGTATTTATGAAATCTGGCAGATGGATATCAAAACGAGTTTCCTTACCAGTTTTCGTGAGGAAAGGTTGTATATAATACAATCAGAAAGTTTTTGTTGATCCTAAGGATGCTAAAAGGTATGCTAGCTCCAGCGATCCTTCTAAGGACTGGAGTGAGCATCTCGGAGTTGGAATGTATGCTTTGATGATGATCAAAGATTTTGGGTTTGTACAAAGTTTATGAGAAACTTGTATTTCCAAAGAAGTGAGTGGGAGCACTATAGAATTTCTGATGAGTATATGTTGTTGACATATTGATGATCAGAAATGATGTAGAATTTCTGGAAAGCATATAGGGTTATTTGAAAGGTGTTTTTCAATAGAAAACCTGGATTAAGCTACTTGAGCATTAAGCATCAAGATCTATAAGGATAAATCAAAACGCTTAATGGTACTTTCAAATGAGCACATACCTTGACATGATCTTGAAGGTGTTCAAGATGAACCAGTCAAAGAAGGAGTTCTTGCCTGAGTTGTAAGGTACGAAGTTAAGACTTAAAGCTCGACCACGGCAGAATAGAGAGAAAGGACGAAGGTCGTCCCCTATGCTTAAGACGTAGGCTCTTCAGTATGCTATGCTGTGTACCGCACCTAAAGTGTGCCTTGCCATGAGTCAGTCAAGGGGTACAAGAGTGATCCAAGAATGGCTCACAGGACAGCGGTCAAAGTTATCCTTAGTAACTAGTGGACTAAGGAAATTTTTTCGATTATGGAGGTGGTAAAAGAGTTCGTCGTAAAGGTTACGAGGATGCAAGCTTGACACCTATCCGGATAGCTCTGAGTAGAGAGACCGGATACATATAATGGAGCAACAATTTAGAATAGCTCCAAGTAGAACAGTTATTTGGAACAGCTCCAAATAGAGCGTGGTAGCTGCATCTAGGAGATGACATAGAGATTTGTAAAGCACAGACGGATCTGAAAGGTTCAGACCCGTTGACTAAAATCTCTCTCACAAGCAACATGATCAAACATAAAACTCATTGAGTGTTAATCACATAGTGATGTGAACTAGACTACTGACTCTAGTAAACTCTTGGGTATTAGTCACATGGCGATGTGACCTGTGAGTGTTAATCACATGGCGATGTGAACTAGATTATTGACTCTAGTGCAAGTGGGAGACTGTTGGAAATATGCCCTAGAGGCAATAATAAAAGTATTATTATTATATTTCCTTGTTCATGATAATTGTCTTTTATTCATGCTATAACTGTATTATCCGGAAATCGTAATACACGTGTGAATATATAAGACCACAATATGTCCCTAGTGAGCCTCTAGTTGACTAGCTCGTTGTGATCAACAGATAGTCATGGTTTCCTGGCTATGGACATTGGATGTCGTTGATAACGGGATCACATCATTAGGAGAATGATGTGATGGACAAGACCCAATCCTAAGACTAGCACAAAAGATCGAGTAGTTCACTTGCTAGAGCTTTGCGAATGTCAAGTATCTCTTCCTTTGACCATGAGATCGTATAACTCCTGGATACCGTAGAAGTGCTTTGGGTGTATCAAACGTCACAACGTAACTGGGTGACTATAAAGGTGCACTACAGGTATCTCCGAAAGTATCTATTGTTTTATGCGGATCGAGACTGGGATTTGTCACTCCGTGTAAACGGAGAGGTATCTCTGGGCCCACTCGGTAGGACATCATCATATGCGCAATGTGACCAAGGATTTGATCACGGGATGATGTGTTACGGAACGAGTAAAGTGACTTGCCGGTAACGAGATTGAACAAGGTATTGGATACCGACGATCGAGTCTCGGGCAAGTAACATACCGATAGACAAAGGGAATTGAATACGGGATTGATTAAGTCCTTGACATCGTGGTTCATCCGATGAGATCATCGTGGAACATGTGGGAGCCAACATGGGTATCCAGATCCCGCTGTTGGTTATTGACCGGAGAACGTCTCGGTCATGTCTGCATGTCTCCCGAACCCGTAGGGTCTACACACTTAAGGTTCGATGACGCTAGGGTTATAAAGGAAGCTTGTATGTGGTTACCGAATGTTGTTCGGAGTCCCGGATGAGATCCCGGACGTCACGAGGAGTTCCGGAATGGTCCGGAGGTAAAGATTTATATATAGGAAGTCCTGTTTCGGCCATCGGGACAAGTTTCGGGGTTATCGGTATTGTACCGGGACCACCGGAAGGGTCCCGGGGGCCCACCGGGTGGGGACACCTGCCCCGGGGGGCCACATGGGCTGTAGGGGGTGCGCCTTGGCCTACATGGGCCAAGGACACCAGCCCCTAGAGGCCCATGCGCCAAGATAAAGGAAAAAGGGGAGAGTCCTTAAAGGGGAAGGCACCTCCGAGGTGCCTTGGGGAGGATGGACTCCTCCCCATCCTTAGCCGCACCCTTTCCTTGGAGGAGGGGGCAAGGCTGCGCCCTCCCCCTCTCCCTTGGCCCTATATATAGTGGGGAAAAGGAGGAGCAATCATACCTAAGGCCTTTGGTTGCCTCCCTCTCCCTCCCGTGACACATCTCCTCTCCCGTAGGTGCTCGGCGAAGCCCTGCAGGATTGCCACGCTCCTCCACCACCACCACGCCGTTGTGCTGCTGTTGGATGGAGTCTTCCTCAACCTCTCCCTCTCTCCTTGCTGGATCAAGGCGTGGGAGACATCGTCGAGCTGTACGTGTGTTGAACGCGGAGGTGCCGTCCGTTCGGCACTTGATCATCGGTGATCTGAATCACGACGAGTACGACTCCATCAACCCCGTTCACTTGAACGCTTCCGCTTAGCGATCTACAAGGGTATGTAGATGCAAACTCTCCTCTCCTTTCTACTCGTTGCTGGTCTCTCCATAGATAGATCTTGGTGATTCGTAGGAAATTTTTTGAATTTCTGCTACGTTCCCCAACACACTGGAGCTAGAATCATTCATATTGACTAAATTGACAAAGCCCTCCGTCCCCGTCAACTTAGTTGGCCCACAAGTCATCCTCCCACTATGGTGGGTCCCAGCTAGCAGGGTGGGTATTCATTTTTTTGTGCGTAATAAGGAGGCACTTCCTTGCGTGCGAAGATATAGCTGGTGGGTCCGACATGTCGGCGGTGGGAACGTTTTTTCGCGAAATACAGAGGCCCTTCCGGTGGGTCCCGGCTGTCAGGTGGAGGAATCAATATTTTGCGCGTACAGTCCAGGGCCAATGGATGTCGTTCGTTGACCATGTTGACCAGGCCGCGCCGAGAGCACCATGGCGGTGGACGACGGCGAGGCCTAGGAAGGGAACGACACGGATCCGGGGAAGACTCGGTAATGGTTCATGCGGTGGGGAGTACGAGGGTTTACTGGTCCGGCTGCCATCGCCGGAAAATAACAGCAGGAGTGGTTGAGTAGAGGAATGGCCTGGCCAGCAATGAAGTAGGGTGGGGCGGTGCGGCCTGTGCGGCAGCACAGCCGGCCACGGGAGGCGGGAGCAGGCAGTCCCATCGGAGCTGGTTTGGGCGGCTGGAGCAAGAAGATCAGATATTGAAGAAGCAACACGGCCAATGGTCACTGCTGCTAGAATCGTTTGTGGACTAAGTTGACAAAGCCAAAGTACACGTCAACCTAGTAGACCCACAAGTCAGCCTCCAAATCTGTCCCAAACAGCATACAACCCGAAATTTCTAGCCAGATTCAAATTAATTTTAAATCTAAATATACCTTAATTTAAATTCAATGAAATTTTACCTGCTCAAAAACAATGAAATTTAAAATATCAAAATCCGAAAGAAACAGTATTTGGGAACTAATTGCCTGTTTGCTGTATTTTTTTCAGCCCATTTATTATTACTTATAGCCAATTTCTTATTATTTATAGCCCATTTCTTATTACTTATAACCCATTCTGTGGGCAAAATGCATCCCTCCTTGTCTTGAAAGATTTCCGGCACAACAGGGCATAGAAAAGCAAGTAGGCCTATGTTGGTTATTCTGCAAAAAACAAAATAGCTGGCTAGCCAATTTTCAGAAAGGAAAAAAACAAACTGGGTTGGTCATGTGCTAAACATATGAAATAAAAGCCTGGGCTAGATGGGCCACGGGTCCCGCACAACCCAGTTGGTATCCTTCTCCGTCCCAAAAAACAAAAATACTGCGCGCGCTGCTGGGTCCCTACTATCATCCTCACCATGTACAGTCATCTCCTTATTCCTCTCGGTTGTTGACCATGTTGACAACACCGGAGGGCAGCGCCGCGGCGAGCGAACCAAGGAGGAGGACGATGGTGAGGCCTCGGACGGGAACGAACAGGAGCCGGGGAAGATCACAGCCAGCCGTGGGAGGCGGGAGCAGGCGGTCCCGCCGGCACTGGTTTGGCTTTGGCGGCTCGAGGAAGAAGAGACTGAGAAACGCGACAGACGTTGAATGTCAATCCAACGGTCAAGGTTGGCACAATCGTTTTTTGACTAAGCGGACACCAAGTAGGATACGTTTTTATATATAGTAAGAAAACTGCGAGGAAAATGCGTTCGTCTGCCGTCCTCCTCATAGGGAACGTTCGCCACATAAGTGACTAGCACCCTTGGTTTTCAACCGAGAGGTCTTGGGTTCGAGTCCGAGGAACTCTCAATTTTGTCCTCCTTCCTTCCTCGCAAAAAAGGGAAAGAAAATCAAATACTTGGGAAGGCGTATAGAACAAGCTACTATACCAGTAAAGAGACGTTGTCGAGTTTTAGAAAAAAGAAAGACGTGCTCCTGTAGATAGTTCAAATCCAAACCTAGACTATGACTATATATGGTGCTATGCTACTCTGCAAGTAATGAAACTGACATATCCAACGTTCGCTTCTCCTCTTCTCTACTTACTCTGCCTAGCATCAGAAGCTCTAGCCGCAGCAACCGTGTCCGCTGGCTGCTCGTCCACCTGCTCTTCAGCAGGCAACAACCAGATATGCGCCAAGTCGCCACCCGTACCATCGCCTGCGGGTCTCATCACACCCCCGCCGGCACACGCACCGCAGCCGATTGCTCATCGCAACCCGCTGCCATTAGTGTGGTGCCACTGCTGCAAATCACGCACAGTCATCTGCCACGTCTCAATCACAATGCGCAACCCTGGCCGAGTCTTCTACAAATGACCGAATCATGGGGTAATAATATGTTTAAGTGTTGTTCTGCTGCTTTCAGTTGCTGATTTTTTAATAGTTTGGTTGATGATCTTCCAATTTGATTCGTGCAGAAAAGGGAAGATTCGTGTGATTTGTATTTCTGGGAAGTTGCTGATGTGGGGGAATGCAACTACGCTGATTATTTGGTTAGCCGAGGAATCCCAATACCAGCAGGTTGGGGTGTTGGACAAGTAACTAAAGGAATGACAGAAGCAGAAGATGTAGAGCAGAAGGTTAAAGATGCAGTTCCTCTGATCATGGCCAAGCAACAGCTACTGAACGGCCTTGACAGCAATTAGGAGATGAAAGAGCTTGTGAAGATAATGGGCAAAATTGATGTGCTTTGTAGGATGATTGTCTCTTTATTTGCAGTGTATGTAGCACTCGTCATGTATTCAGTGGCTACGACATGAGCACTTTGCTGAAACTAGTAAGGAATGAAACCTGTGTAGCAGGCTGGGCGTAGTGTTGTGAACATCTAATGATTTCTATTAACGGAAATCAGGGGGTATCCCCTTTTGCTCATATAAATAAATAAATAGCAGAGGCCTTGTCGGGTCAGCTTTGTTCTCATTCGAAGACGTCGAGCAAATTGCAGTCCAAGAACAAACTATGTCATCAAATTCAAGTTTCACAGCCCAATATGAGTACAACTAAACAACAATGTCATCATGTTTTAGTTGTCATACAATCACCAAACACAAATCAGCATACATAACAAGTGATGTTCTCACAACAAAATACTAAACACCATGTTCATCAGGTTTCAGTTGTCATAGCAAACACAATTTCACATAGTAGATAAAAAACGTCTTCTGACAGGCAAATACGACAAAAGCAATGTAATCATCATCCGCAGCAGCAGCGTCAACATCTTCGCCATGTGTATCAGTCTGAATCGTAATTCCCCACGGTGTCATCTTCTTCTTCGTCCTCAACATCCTCGAACGTTGGCTTCTTCTTGATCAACTCTTGTATGTCCACAGCACGACAGGCAATCTTTTCGCCGGCGTCATTAACGTGATGGTTCTCAAAGATATTAGGACATCTGTGTTATCTTGTACATCAGGAGCAGTGTAAGCATCATCTTGTTGTGCAACTTCATTAAACGAATTCCTCTGCTCAAACCTTTGCAATACTCTCCAGTCATCGCTACGTGCAAATGTGTCTTCCAAGAAAAATATCTGTGTTGCTTGATTTGCCAAAATAAAAGGCTCGTTGGTCTGGTACGCCGCCTTGACATTGATGGATTTGAAATAATCATCGGCTCTGGGTTTTGCGATCCTGGAAAACAGGTTATACCAACGACAACATAACAGAACCACACACCGATGATCCTCGAAACTGGAGATATACTGCAACTGAACAATGTCTGTTATGTTAGCATACATTTTAGTTGTCTCTTTATCATACGTATTCGTGCTCATGATGGCACTGTTTTGTGTCTTCCTGCCTTCGTCGCATGCAAGGGTGTTGTAGCGCACATCTCCAACAACGCAAGATTCATAATGTCTTACCCGAGTATCAGGACCCATTGCTAGTGAGTAAAGGGCATCATCAACTGCCTGCCCATCCTCCTGCATCTTCTTAACCTATGGTTAGAAAAAAGACAAGCTGATCATCTTATGTACTCAATATATTAAAAAAATTGACAGTGCACTTCAAAAGCTTACATGGTTCTTGAACCATTTCGCAAATCCTGCCATAACCAGTTTGTCAATGTTTCTTGGATTTTGCAGCAGTAACTCCTCTTTGTAGACGCTGCAAAACATAGTGATCGCGTCAAACATCTAAATATATAAGAATGTGTTGCAAGTTTAGTAGATTATGATGTATAATCTGCAGTACTGCACTTACTTGATATAAGGTAGTATCTCAGGACAGTTATTCAACACATACCAAACCATTTTGTCCAAATCTTTAGGTTTGTCCTCTTGTCGACTCTTCCCTGTAACTCGAACAGAATAATCGAAAACATTGAGCTCGGGATTGTCTTCACCCACCTCTTTGCTAAGCTGATTAGCTATTTCAATGTATTTTGCGTAGAATGTCAATGCTTCTGTAGCAATGTAGGCCTCTGCAATGGAACCCTCGGGTCTAGCTCTATTCCTAACATAGCCCTTGAAAGTGCCTAGCCGCCTTTCAATAGGGTACATCCAGCCATACTGTACTGGACCTCTAAGTAGTGCCTCATCGGGTAGATGAACAACCAAATGCACCATCACAGCAAAGAAGGCTGGAGGATATATCTTCTCAAGGTCACATAGGATAGTTGGTATCTTGTCTCTAAGACGCTCCAAAGCATCTATCTTGATATTTCTACTACAGAGTTCCCTGAAGAATTGTCCCAACTCTGCAACTGCTCTGTATAAGTCAGGGCGGCCCAATCCTCTAAGGATAACAGGTAAAACCCTTTGAAGTAGGACGTGGCAGTCATGAGTTTTCAACCCTTGTACCTTGTTTCCATCTGCACTGACTCTCCTTTCAGGGTTGGAAGCAAATCCATGTGGGAATCTCACAAGTGACAGGACCTCGCAGAATTCTTTTCTTTTTACCTTGTCCAAGATGTACACAACTGGTGCCATATCCCGTGGTTTACCTTCATCTTGCACCTGCAAATCCTTTCTGATACCCAGGTGTGTCAAATCAATCCTAGATTTTAAGGTATCTTTTGTCTTGCCTTCAATGTTAAGAAGTGTGCCGATAATGCTGTCACATATATTTTTCTCGATGTGCATCACATCAAGATTATGCCGCAGATCCAAATCTTTCCAATACTCCAAGTCCCACAAAGTGGACCTGCGGGTAAACAATAATCTCTTTTCTACCGTGCCACCCTTCCTCTTCCCGCTACCATTACCAGGATGGTTTGCTGGTGTAATATGCCTGACCTTCCCTAATTCCACTTGCAACTCATCGGCGGTGAGCCTCTTTGGCGCATCACGGTTTTCATACTTTGCATTGAACACATGTCTTCGGTTTTCTAGGATGCGGCTTGTCCTTGGCAAGGAAACGACGATGTCCAATGTAACAGATCTTGCTAAGTATTGCATATGACAGTGGATTCCTGTCAGAGAAAACACATGCATTGTAACCATGTGTCGTTCGCCCTAACATAGTGCCCAAAGCCGGATAATCATGGATGCACCAAATTACAACAGCACACAAAAAGAAATTAGCTGGTGGGCTGCTATGTAGGTCTTGAGTGAGAACACCCTTCCATAGCTGAAGTTCCTTCACAAGAGGCTCCATGAACAAATCAAAATCCTTTCTAGGACTTTTTGGACCTCGGATGAGCAAGGCCATCATGTAGTTTGATTCTTTGGTGCAGACATTTGGAGGCATGTTGTAAGGGATAACAAGCACTGGCCACATGCTATATGTGGCGCTCTGGTGGCCCAATGGGTTAAATCCATCTGAAGCTAAGCCAAGTCTAATGTTTCTCGGGTCAGCAACAAACTCTTTGTGTTTATCATTGAAGCTTTTCCACTCACTACCATGAGATGGATGGCTCATTACATTCTGATCTCTGTACTCCTGGTTCCTAGAATGCCACAGTACATCCTATCTTGTTTCAGCATCATGAAACAACCTCTGCAATCTTGGTGTAATTGGAAAATGTCTCAGAACATTATGAGGAACCCTCTTCACAACATCGCCATCTTTCCATCTTGATGATTTGCATTTAGGGCATTCACTTAAGTTGGCATAATCCTTCTGGAACAGAACACAATTATTCTCACAAACATGGATCATATCATATCCAATTCCAACTGCACGAAGGAAATTCTTCATTTTACTGTAGGTGTGTGGCAGCTCAGACGCATCTGGGAAAGATTTGCGGAAAGCAGCCAACATCGCATCGAACGATTTGTTGGTCATTCGCTCAGATATCTTCACCTGAAGAAAGGTGACCATAGCTGAGAATACTGATAGCTTATTTCCTGGGGTGACAGCAACGTTGCATTGTTCCAACATGCGGGCCCACCGTTTTTCTTCTGCAGGTGAAAGTTCACGGAATGCACGAGCATTTTGTAGCATTGTTTCAATGTTGGTCAAACTCACTAGCTCCGCCACCACCACCTCCTCCTCCTGTTCCACCTGAGCATCAGGCAGATCAAGATGGTGATCTGCTGCTTCCACGTAGTCAATAACATTGACGTTCACAGCTTCACCATGATGAACCCACCTAGTATATGTCACCGATATCCCATACAAGTGTAGATGATTTTGCACAGTTGACTGGGGTCTTATAACTGAATTCATACACCTGCTACACGGGCAGAGCACATCTGATTTCGGACCACCGTACTCAGCTCTGATAAAGTTCATGAAGTTTTCAACCCCCTCGACATATGCAGCGGAGAATCTTCGAGCAGAAGTTATCCAAGTCATGTCCATCTGTTAGACATACAAATTAGTTCTTCTACTAAATATTACAGGAAAAACATATATGCTTTTTTATGAAGTCCAAAAAAAATACCTAGGTCGATGTCTAAAGCTATGGCAAGATATTTGGATGAGCAAATCTAAGTAATATATGTAAAGCTAATTCAGCAAACAGATTTGAGTGCTAAATTATGGCATGCTGTTTCAGCAGTCAATGAGGCCGAGTGACGAGGACATGTATTAGGGGTAGGGTAACATGCCTGACCTAAAGACCCTACCCATGGACACCATACACTTTGTACTGGGCCCCTGGGCCAGATCGCCCTCCAGACATACCGCAGCTTCAAAGTCACTCGGACGGCAACAACCACTCGGAGAACAGCACTCCACTCGACGAGCTCATTCCACTCGGACAAGCAGCATACTATACACTCGACCAAGCAACATACCATCCACTCGGATGACGGTTCACCACTCAACCGTACGACTCACTCGGATATACGAAGACCAGCAGGCAGCAAGGCAGTCGGCATCTTTCTAATAGTGAGGGCTTAATAGCGGGCGGGCATTATGGCATTCATACCCCACTTTGTAACATAGGAGGTGAGGGGGTGGCGCACTCTATATAAGCCACCCCCCACCACTAGACTTGGGGGGGGGGGTCTTTTCTTCCACCTCTCTCTCTTTTCACCATTATTCTCAGGACTTAGCTTAGGCATGGGGATCCATTCCTCTCTCTCACACACACATTGTAATCTCCGGATATATACTCAGACAAAACAAAGCCTCTCCGGAGCACGAGACGTAGGGTTGTTATCTCCACCGTGAGAGGCCCGAACTCGCTAAAACCACCGTGTCACCCATATGCATCTCGATAGATCATGCTCCGTTATCCTACCCCTCTCTTACTATCGGAGTCATTCCCACGACAGTTGGCGCCCACCGTGGGGCATGGCGTCTGTCGAGCCATGATGCAGATGGTTTTTTCTTCAATCGCCGGCAATAGACTAATTTCGGCAGTAAACCCAAGCTTTCTTGGGATGATCTCCCGAGATCAAACGATCATCACTACAAATTGACATTGGAGTCCCGTCCATCACAACATCTACGGGAGGACAACTCCTCATCATACGAAAGAATCAGGGAGTTGCTCATCTCATCTTGTCTCCTTTACAATCAACAATTGATCTAACGATTGTTTGTTCTTCTTGTATGCACACGAGCTCATACCAATTGATGGATCGGCTCCAGGACGATGAAGCGCTGTTGTCCGCCCGTCATCATCTTCGGCCTCATCTACGAACGCCGTTGCCGAGCACTGACACCCACACAGCCGCTAACGCTTGGCCTGGTTCCTCGAGCGAGGAAGCACGACGACCGACGGTCGACCCAGCTCCTTGGGGACAAGACCCGGCTGAGCAGGCATCGAAACGCCGCTCCGGCCGGTGCACAGCTCCGGCTCCCCCAAGCAGTGAAACGCGGCCACCAGTTCCCGCATCGATCTCGCCCTTGGCAGCGTCGGTCCGCGTCTCCGGCGCCTGGGCTGCGTCCAGCCGCTCATCGGCCTCGTCGCCACCTTGCCGGTGCCTGACCAGACCCGCCGTTTTCGCCGCAACGGAGCTCTCCTCCGGCGTCCGCACCAGGTCGTAACCTTTCTCTCCTCCTCTAATTAATACTCATCCATACGCATACATGCATGCATAGTTTTTTTTCTCTCGATCCGCTTGGCTGCAAGCTCACTAGATCGGTTCGGCACCCGTGCCATTAACTGCGTGTATAACGCGGCAGCCAATTCATGCCGTAACTCCGGCCAGCGCTGAAGCATCCATGCATGCATAGTATTTTCCTCAATCCTCTTTGTTGCATGTTCACTGGAACGGTTAGGCTCCCATGCCATTAACTGCGCACATAACGCAGCAACGGATGCATGCATGCCAGAACTGCAGCCGGTGCTGAATGGGAGCTTAATTTGGGGCATGCAAAACCGAAGCGTGCAGACCGGTGCAGCCATAATTGCATGCTAGTAATACCATTTGCTGTTACCAATCTTCAAAAGCGCACATAATTATCATTAATTTGTCGCCTTAATTTCCGAGTAACATCCAGGATTCACTGGAAAGGAGCTGGCCATGCCTCCACATGCGGCGCATCTGTCCGGCAGAGCGGCCACGGTCAGGTTCATCATGCTTGCCAGCGTTGCCAAGTCCGACGACGTGATGCACCACGCAGAGTGCGCCATCGAAATCCGCGATATCTGCAAGATCAACATCCCGAGCTCCTCTCCGGCACCGGTCGACGGTCTCGTTCACGTCAAGGCGTCAAGTCCATCGCCCAGCAGGTTTACTCGAAAAACAATTGCATTCGGCACGCTTGACTAGGCATCCGTGCGCAGCGGCTCTTCTCTCAAAACAGCTGCTCGACAGCAGCCTTCTCGATGAAGACACGAGCCCAACACGGTTTCTCGCACATGATGGCTACTCCCCTGGGCAACAGCTACCCTGCAGCAGCACCCTTGGCAGCGGATACAAACCCGACGCAACTGGAGTCAGCATGGACACTCGGGTGGCACTAGCTCACTCGGACCCGACCCGATCAAGCACTCGGCCGCCCGTGCGCCATCGCTCGACTGGGCATGTCCTCAGCACTCGGCCGCCCTGCACGCGGTCACAATGTTGCTCGCGTCATCATCAACTTCCCCGACTCGGATGCCCCGTACGTCGCCACTCTGCGCGGGACGCGTCTACTTCACTCGAACGCCCTGACGCGTCGCCACTCCATGGGACGCCTCTACTTCACTCGGAGGCCACGCTCATTGCTACTCCGTGGGACGGGTCTACTTCACTCGGCCATCCCGCGCATGGCTACTCCGCGGGACGGGTCTACTTCACTCGGCCACCCCACGCATCGCTACTCCGCGGGACGGGTCTACTTCACTCGGCCACCCCGCGCATCGCTACTCCGC
>NC_041391.1:139542475-139542992 GCF_002162155.2 Triticum dicoccoides
GGGTGGAGAGCAACCCTCCCACTCGGGGGCTTAGCTGCAGTCCAGTACTCGCCTAAGTTTCAAAAAATCCTACCGAGTGGAGAGCAACCCTCCCACTCGGGGGCTTAGCTGCAGTCTAGTACTCGCCTAAGTTTCAAAAAATCCTACCGAGTGGAGAGCAACCCTCCCACTCGGGGGCTTAGCTGCAGTCCAGTACTCGCCTAAGTTTCAAAAAAATCCTACCGAGTGGAGAGCAACCCTCCCACTCGGGGGCTTAGCTGCAGTCCAGTACTCGCCTAAGTTTCAAAAAATCCTACCGAGTGGAGAGCAATCCTCCCACTCGGAGGCTTAGCTGCAGTCCAGTACTCGCCTAAGTTTAAAAACACGATACAGGTTGGTCACGTCATAACCACTCGGCCGCCCCGTGCGTCGCCTCGCCATCGGTTGGTCACCTCATAACCACTCGGCCGCCCCGTGCATCGCCACCAGGTTGGTCACCTCATAACCACTCGGCCGCCCCGCGCGTCGCCATCGGTTG
>NC_041391.1:139543852-139545460 GCF_002162155.2 Triticum dicoccoides
AACCACTCGGCCGCCCCACGCGTCGCCATAGGTTGGTCACCTCATAACCACTCGGCCGCCCCGCGTGTTGCCACAGGTTGGTCACCTCATAACCATTCGGCCGCCCCGCGCGTCGCCACCAGGTTGGTCACCTCATCAGCACTCGGCTGCCCCGTGCGTCGCCAATCGGTTGGTCACCTCATCACCACTCAGCCGCCCCGCGCGTCGCCACTCGGTTGGTCACCTCATCATCACTCGACCGCCCCGCGCGCCTTCAGACAGCTAAGTCATTTTACATTCTGTTATTTTCGTCTTCCCGAGTATTCCATAATTCACACATCACGTTCACTCGGACGCCACACCACCGAGTGTACCCCTATGCTCGACTGCTTATTTTCACATACTTTCTTAGTACTGGTTATGTGACTCCCAAGTCCAACTTCCATTTTTTCGCATATATCATTTACGAACACCATGTGTCGTTCTTCATTTCGAGTTTGCATCGGTCCTCCGGGGCTGCAACTCAGCCGAAACACTACACTTCCATTTTATTTTAGCCAGTATTCCAACGAGTTCAGTAGCATCTCTCGCTTCGACAAGTGCGAACGAATCCTTCGCTCTTTTAGACTTTTGCTGGTCAACCAACAAGCCCCTTGCACTCCCAGCGGGTGTCTATGGGTGTTATTCACACAAATCATTTCAGCACACATCAAATTTCCTCAAGAAATTATTATGTTGACTTGTGCCATTTTTTACACAAGTTATGCGATCACTCGACAGCCTTACGCGCCAACTTCATCGCTGCTCGGACTCGGTCACCATACTGATCCTAGCACGCCACAACACTGACCTTGTCCCTCTGTTGACTTCAAACACGTCCGACCAACCCCTCTATGAAATTCTCTTCATTGTATCAATGATATAGACCTCGTCGGGCATGATACAGATAAGTCACTTTCATAATTAAACTTCACACTTCACTCTTTTGCGAGTTTGCCTCTTTCGAGCATCACTCGGAAGCTTCTCCTTATCTTTACCCAAATCCGACTCAATGAATTGCAAATCATCCATTCAAGACTATATTTCTCATATTCCGGCATGTCCGTTGTCGAAGCCTGTAGTATGCTCGGGGGCTACGCCGCACTCGGGGGCTGCACCTCATTTGAAATGACACTCGCCTGAGTGGTCGAGTACTTCATCACCAGTTAGATCCTTCACTTCAACAAGTGCATTCGACCCACCACCTTGACAAGTTTTATAATCACCCAAACGCTTTGCGCGCCATCTTCATTCCTACTCAGACTCAGTTGTCACGCCGGTCTTGTTGCGTCGCAACCACACTACATAAACCTCGTCGCTACATTAACTTCGAAAGCACCTGGCTAAATCCTTCGAAGACAATTTCATCCACTTGGCTGGACACGTAGTCCTTCACTCGGCCACCTCACGTATCTTCACTCGGTCGTCCCGCACGTCGCCACTCGGTTGCGCACGTCTTCACCGCTTGGTCGCTCCGCGCGTCGCCTCTCGGTTGTGCATGCCTTCACCACATAGCCGCCCCGCGTGTCACCCGTTGGCTGGACACGTAATCCTTCACTCGGCCACCTCACGTATCTTCACTCGCCATCC
>NC_041391.1:139545951-139549259 GCF_002162155.2 Triticum dicoccoides
GCATGCCTTCACCACACAGCCGCCCCGCGCGTCACCCGTTGGCTGGACACGTAATCCTTCACTCGGCCACCTCGTGTATCTTCACTCGGCCGTCCCGCACATCGCCACTCGATTGTGCACGTCTTCACCACTTGGCCGCTCCACGCGTCGTCTCTCGGTTGTACATGCCTTCGCCACTCGGCCGCCCCACGTGTTGCCACTCGGTTGTGCATGTCTTCACCACTCGACCGCCCCGCGCGTCGTCACTCGGTTGTACACATCATCGCCCCTTAACCACCTCGCGTGTCACCGTCAGTTGGATATGTTGTTACCTCTACACCCCCAACACGGGAACGGCTAAGTTACTCATATGATCAAACCTCATATCACATTCTGTAGCAAGCTTGCCTCTTTCGAGCATCACTCGGGGGCTACGCGTAGCCGTCGGCCATGCCGCCCTCGGAGGTTACACCTATTCAATCAACCCATTGATCACATCAGGAATATCTTTCTGACCATACTTGCCCGGTCTGCCGAAAATCTATAAGGGTAGTACTGTCCACTCGGACGATCGCCCAAATCATTACCTAAAGTCATCTTCAAGACTGCAAAAGGGTGAAAACAACGCTCCTCTACGGATAACTTGGCCCTATCCTAGGTTCCAAGGCGTCAGTTTCACAAACTTGGACTCAAAGATGGCACGTGCTGGTGTTCCCCCGGGATAATGAGTGGCCTCTCCCCGGAGAGTCAGCCTACACACTAGCCTCGTCACTCGGGTTTCATGGCGCGTCCATGTCAGACCACTAGCCTATCTCCTCCGGGAGACATACAAGTGCCACTAAGTCTTTCCTTGCAGTCAACATACCTCGATCAGTCGGGAAGCACGTCCACTCGGACAAATACCCCTTTCATGCAAAAGGGTGAAAATGAAGCTCCTCTGCGGATACAATGTACTCTTACACATACCCCCTTTCATGTAAAATTTAACGGTAGAAGTACTAATGGAAAGATTACTCCCAGGAGTGTCCAGCTTTTTCTACAGTCGGGAGTTTCCAAGCCGAATTCATTCACCGTGCCGAGGGCGTGAAGATTCACCTGCTTGACCGAGTTCCAGGCCGAATTTATTCCGTGTCAAGTGCACGAAGATCATTCCGACCGACTCAGCTCCAGGTTGAGCTTATTTACCATGTCAAGCACCTGAAGATGCATCCGATTGACTCAATTTCAGACTAAAAGATATTTACCGTGTCGACTGCGTGGAGGTTTACCAGGAGACTTAAACCCTCTGCCCGACTCATCTAGTCCGACAGAGGCTCAGGGACTACACCCAGCGGGTGCACTCAGCGTGCCCCCACTGGAAGAGAACTCAGAAAGAAACATTTTGCTCAATGCAAAACCAGCTCCAGAATTACTCGACCTCCGAGTCAGAGAAGAACAAGTTCGATCAGTACCATGTAAGAAGAGTTTTAGTTCTCTCAGACCCCCGCCGACTGCTCGCAGCCGACGGTGGTCTCGGGGACTACACCCAGTGGGTGCACTCAGCGTGCCCCCACTGGAGTAATCTCCACTCGGTACGGCCTGACCAGTCCGAGTGATGAACACAACAACAAAAAATACAGGCTCTAAGACTCCCGCCGACTGCCCGCAGTTGACGGTAGTCTCGGGGACTACACCCAGTGGGTGCACTCAGCGTGCCCCCACTGGAATGGTATCCACTCGGAACGGTCCGCCCGGTCCGAGTGACGGCCAAACAAAAAAAAAGAGACACGTTCCAGGCGTGAAGAAATTCCAAGTAATCAGTTACTCGATGCAGGACCAGCTCCAAATCACTCCAAAAAAATTGCTATAAGATGAGTTCAACGCTCCTCCATGGACCCGATTGAGCTCATTTCACTCGGACACCGTGCATTCTGGAATCCGTCAAGGCAACACGCGAAGATAAGACCACCGGGTGACCAGAGGAAGTTCATAAGTGCCTCTGTAGCACTCGACTCATCTGGGAATTCACCTCAACTCGATCCGCTCAACCTCGACCGATTCGGGGGCTAATGACGAGGACATGTATTAGGGGTAGGGTAACAGGCCTGACCTAAAGACCCTACCCATGGACACCATACACTTTGTACTAGGCCCCTGGGCCAGATCGCCGTCCAGACGTACCGCAGCTTCAAAGTCACTCGGACGGCAACAACCACTCGGAGAACAGCACTCCACTCGATGAGCTCATTCCACTCGGACAAGCAGCATACTATCCACTCGACCAAGCAACATACCATCCACTCGGATGACGGTTCACCACTCGACCATACGACTCACTCGGATATACGAAGACCAGCAGGCAGCAAGGCAGCCGGCATCTTTCTAATAGTGAGGGCTTAATAGCGGGCGGGCATTATGGCATTCATACCCCACTTTGTAACATAGGAGGTGAGGGGGTGGCGCACTCTATATAAGCCACCCCCCACCACTAGACTTGGGGGGATCTTTTCTTCCACCTCTCTCTCTTTTCACCATTATTCTCAGGACTTAGCTCAGGCATGGGGATCCGTTCCTCTCTCTCACACACACATTGTAATCTCCGGATATATACTCAGACAAAACAAATCCTCTCCGGAGCACGAGACGTAGGGTTGTTATCTCCACCGTGAGAGGCCCGAACTCGCTAAAACCACCGTGTCACCCATATGCATCTCGATAGATCATGCTCCGTTATCCTACCCCTCTCTTACTGTCGGAGTCGTTCCCACGACACCAAGCACATAGCCATCGAACTATCGAAGGCCATTGTAGCAACAAAGATCGAGTATAAAACGGTGTAGAGCTATTTCACCTAACAGATTGGCTACTAGACCATGGCAATCTACGTCATAATAAATATATGGCAGGATATTTTAGCAACTAATCGGCCTTGGCATGCCATCTCAGCTAAGTAGATTGAGTGTAGAACAGGGCAAGGAAGCTTCTTAAGCAGAGCATATTGACAGTAAACTACTTCGGCAAACAGTGAGATTAACAGCGTCTATGAGCTAACATTCAGCGCTACACCGACATGAGCGGGGCCTCAGTCTAGAATGCGCGTACCGTGGGAGAAGCTGACCTCCATGCGTCTCTAGACGAACGTCACCAGCGGTGGCGGCGCTGACCGCCGTGCGCCTCCATAAGAACGTAGCCAGAGGTGGCGGCGCGGCTAGAGGACGACAGTCTACGAGAGTGTACTGTGGGAGCGAGAGGATCGCCGTGTGTCCCCTCGACGAACCGCGGCACCGACGTATCGGTGCGGCGGGGAGGGCGGCTTTGGCGGAGCGAATGGAGTGGAGGGGGGACTGGGG
>NC_041391.1:139549558-139558476 GCF_002162155.2 Triticum dicoccoides
TTCGCGCGGTGGGCGGGGGGAGTTTGGCGCATGGTCGGTTTCTCCAAGTGCAGTCCCACGTGTCAGTGAAGAGGCAAGCCGAAGCGCGTTCCGTTTGTGTGAGCCGTGTGCAGGACCGAACGTGTGTGGGGTGCAATGCGACCACGACAGGAGTGCTGTGAATGTACCGCCTTTTTTCCTTTTAAACTAGGTGCTTCACCCCCACACAAAAAATGTTGCTTCGCGCGATCCATCGATACTACTACTAGTAATCCGGTAATCCTGACTAAAACGGCGCGGCCGGGTCTTTTCCCGCGCGATATGCTGGGAGGTTCACTTAGTTGGGTTTTTTAGATTTGTCTCGGTTCAATAAAAAGCAGAGTTGGTGATGATGGTGTGCCTGTCATCCTGCAATATAGGCCGTCCGATCTATATCTAACGGGTAGGAAGGAAACTATGAAAATTTACCCGCACTCCTCTCCACATTTGCAGATAAGGCTTTCCCACGTTCATCCTTTTCTCCCACAAGATCTTGATCTTCCGTGCAATGCAGGGGCATCTTGCTAGTACTCCTACAATATGTATGTTATTGTGAAAGTTCATATACACCGGCTGAAATTAATGCAAACACGACAGATTTTCATTACATTTCGAACTTTTATAGGACATAAAAATAAAAGAAACCCGACCCTAAATCTATTCTATGGCAGCGACCGACGTCCTCCATCTGCGATCTCTATGTACGGGGCGGGGTTCAAGACGCGTGAAGTGAAGGTGCGGTCTGCAGCGAGGAAGAGTAGAACACGGGATACGGACCGGCCAGTTGGCACACCATGCCCCGCCGCCTCCCATGCCCTACTCATCCTCGGAGGAGTCCCCGACCTCGGCGGTGCCGGACGTTGGACGGAGGCAAGTAGGACGCATGGCTGACGGTGCTCCCGTCGTCGGCCGCCAGCGTGGCCACCGCTTGTGCGGTCGCGTCTGCATCCAGCTATGCCGCTATTGCATCGCGAGAGGCGACTTGAGCGAGGGCAGCGACCTCGAGCTTCATCCCCGAAGACAAGCTCTCCTACAGAGCGTTCGCACTTGCGGTCATGGCGGATGTGGTGCCAGGTAGGAGGACGATGCGCTATGGTGTGGAGGTTAGCTGGGCGTTGCCGCTTTAAGTAGCACATTCCGATGAGGCCAAGCGTTCGGGTGCGTCATTAAGTCGCCGGAGTTGGTTCCTCGGACATCGAGCCTCTTAACAACGACATACGAATGGACGGCATGAATGCGGGAAGCTGGCGCCGGCTGGGAACGCACCGCGCGATGGCGCGAGGGACGAGGGCTTTGGTGTGCCAGGGTAGTCAGCTGCGGTCATGGCAACGTTGGAGATGCCCTTTGCTCAAATGTGATCCCCGCATGTCATTGAAAAAGCAAGACGACTTGGTATGGTCTTAGGTCCAGAGGATGCAGTTGGCCATGCTACACCACTCCGCGGACGCGTCGCGGCGGCCCATGCATCCTCGACGAGCCGGGGGTTGGGGTGTGTTTGGATTGTGGCCAAAGTGCACCTTACCAAAATTTTGGTCATGACCCAAAGATTGGTCTTTGTTTGGATGGTTGCCATTTTTTTGGCATGCCAATGAACTCTAGCCAACTCTAGTTCATTTTTCTTGCCAATGTCGGCCAAATCATGGGCAATCAATACCCCAACCAACATTTTGGTCATGACCCAAAGATTGGTCTTTGTTTGGATGGTTGCCATTTCTTTGCATGCTAATGAACTCTAGCCAACTCTAGTTCATTTTTCTTGCCAATGTCGGCCAAATCATGGGCAACCAATAGTTCAACCAAAATTTTGGTCATGACCCAAAGATTGGTCTTTATTTGGATGGTTGCCATTTCTTTGGCATGATAATGAACTCTAGCCAACTCTAGTTCATTTTTCTTGCCAATGTCGGCCAAATCATGGGCAACCAATACCTCAACCAAAATGTTGGCTACCCAATGCTTTGATGGGGCAACCTTGGGCACAAACCAAACATACCGTTGGTCGTGCCACAGCACTAACGCCACCCTCGGCACACTCAAACCGACCGTGTCTATCGACCATATGAGTGTGTCGCCCACTGCGGTTGCCGTGTCCACAGGCGTTGCTGGAAGATCATATGAAGGTGGCGAGGAGGTCGTGGGTCAGCTCTCCATTGGTCTAGTCTGCGCTATGTTGTCCCGACGGGTGTGCCCCACATGTTGGTTTCCCTGTTTTCCCGACCATATTCGAGCGTCAGTGCTCCGTGTTGCGCATTAGGCCTTTCACTATGTAGGCCAAGTGAGACAACTTATTGTTTATTTGAGCCGTTCAAGTGTAATCATGTGGCGTTTGCTTATTTCTCATTCCTCTCCAAGCCTCTTCTCCATCGATCATGTCGCCTGATACGTCCATTTTGCGTCATGCTTTTATATCGATATTTATTGCATTATGGGCTGTTATTACACATTATATCTCAATACTTATGGCTATTCTCTCTTATTTTACAAGGTTTACCATGAAGAGGGGGAATGCCGGCAGCTGGAATTCTGGCTGGAAAAGGAGCAAACGTTGGAAACCTATTCTGCACAACTCCAAAAGTCCTGAAACTCCACGAATCAACTTTTTGGATTTAATAAGAATTAATGAGCGAAAGAAATAGGTCAGGGGGCCCACACCCTGTCCAGGAGACAGGGGGCGCCCCCCTATAGGGCGCGGCCCCCTATCTCATGGGCCCCCTGGTGGGCCTCCGGCGTCCATCTTCTGCTATATCATCACTTTTACCCTGGAAAAAATCATGGGCAAGCTTACGGGATGAAACTCCACCGCCACGAGGCGGAACCTTGGCAGAATCAATCTAGGGCTCTAGCGGAGCTGTTCTGCCGGGGACACCTCCCTCCGGGAGGGGGAAATCATCACCAACATCATCACCAACGATCTTCTCATCGAGAGGGTGTCAATCTCCATCAACATCTTCACCAGCACCATCTCCTCTCAAAACCCTAGTTCATATCTTGTATCCAATCTTGTATCAAAACCACGAATTGGTACCTGTGGGTTGCTAGTAGTGTTGATTACTCCTTGTAGTTGATGCTAATTGGTTTACTTGGTGGAAGATCATATGTTCAGATCCTTTATGCATATTATTACTCCTCTGATTATGAACATGGATATGCTTTGTGAGTAGTTACGTTTGTTCCTGAGGACATGGGTGAAGTCTTGCTGTTAGTAGTCATGTGAATTTGGTATTCGTTTGATATTTTGATGAGATGTATGTTGTCTTTTCCTCTAGTGGTGTTATGTGAACATCGACTACATGACACTTCACCATTATTTGGGCCTAGAGGAAGGCATGGGGAAGTAATAAGTAGATGATGGGTTGCTAGAGTGACAGAATCTTCAACCCTAGTTTATGTGTTGCTTCGTTAGAGGTTGATATGGACCCATATGTTTAATGTTATGGTTAGGTTTACCTTAATACTCCTTTTTGTAGTTGCGGATGCTTGCAATAGGGGTTAATCATAAGTGGGATGCTTGTCCAAGTTAGGGCAGTACCCAAGTACTGGTCCACCCACATATCAAATTATCAAAGTACCGAACGCGAATCTTATGAACGTGATGAAAACTAGCTTGACGATAATTCCCAATGTGTCCTCGGGAGCTCTTTCTTCATTATTAGAATTTGTTCAGGCTTATCCTTTGCTACATAAAGGATTGGGCCACCTTGCTGCACTTTATTTACTTTATTTAATTGTTGCTAGTTACTGTTTATCTTATCACAAAACTATCTTTTACCTACAATTTCAGTGCTTGCAGAGAAAACCTTACTGAAAACCGCTTATCATTTCCTTCTGCTCCTCGTTGGGTTCGACACTCTTACTTATCAAAAGGACTACGATAGATCCCCTACACTTGTGGGTCATCAAGACATTTTCTGGCGCCATTGCCGGGGAGTGTAGCGCTTTTGGTGAGTGGAACTTGGTAAGGAAACATTTATATAGTGTGCTGAAATTTTCTGTTACTTGTCACAATGGAAACTAATCCTTTGAGGGGCTTGTTTGGGGTATATTCACCCCAACCAGAAGAGCAAAGAGATTCTCCTCAACCTACTGAAATTTATGAAAATATTCACTTTGAGATTCCTTCGGGTATGATAGAAAAACTGCTAGCTAATCCTTTTGCAGGAGACAGAACATTTTATCCCGATTTACACCTTATCTTTGTGGATGAAGTTTGTGGATTATTTAAGCTTGCAGGTATTCCTGATGATGTTGTCAAAAGGAAGGTCTTCCCTTTATCTTTGAAGGGAGATGGAATGACATGGTATAGGCTATGTGATGATACGAGATCTTGGAATTATAAGTGATTGAAGTTCGAATTTCACCAGAAGTTCTATCCTATGCATCTTGTTCGTCGTGATCGTAATTACATATATAATTTCTGGCCTCGCGAAGGAGAAAGAATCGCTCAAGCTTGGGTGAGGCTTAAGTCAATGTTATATTCATGCCCCAATCATGAGCTCTCTCGGGAAATGATTATTCAAAATTTTTATGCTCGGATTTCTCTCAATAATCGCAACCTGCTCGATACTTCATGTGTTGGTTCTTATATGCTGAAGACTATTGATTTCAAATGGGACTTATTGGAAAGAATTAAACGCAACTCTGAAGATTGGGGTTCTGATGATGGTAAGGAGTCAGAGAAAGAAGAAGAAAGATTATTGAAAACTCTGAAGAAGCACCGAGCCGCTATTGGATATACTCTGGACAATCTTAAGGGCATTAGTCCCACGTTATGTCAACACAAAATTATAGTAGAGAAAGATGCCAAACTAGTTAGAGATCCTCAAAGACGATTAAATCCCAAGATGAAGGAAGTGGTAAGGAAGGAGATACTAAAGCTCCTTGAGGCAGGTATTATTTATCCCGTTGCTGATAGTGAATGGGTAAGCCCTGTCCATTGTGTCCCTAAAAAGGGATGTATTACCGTTGTTCCTAATGATAAAGATGAATTGATCCCGCAAAGAATTATTACAGGTTATAGGATGGTAACTGATTTCATAAGTTAAATAAAGCTACTAAGAAAGATTATTACCCTTTACCTTTTATTGATCAAATGCTAGAAAGGCTATCCAAACACACTCATTTCTGCTTTCTAGATGGTTATTCTGGTTTCTCTCAGATACCTATGCCAGCGAAGGATCAATCTAAAACTACTTTTACTTGCCCTTTTGGTACTTTTGCTTATATACGTATGCCTTTTGGTTTATGTAATGCACCTGCTACCTTTCAAAGAAGCATGATGGCTATATTCTCTGATTTTTGTGAAAAGATTTGTGAGGTATTCATGGATGACTTCTCCGTCTATGGATCCTCTTTTGATGATTGTTTGAGCAACCTTGATCGAGTTTGCAGAAGACACTAGTCTCGTCCTGAATTGGAAAACGTGTCACTTTATGGTTAATGAAGGCATTGTCTTGGGGCACAAGATCTCCGAGAGAGGTATTGAAGTTGATAAAACCAAAGTTGATGCTATTGAAAAGATGCCATGTCCCAAGGACATAAAAGGTATAAGAAGTTTCCTTGGTCACGCCGGTTTTTATAGGAGGTTCATTAAGGACTTTTCTAAAATCTCTAGGCCTCTGACTAATTTATTGTAAAAAGATATTCCTTTTGTATTTGATGATGATTGTGTAGAAGCATTTGAAACACTTAAGAAAGCTTTGATCACTGCACCTATTGTTCAGCCACCTGATTGGAATTTACCTTTTGAAATTATGTGCGATGCTAGTGATTATGCTGTAGGTGTTGTTTTAGGGCAAAGAGTCGATAAGAAATTGAATGTTATCCAGTATGCTAGTAAGACTCTTGATACTGCCCAAAGAAATTATGCTACTACTGAAAAAGAGTTCTTAGCAGTTGTGTTTGCATGTGATAAGTTTAGACCTTATATTGTTGGTTCCAAAGTTACTGTTCACACTGATCATGCTACTATTAAATATCTTATGGAAAAAAAGATGCTAAGCCTAGACTCATTAGATGGGTTCTCTTGCTCCAAGAATTTGACTTGCATATTATTGATAGAAAGGGAGCTGAGAACCCCGTTGTAGACAACTTGTGTAGGTTAGAGAATGTTCTTGATGACCCACTGCCTATTAATGATAGCTTTCCTAATGAACAATTAGCGGTCCTCAATGCTTCTCGTACTGCTCCTTGGTATGCTGACTATGCTAATTACATTGTCGCTAAATATATACTGCCTAGTTTCACATACCAGCAAAAGAAAAAGTTCTTTGATGATTTAAGACATTACTTCTGGGATGATCCGCACCTTTATAAAGGAGTAGATGGTGTTATTAGACGTTGTGTGCCTGAGCATGAACAGGAACATATTCTACGTAAGTGTCACTCTGAGTCTTATGGAGGACACCACGCTGGAGATAGAACTGCACACAAGGTACTACAATCTGGTTTTTATTGGCCTACTCTCTTTAAAGATGCTCGTAAGTTTGTCTTATCTTGTGATGAATGTCAAAGAATAGGTAACATTAGTAGACGTCAAGAAATGCCTATGAATTATTCTCTTGTTATCGAACCATTTGATGTTTGGGGCTTTGATTATATGGGACCCTTTCGTGCCTCCAATGGTTATACACATATTTTAGTTGCCGTTGATTATGTTACTAAGTGGGTAGAAGCTATTCCAACTAGCAGTGCTAATCATAACACTTCTATTAAAATTCTTAAAGAAGTTATCTGAGGTTTGGAGTCCCTAGATATCTTATGACTGATGGTGGTTCACATTTTATTCATGGTGCTTTCTGTAAGATGCTTGCTAAGTATGATGTCAATCATAGAATCGCATCTCCTTATCACCCGCAGTCTAGTGGTCAAGTAGAGTTTAGCAATAGAGAGCTCAAATTAATTTTGCAAAAGACTATGAATAGATCTAGAAAGAATTGTTCCAAAAAACTTGATCATGCATTATGGGCTTATAGAACTGCATACAAAAATCCTATGGGTATGTCTCCTTATAAGATGGTTTATGGAAAAGCATGTTATTTACCTCTTGAACTTGAACATAGGGCATATTGGGCTATTAAAGAGCTCAATTATGACTTCAAACTTGCCGGTGAGAAAAGGTTATTTGATATTAGCTCACTTGATGAATGGAGAACCCAAGCCTATGAGAATGCCAAGCTTTTCAAAGAGAAAGTCAAACGCTGGCATGATAAGAGGATACAAAAGCGTGAGTTTAACGTAGGAGATTATGTGTTATTGTTCAACTCTTGTTTAAGATTTTTTGCAGGAAAACTTCTCTCAAAATGGGAAGGTCCTTACGTTATCGAGGAGGTCTATCGTTCTGGTGCTATAAAAATCAACAACTTCGAAGGCACAAACCCGAGGGTGGTTAACGGTCAAAGAATTAAACATTATATTTCAGGTAATCCTATCAATGTTGAAACTAATATTATTGAAACCAGAACCCCCGAGAAATACATAAGGGACACTTTCCAGAATGTTCCAGACTCCGAAAAGGCATAGGTACATGGTACGGTAAGTAAACCGACTCCAAAACAACTCTTATGGCAATTTTTATCAGTTTTGGATTATTTAACAATTTTAGGAAGAAACAAGTAGTCCGAAAGGGACACGAGGCCCCCACGAGAGTGGAGGGCGCCCCCCTTGTAGGGCGCGCCCCCTATCTCGTGGACACCTCGTGTGCCTCCTGGTCTCCATTTTCTTGTATGTTACTTATTTTGGTCGGTAAAAATTCATTATGTATACTCCCGAAGGTTTTGAACACCATATCACGCAAATATCCTATGTTTTTGTTTCGAGCTGTTTCTGTTACAGATTTAGAGCACCATGACTTCACCCTCCTTCAACAATGAAGATAAGGATGCTTAGCTTATGAAGATAGAGCTGAAAAGAGAAGAACCAGAAGAGATCAACAAGGATGAATGGATCAAAGAGGCCATGGAGGTTCAAGCTCCGGCGGCGAAAGAAGAAGATATCCCTCAACCTTTACCTAACCTCTTTAGTCCCGCAGAGATGGAAACATTCAAGATGATTGAGTTAGCTCGCATACAGAACAAGTATCTCACATAGGAGAATATTCTGTTGAAGGATCATATTGCCGGGCTTAAGGGCATTATCTGCAAGTTGGAGGAACTTTTACGCTCCATGTGCGATTATCCACTGTCATCATCACCACCACCATCACCTCCGAGGACATAATCACATGGGTATGGGCACTCCCCTTGGCAACTGCCAATCTTGGGGGAGGTGCCCCGGTATCGTATCACCATCACACTCCTATCTTTACCGCTTTGTTTAGTTTGATCCTTTTAGTAGTATCTTGATCTAGTAGTTTGAAGTTTTGATATCAAGTAGTTTTGAGTTTTGCATTGTGATCTCTTTATGTAATCGAGTCAGTGTGCTATCTATAATAAAGATTAGTATTGAGTCAAGGGCTTTGCCTTGTTGCTATGATCTTGAGAAAGTAGAAAAAATAAAAGAGTTCATATTGATCTTATGGATAGTGATAACTTCACACATAGAAAGTATGAGGCATAAAAATTGTTGTGAGTTGATGAACGTAGTATTGGTCATCGTTGCAATTAATAGAAAGTGATAAGGAAAGAGGGGTTCACATATAATTTGTTGGAGTAATTGGACATGGATACCCCAAAGACGGCAAGACGATATTCCAAGACATCGGGGCTAGCAAAGCCCCTCAGTCCGACTCCCCGGACGCCCAGGCCGACTGCAGGCTGTGGACTGCACCACCAGGACGACTCCGGGCTGCCGACTGCACCACCAGGCCGACTGCTGGCTGCCGACTCCCCGGCCGCCCAGGCCGACTCCGGGCTGCCGACTTCACCACAAGGGTGAGTGCTGGCTGCCAACTCCCCGACCGCCCA
>NC_041391.1:139558759-139595933 GCF_002162155.2 Triticum dicoccoides
CCCCGGCCGCCCAGGCCGACTGTTGGCCGCCGAATGCTCCACCAGGCCGACTGCTGGCTGTCGACTACGCCAACCAGCCTACTCCCCGACCGCCCAGGCCGACTGCGGGCTGCCGACTGCACCACCAGGCCGACTGCTGGCTGCCGACTTCCCGGCCGCCCAGGCCGACTGTTGGCCGTCGACTGCTCCACCAGGCCGACTGCTGGCTGCCGACTACGCCAACCAGCCGACTGCCGACTGCAGCCCGACGCGACCCCGACGTGACGACCGTACCCGGCACTGTTCACGTGACACCCCAGCCATCATGTACAGTGTCACTTGTCCCCTGGCACTATTTATGAAGTAACCCAGGGGACAAGGATGACACCCCACCATGCCTTGCCCATGCCACCACTTAGCTTACTTCCTAAGCTAGCTATGCCTATATATATGGGCACACATCCATCCATCCAGGATGGACTCACACTCACGCATACACACAAGCAAGCTAGCTAGCAAGAGAGCTAGCTAGCCAGCCACACACTCACACATGCATACTCGGGCACATGCGGCCACAGACACATATTCGAGGCCAGATGCCAGATGCCTATGGCACTGACCTCAGATACAACTCCAGGAGCACTCTGTACCAGATATACCAGATATACTCAGACATGCAGAAGTAGAGGTGTTATCTCTCCGGAGAGCCCCGAATCTGGGTAAACTAGCGCGTGCTACTCGCATACCCGTCCCTGGATATTCCGGCAGCAGTCTTGCCCTCACACGAAGCCACCTTGTGGCATATGTCGTCTTGCACCCCCCGTGAGAATACCACGACATTTGGCGCCCACCGTGGGGCGGTACTATACTATCGCGCTGCTGCTGGTTTTGCAGTCCGGGCGGGACCATCTTCGTCATCTCCGCCGCGGCGTCGTGCCGTCTCTCTGGTAGCGCTCGGGGGCTCGACTTCAACCTGCCCCAGAGCGGCCGAGCGGGACGGCGCACCCTCACCGTCATCCTCTTCGTCTTCACCACCGCGGCGTCACGCCGTCCCTCCGATAACAGTCGGGGGCTCGACATCGACATGCCCCCAAAATGGCCGTGAGGGGCGCCGCGTCCTCGTCGTTGGCCTTGCCTTCTTCACCACCACTGCAACGCTGGCCGTCCGTCCGCGCGCGCGCCACGCGCGGGGCCTCATTTCGGTCGGTCGTGGCCATCCATGCGCCGCTCGCATCTATTTCCCTCTGCGCTGTGCCTTGCTCCGGCTGAAACGCGTCATTCCATATATGCAAGCTAGCTAGATGCAAGTCATATAATGGTCAAACCATTGGCCATGCACTAGTCATACGCATCCTAGATACATGATATACATCGCATGTACACTACCAAGAAATCCCCCAGATGCAAGTCGGACATAGCATGTATACTACCCAGACAATGGCTTGGTCTGCACTCTGCAGCCAGCACGCTCAACAGACGCTCGCGCCGGCGGCCTCCACCGCGTTCGGCCTCCCTCGCTCGTGTCCGGGCTACGGCTCTCCCGGCCGCCCCGTACGCTGCTCCACCAATCGCTGCTCCACGACCAGGGCCGTGGCTACTTCAACGGTCAACGTCATGGCCCCAAGCGCCCTCCTGCGCTGCTCGGCCTCTATCTCTCGCCACCACCAGCCCGCCATGCCCGAGCGCTTCCACCGCCGGCTCCCCGCGCATCGGCTCCGCCCGACCACCCCGGTCTCTGCCTCACCCGGCTTCGTGCGTGCGTGCGCCCGCCGCCTCCACCTCGTGGGCGCTGAGGCCCGCGCGTGCGTCTCCCAGTCGCCGCGCTCCCTCTGCTGCGCGTGCGCGCGTCCCCTGCGGCTGCCGCGACGCCCTCCGCAGCCGGCTTCTCCTCCGAGTCTCCGCTCTCCTCCGACTCGGCCGCGACCCGGCCACGCCAGGGTCCACCGACCCGGCCACGCCGTCTCGTGCCCGCATCCCGGCCGTGTGCACCTCTGCCGCCTGCGCCACATCCTCACCCGCGGGCTCCGCAATACCCGGCGTCTGCCTTCTACGAGAGCACCGGCCCGGGCCGACTCTGAGTCGCCCCTGGCCGGCTCCGTCTCGCCGGCTCCATCGCGCCTCGCGCCGGCCCCGCCAGCAGCGCCGGGTCCGGCCTCCCGCGCCTCCGTGCCGGCTCCGTGCCCGCGCCCTCGCTGGCTCCTGGGTGGGCCGCCTCGTCCCGCCCCGCGACCGGCTTCCCCCGCCTCCGCACGCCCGGCCTGGACCGGCTCCGGGTCGGCCGTGCCTCCCGCCGGCTCGTGCCGCCGTCGCCGCCGAGTCACCACCCGACCGTCTCCGTGCACCAACCCCGGGCCGGCTCCGGGTCGCCGACCGTCCGCCCAGCCGGCTCCGACCCCGCCTTGCGCCGGGTCGCGCCGTACCTCCGCTAACCGAGGCCGGCTCCGGCCTCTCCTCGGCGCTCCCGCGCGCGCCCTCGCCGGTTTCCTTGCAGCCTGGCCTGCCTGGCTACGCCCGCGACGGCTCCCCCCTCGACCCGGCCCGCTGGCTCTGCCTGCGCCGGCTTCTGCCGCGTCTGCGCCCGCCGGCTCCACGCGACCCGGCCGCGCGTCCGTTCCGCGCGACTCGGCACCGTCCGGCGTCCTCGGTGGCCTCCCGCGCTGGCTGGCTCACGCCCGCAGGGCCGGCTCGCCTCCTTGGACGGCCGGCTCCGTCCCCCGTCCGGCGACCCGGCCGCTTGCCGGCCCCGCCCGCATCTCGGCTGGCCGCGCCCGTACGGGCTGCGCCCCGCAAGCTCCTCTGCAGAAAGAAAGAAAGAAAGAGAAAAGAAGCAGGAGGGTTGGACCCGGCCAAAGAAAATTCAGAAGGCCGGCTCGCCAAAAAAAAGAGAAAAAAAAGAAGGGGGAGCTGTGTCTGACTGCTCGAAGCCGGCTGCCAGAGAGGAGAAAAGTCAGTGGCCGGGTGCTGCAAAGAGAAAAGAAAAACATCCGGCTGCTCACAGCCGGGCAGATAGGAAAAAGTCAGAGAGGTCGGGTGCCCAGCCGGCTGGTGAAAAAAAAGAGAAAAAAGAGAGAGAGAGGCCGGCTGGGAGAAAAAGAAAAAGGGCCGACTGCCCGCTGTGGCCGGCTGCTCGTGCAAAGGAAAAAAGGTCCGACTGACCAAGTCAACAATCGGCTGACGAGAAAAAAGAGAAGAAAAAAATGCGTCCGACTGTCAGATATGCGTCCGACCGCTGGCTGCCTGGCCGACTGCAAAGAGCCCGACTGCTATGTCGGGGTCCGCTCCCAAGGTCTGCTGCGATCCTGAGACCGGCAAGCAAACCTTCATACTCGGCGATATTGTTCGTTGCTTGCTCCTTGGGAAAGTGCATCTGGACTACGTACTTGAGGTGCTCTCCGGTGGGTGCAACAAGTAGCACGCCCGCACCGGCGCCTTGCAGCGAGAAGGCACCATCAAAGTACATCAGCCACTCTTTGCTCGCTTCTTCGACGGGGATGCTCGTTTCTGGAATTTCTTCATCTGGTGTTGGCATCCATTCCGCTATGAATTCTGCTAATGCTCTGCTTTGGATGGTTGAAGTGCTCTCAAACTTGAGGCCAAAGCTTGACAGTTCCAGCGCCCACTCGACAATCCTGCCTGTTGCTTCTGGATTTTGCAGTATTCTCTTCAGCGGAAAGCGAGTGACGACTGTAATCTCATGTGCTTGGAAGTAATGACGCAGCTTTCTCGAGGCCATGAGAAGGCCGAAAAGCAATTTCTGCACACCAGAGTACCTTGACCTAGCCCCCTGTAGAAGGGAACTGACAAAGTAAACTGGGCGCTGCACCATTCTCTTCTGCATCTCTTCACGCGCCTGCGCAGATCCATCTTTGTCGGGACCAGAGCTTGTCGGTGAAGTCCCTTGCTTGTCGCTGGATGCACTTGCCGTGGTTGTCGGCTCATCATCCGCCTCCCTCTCCGCCACTAACGCAGCACTAACCACTTGATTGGTTGCTGCTATATATAGCAGCAACTTCTCTTGTGGCTTAGGTGCGACAAGTGTTGGAGTGGAGGACAAGTATCTCTTTAAGTCCTGCAGCGCAGCCTCCGCTTCCGGAGTCCATTTCATTGGATCTGCCTTTTTCAATATTTTGAAAAATGGCAGGGCGCGCTCAGCAGACCTAGAGATAAACCTGCTGAGAGCACCTACGCAACCGGCAAGTCTTCGTACGTCCTTGACGCGCTTTGGTGCTTCAATCTGCTCAATGGCCTTGATCTTGTCGGGATTGGCTTCGATTCCCCGCTGAGACACGAAGAACCCGAGAAGCTTGCCGGAGGGGACCCCAAACACACACTTCTCGGGGTTAAGCTTGAGGTTGATCTTGCGCAGATTCGCGAAGGTTTCGTCTAAATCTTGAATCAGAGTTGCTTTGTCCTTGCTCTTGACCACTATGTCATCCATGTAGGCTTCCACATTTCTGTGCATTTGCGGTTCAAAAGCGTGATGGACAACCCTTGCAAATGTTGAACCAGCATTCTTTAAACCGAAAGGCATCCGTACGAAACAGTATGTGCCACATGGAGTGATGCATGCGGTCTTCTCCTCATCCTCTTCTGCCATGAAGATCTGATGATATCCTGAGTATGCATCAAGAAACGAAAGCAAGTCACATCCGGCCGTGGAGTCTACAATCTGGTCGATGCGCGGCAAAGGAAATGGGTCTTTGGGACAAGCTTTATTAACATCGGTAAAGTCGATACAAAGCCTTCATTTCCCGTTTGCCTTGCGCACGACTACAGGATTGGCCAACCACGTAGGATGGAGCACTCCTCTGACAAGGCCTGCTGCTTCCAATTTCTTGATTTCTTCTGCGATGAATTCTTGGCGCTCCACTGCCTGTTTCCTGACTTTCTGCTTGACGGGCCGCGCATGAGGACAGACGGCAAGATGGTGATCGATTACTTTCCTGGGAACACCGGGGATGTCAGACGGTTTCCATGCAAACACGTCGACGTTCGCCCCGCAGGAAATCAACGAGCGCGCTTTCCTCTTTAGGGTCGAGAATGGCACTGATGGTGAAGGTACCACCAGTGCCGTCCTGCTTGGCGGACACCTTCTTGGTCTCTGGTGGAGCTACCATTGTCTTCTTACACTTGCCGGTGGAGCTCGATGGTGCGTCCTCGACGGTAGCACAGCACTCCAAAGAGGTGCGCTTGCCGGAGTGGGCATCAGAACTCTTGCCAGACTTAGTCTTCTTCTCCCCCCCGGGAGCTTCAACGGCAAGTGATCTACGATCTGTTGCGGCTGCTGCTTCCCGGTAGATCTTGTCGGCGCAGATAAGAGCATCCTTCTTGTCGCCAGGGACAGAGATGACACTTATCGGGCCTGGCATCTTCAGCATGTTATATGCATAGTGAGAGGTTGCCATGAATTTGGCGAGTGCTGGACGGCCGAGTATCCCATTGTAAGGCAATGGAAAATCAGCAACGTCAAAAGTGACCCTCTCAGTCCTGAAGTTTAACTCGCTGCCAAACGTCACCGGCAATGTGATCTTTCCCTTCGGCTTGCTTCCTCCTGGATTGATTCCTTGGAATGTGCCGGTCTCTTCGAGCTCGCTGTCAGGGATCTGGAGTTTCTGGAGTACCGCGGAGGAGATCAGGTTGAAGCCGGCCCCGCCGTCAACTAGCATCTTAGTGACCTTGAGGTTGCGGATAGTTGGTGAAACCAACATCAGCAAGCACCCGACCGCAGTTATGCGATCAGGGTGATCCTTAATATCAAAGATGATAGGCGTGCTGGACCATTTCAGAGGCATGCGTGACTCAACGGGTGGTTCTGCCGCATTGACTTCCCGCACCCACTGCTTGAGCTGGCAGTGTGAAGTATGCAGAGAAGCACCGCCGTCAACGCACAGGACCTCTATGGCTTTCTGGAACTCCTGCTCATCGGTCTCGTCATCGTCCATATCTTCATTGTCGTCGTCATTTTCATCCTTGTCGCGGCTGTGGGGAGGTATGTCTCCTTGCCACTGCTTGGCCTTGCCGCGGCGTCCTCCTCGGCCGGGGCGTTTCTTGCCGGCTCCTCCAGCACCTTCCTGGCCCTTCTCCTTGTCGCGCTGCTCGTATTCAGCCTTCTGCTGCTCGACAAGCTGCTCGACCTTCTTGCAGCTCTGGAGGTCATGGCCCTTGGTGCGGTGGATTCTGCAGTATTGCCTGTTGGTGCCGTCCTGCTTGTCGGCGACCGCCACAGCCTGGCAGTTGGTGCCTGCGGCAACCTCCTTGCCAGAGCTTCCAGCTTTGGCATTCTTGCCGGATTGCTCAACGACTAGCACCTCTTTGCCTTTCTTCTTCATGTTGTTCCGCCGCCGGTTTTTCTTTGCCGGGGCAGTATCTTCGCTATGAGATCCTCCTGCTCCTGTATTCTCCCCGGGGAGTTTCCTCCCTTCCTCAGCACGTGCACACTTATCGGCCAGGGCATATAGCTCACTGACGTCCCTGATCTTGCACATCGCCATCTCCTCCCGCATCCTGCGGTTTCGCACGTTCTGATGGAACGCGCTGATTACCGCGGCAGGGTGGACATCTGGGATGTTGTGCTGTACACGGCTGAATCTCTGAATGTACTTGCGCAGGGGCTCTCCTTCCTTCTGGGCGAGCAAATGAAGGTCGCTTTCTTGGCCATGAGGCTTGTGGCCGCCTGTAAAGGCGCCGACAAACTGATGGCACAAGTCAGCCCAGGAGGATATGGAGTTGTCCGGCAAGTGCATGAGCCAGGATCTGACATTGGGCTTGAGCACCAGCGGGAAGTAGTTGGCAAGGATCTTGTCATCCCGCCCCCCAGCAGCTTGCACCGCGATGGTGTAGATGCTGAGGAACTCCGACGGATGCGACTTGCCGTCGTACTTCTCTGGTACGTCTGGCTTGAAATTCTTCGTGCTGGGCCACTAGACTTGCCGCAGCTCATGAGTGAACGCGGAGCAACCTACCGCGTACGGCAAGTTGCCTGGTTCCCCTGGCGCATGCATGTCGACATAGGGCCCAGCGCGCTGGTCTGATTGACGCCGCGCTTCTCTTCGGCGCTCGATGCGAGTTTGAGCGTCTTCTTGCTATCGTTCGTGAAGAACTTGGCGCTGATCGCGACGAGCTCGTGGATCTGATGACGCGGTGGAGTCGCTGTCGAGGTGGATCCGGCGAGTCGGCGATCTTGGCCTTCGGGGCGGAGAGTGCATGGTGGTTGCACCCCCACTGGTTTTGTCGCCACTGGCTCGTGCCTGGCGGTCCTGCCGCGTCAGCGATGTACTCGGCTGCCGCGAAGTGTCGCCGTTGGCGAAGCCGATGAGACTCTTAATGGTGGCCCTCCATTGATCGATCTTGTCTTCTGTTGGAGGGTAATAAAAGAGCAGTTGAGCTCGCGCCAAAGCTTCCGCTGGAGTGGTGGGTGGCAGTGGCGAACGGTGCGAGGAGCGGGATATGCTCGGACTTCTAACTATGTTAGAAGGAGCAGCATCCCGTCCGGGCGACCGTGCCTCGCTCGCGCCGGCATGTTGGCGTGGATGCTGGTCTTTGTGACGCCCTCGATTCAATCGTACACTAATCATACACGCAAATGTGTACGATCAAGATCAAGGACTCACGGGAAGATATCACAACACAACTCTAGACACAAATTAAAATAATACAAGCTTTATATTACAAGCCAGGGGCCTCGAGGGCTCGAATACATCAGCTTGAATACAAACGAGTCAGCGGAAGCAACAATATCTGAGAACAGACATGAGTTAGACAAGTTTGCCTTAAGAAGGCTAGCACAAAACAACAACGATCGAAAAGGCAAGGCCTCCTGCCTGGGAGCCTCCTAACTACTCTTGGTTGTCGGCGTCCGTCATGTGGTAGTAGGCATCCTCGGGGTAGCAGCCGTCGTCAAAGGTGGCATCTGGCTCCTGGACTCCACCATCTGGTTGCAACAACCAGAAAGAAGAAAGAAGGGGGAAAAGGGGGAACAAAGCAACCGTGAGTACTCATCCAAAGTACTCGCAAGCAAGGATCTACACTACAGATGCAACATTATCAAAGAGGGGTTGTATATGTGGACTGGGCTGCAGAAATGCCAGAATAGAGAGAAGGCCTAGTCCTATCGAAGACTAGCATCTTCTGGAAACCACCATCTTGCAGCAAACAAGAGGGAGTAGAGTAGCATAAAGTAAAGTGGTAGTAGTGTTATCAACCTCGGCCAGAGATCCTTTCTCGACTCCCTGCGAGAAAGCAATCCCAGAGCCATAGTATCCAGTTATCATCACAATCAAATCCTCATCACCAACCAGTTCTCATCACAAGTATCCAGTTCTAGTTGTATCGATCGGGATACAACTCCAAGTGTCCGTTACCGTAGGACAGGCTATGCATAGATTAGTTCTTCCCTGCAGGGGTGCACCAACTTACCCACCACGCTCGATTGACTCCGGCCGGACACACTTTCCAGGGTCATGCCCGGCCTCGGCCAAACAATACGTCGCAACCCGACCTAGGCTTAACAGAGAGGTCAGCACGCCGGACTAAACCTATGCCCCCAGGGGTCATGGGCCATCTCCCCGGGAACTCCTGCACGTTGCGTGGGCGGCCGGTGAGCAGACCTAGCTACCTCCCTAAAAAGGCAGGAGCTTACCAGTCCAACCCGGCGCGCGCCGCTCCGTCGCTGACGTCTATTAAGCTTCGGCTGATGTACACGACGCAGAACGCCCATACTATGCCCACGTGATGGTTAGTGCTATCAGGCCAGAGGCCCCTCGGATCAAATATCCAAATCGTAGTGGATTAGGAACGCGCGGTAACAAGCAGAGCCTCACGAAAGAGGTGACCCCGTTGCCCCGTCTCGAGGACTTGCGGCAAGGGCTAAGAATGCCCGGCCACGCCTCGTAATTATCTCACGGGCACCTTCCAGGTCAACCCGTCTCCACATCACTTTCCAAGTAACAGTTGTAAAGCCCAAGTATCCGTGTGTCCAAACATCAAGAGGAAAACCCAAGGAATCACCCTCGGTGGGTTCCACTCAATGTAATCATCAAGGTGAACATAGAGGAATCACCCTCGAGGTTCACACTTGAGGGGTTGCACAACAGAGTCGTATCGGAAGTGATTAAAGAGGAAATCACCCTCGATGACCACGACCGAATAGCTACACTATAGGTTAACATCAGAAGTGCTGTAGAGGTCTCACCCTCGGCACTCGATAGTAACCCAGTAGTGTCGAGCAACTAAGGGGAAAATGATGTGCGGTGTCGGGGACTGGTCTTCGATCCCGTTGATCGGGTCTTCTGATTATCCAGCGGGGCAGTCGGGACAAGGCGGGGGTCACTGATGGATCACTAACCAACCTATACTAAGCAGTTTAGGATAAGCCGGTAAGGTAACAATAAGAAGGTTACAAAAGGAGGCTATGCATCAGAATAGGAGCAAACAATAACAATAGCAAAAATCTAATGCAAGCATGAGAGAATGGAATGGGCGATATCGGGATGATCAAAGGGGCGGCTTGCCTGGTTGATCTGGCAAGGAGGGGTCGTTGTCGACGACGTAGTCGATCACCGGGGCATCAGCGGCCTCGGGGTCTACCGGAGAGAAGAGGGGAAGAAACAGTAAATACATAGCAAACAGAGGTAACACTAAGCATGACATGACGATACGTAGCACTAAGCGTGTTCTAACGCGGTCCTAGACGTTATAGGTGAAGGGGGAAATCAACCGGGAAGGTGTTCCCGGTTCCGGACCTGTGTCAGACAGATGACCGGAGGGGGAAAGTTCCATGTTCAGCATGCTAGGGGCATGTGACAGATGAACGGACCGCGTATTCGGATTCGTTGGATTTTTCTGAGCAACTTTCATATAGAAAACATTTTCATCGGAGTTACGGTTTAAAAGTTACGGATTTTCAAAGTTTAAACCAATTTCTGAATTATTTTAAAAGCAGAAAAGGTTTATTGCGCCAGTAGTGACGTCAGCATTGCGTCAGCTCTGCTGACCAGTCAAACTGACAGGTCGGGCCCACCTGTCAGCCTCTCTGTCTAACAGAGGCTTAACTAAGCTAACAGGGTTAGTTAGGGGGCGTGGGCCCCAGCAGTCAGTGACTGGTTAGGTTAACTAATTAGTTTTATTTATAAAACCGGTTTAGTTAATCTAATTACGTGGTGGGGCCCGCACGTCAGTGTCACAGAGAAGCCCAGTCAGCATGTTGACTGGTCAAACCAGTCAACAGGGTCCCGTGGGGCCCAGCGTCAGCGACTCAGGTGATGGGGCCCACGCATCCATGTTGGTGGCTGCACCGGGGAGGGCTCCGGCGACCAAGGCGACGGCGGGGTCTCGCCGGAGTTGGTCGGAGCCGCGCTACAGGGGGCCTCCGGACCTACGGCTTGGACCTAAGGGCGCGGCCCGGCACCGCGCACACGATGGTGACGATGACTGGCGTCGGGGACGACCGGAGCATCGCCGGCGACGGAAAAGGCGGCGACGACCTTCGGGCGTGTGATGGAGAAGGCGAAGCAGCATGCTACGGAACGAAAGGAAGGGCTGGGGAGGATCCCCGTGGTGCGGCGAGTCCAACGGGCTTGAGCCCGTGACCAAAAGGTCACCGGAGTCTCGCCGGCGACGAGCTCCGCGGCGCTGCGTTCGGGCGCACATGGGGAAGCAGCTAGGGGGCGCGCCAAGTAGGCAAGGAGAGGGAGAAGGTAGGAGAGCTCACCGAGCGGCACGCCGATGGCCCTTGGTAGGTTAGGAGCGCAGGGGAAGCCGGAATTCGAGGGATCTCGCCGGCGACGAGGGCGGAAGGGGACGAGCTCGTGCGACGTCAGCGGTGCTTCCCAGCTCCACCTGGGGGCACCAGACGACGGAGTCGACCCCGGCGGAGCTTCACGACAAGACGGCGGAGCGAGGCGGTGGCTGTGGCCGCGGTGACGACGGAGAACGGCGGCGAGCGCGCTCGGGAGAGGCGGGCGAGCGAGACAGGGTGTGGGGAAAGAGCAGGTGGAGTGGGTGGTGCAAGTGGAGGCGGGGATCGAGGAGGCGAGGAGGCGCAAGCCTTATCCCCTCGCTCGGGCGATGCTGGCGAGGCGGGTCCGGCGGGGACGGGCGCGCTCTGCCTCGCCCGGTCGGAGGAACAGGAGGAGGGGGGAGAGCGACAGGAAAGGGGGAGTGGGCCGGCTGGGATGGGCCGACGGCCAGCTGGGCCTGTCTCTGCGGCCTTAGGCCCAGGGGCAGGGGGGCAGGAGGCTGTGGGTCGCCGAGGCCCAAGGGGAGGCCAGGGCTCTCCCACCCCCTCTTCTTTTCCTTTTTTTTAAACAGCTTTTGCATTTTCTTTTCTTTTTCTTTTAGCCAATAAAGACTTTGCAAAAGATTATGCCATTGGACAAAATAATCTCAAAGAATTATTAGGCACTGCCCAAAAAAAAAGATTGTGAGGCTTTTAGAAAATACTTTGCCATTTTCATAAATTAAAAAGGCATTTAATTTATTTCTTAGGCCACTGTTTGAAGTAGCTTAGGCCACTCAAACCTTTTTGCAAAAAGTTGGTTCACCACCAATATTAGTTGTGGATTATTCTGCACATGATGAACATTTTTGTTTTCATGTCTGAGCATTTTGAATTTCAGACAAAATTTGAATTTGAATTCAACTGGAATTTAAAAGAGAAAGGAGACAATTATGATCAGGAACATGTTTAGCAAAAAGATTAACTTAACCCCAGGGGTTACTGTAGCATCATTACACCGGGGTGTTACAGTCTTGAGCACCCCGAGATCCACCAGCTCGATCTTGGTTCAACAAACGTATGTTACTGCGAATACCATGACGCTGTCGGTCCTGCGCCTCCTGAGATGGGCGCGGTACATGTACGGACGTTGAGGTCTGCGCAGCCTTGTCCTTGGACCTGGCAGCACGGTGAGCTTCCTCGTCGATGTCCGTTCTTCCGCCGGCGTCTACCCCACCACCCGTTTGCTCCGGTGGTGGTGAGATCGGCGTGGACGGAACAGTTGCCGCCGAAGCCTTCTTCTTCGGTGGCATGTCGATGAAGAAGATGAAGATCTAGCTCGTGTGAACGCCGGATCAGGTTCACACAACCTCGACGCCCCCTACCTGGCGCGCCAAAGATGTCGGGGAAGCTGATCCACGAACACCTATGGGACCGGCGGACCGAGCCCCTTTCGGTTCGGCGGGGGGCGGAGATCGCACGAAGAGCGGATCGAGGCGAAGCACACGAGCAGTTTACCCAGCTTCGGAGCTCTCCGGAGAGATAACATTCCTACTGCTGCTTGTCTGATTGTATTGCATTCTTGCTCGGGACCGCTGAGTGCTACAGTACACACGAGCCGCTAACGAGACCGAGCGTGAGTGTTCTCTGGCTTCCGAACCTTCCAACCCCCCTCTATGTTGTGCATGGGCCTCCTTTTATATGTTCAAGGGGTCATTGACAGGTGGCAACGCAGACAAGGGTAAAAACATAAAAGGAGTTGCGGTTGGTACAACTACTTGTACAGTGTATCCTACCTAACCCTGACGGCAGGAGACAAAGGCATTAAATGCCCGTCTGTGTCGCCCAAACAGTGCAAAAAAGGAACGTCAGGGACGCCACCGTTTGCCACGATGGTAATCTTGTCAGCGTCGCTTGCCACCTCGCGCCGCTGGCGGCACAGACTCTTGCCACGCGCACCTGGGAAGGCTCCAGGGTGACACGTTGGTGGATGTGCTGGAGCACGGGTACAGGGTGGTTACTTGCCGCGGCAAGCGCCTTGCCGCGGTTGTTGTCTTGTCGCGCCCGGAAGCTTGTCGCTCACCAGGCCTTGCCGGGACGCGTGGCACGTCGCGTCAAGTTCCTTGAGATGCCTTGGTCGGCCTTCCCGGCAAGCTCCTCTTGCCGGGGCCTTGTCTCCTTAGCTTGAATACTTTGTTCTTGAATGGCTCCAAAGGAACCACAGAGGACCTTGGTGGTCTCCCGGCAAGCCCTGCCGCGAGGTGCTGCAACTGCCCGTGCACAAGTTCGGGATACTAGGGTACCCCTACTCTAGTACACCGACAATGAGGGACACTTCCTGCGATATCCTGCAATTCTCACAAACGCATTAGTCCCTCAACCAACTTTGTCGTCAATACTCCAAAACCAACTAGGGGTGGCACTAGATGCACTTACAATCTCCCCCTTTTTGGTGATTGATGACAAACTGGTTGAAGTTTTCAACGGGAAAGAAGTATGTGAAATTGTAAAGGATAGGGTATTGTCTTCATAAGTGGCAAGGGCTCCCCCTGAAGATGTGCATATAAATGATTTGCTTTTGGAATGCAAATGCACATGGCAGGTTGTACTTTTGGAGATCCTCTTCAACTTATGAAGATAATTCATCATGCATGAAATGATATAACTTAAAGAATGACATGCATAATGGAAAATGGACGTCTGCAGAATGATCTAAGTGCGGAAGTTATCATCGCACATGAAAGAGAAAATAAGTAGAAGACGACCATCGAGTTTAAGTGTTACAACTCAAAGAACGAAATGTATCAAAAGCAAGAGTTGTAACCACTAGGCAAAAATATAAAGGAACCGCCCATATGATCCCGCTTGAAGACTATCAACTCATATGCTTCTCCCCCTTTTGTCAGTAATGACCAAAAAGGTTTGAAGACATAGAGCATCTACTCATCCTCATGAGGAGTAGTTGAAGCAGCAGGGTTGTCGTTGTCATTTGGTGGTGCAGACGAACTTGGTGCAGTGTTGATGCGTGCAGAAGTAGGGGGCGGTGAAGTAGCATCGTCTTCATCATCGATCACATTGGCATTTACAGTTGCCGTGGAGGAAGAATAGTCAGAGTCTTCAAGAGATGGAGTTCTTCATAGGACAGCATTCCGTGGAGGAGTGGAGTCAAACTTGAATCTTTCAGTGAAGCCATCGTCTTGAAGATCTGCTTCAGCACTGAGCAGGGTTAAACTCTTCCATGATCGCCCACAAGTTTCGTGAGTGACAAATGCATTCTTAGTGGCAAGGTTTCGAATGTGATTTACATCCACCAAGAGGCTTTGAATCTGACGCTTGAGCCAAAAATGAGGCTTATCTTGTTTCCGATGCAGGGCAACAAGAAGTTCTCGGTCATTTAGGACCTGAGAGCACTTCCGAGGCCTTTGAGCAATTGTGCTCTCAGTAGCTTCAGTTGGCGCACGATGAGGTAGACGAGTGTTTCCAGCCATTGGATAGACACGTGTGACAGCTTGGACTCCTTCCATAGGCCGAGTGAAGCTTTGATGTTCAGCATTTTGAAGACAAAGAGGCTTCTTGGCAGGCTCAGGGTATATGGCTTTAACTGACATATCAACCTCTGGTAGGAAGATCACATGATTGCGAGCAGAGGGCTGATAGTTGATAGCAGAATGTTGCTTGATGAGGCGCATGACCCATGGAACATAGAATTTCAGTCCGAAAAGGTCAGATCCAGATGCAGCCAATTGCCTGATGAAGAAATCTTGTGCATTGAAGCTGATGCCATTGAGGATGTAAAAGACCAATGTCTTCATGGTTCCTTCAAGTTTTGCAACTGATGAATGTCCTTTGATAGGCCATAGAGTCCGCCTGATGATGTGATATATGGTGCGTGGCAGATACTCAAGGTCATCAACAAAGAAATCCTTTGGATATTCAGCATCATGTGGAAAAGGCTTCATCATGCTCAACATCTGGCTCATGTTTGGTTCTGGCTTATGGAAGATGCTCTCCAGTGCATTCCGGTGGTTTTGACAACCAGGTTCATATAGCTCTCCGGGAGTGGATAGGCCTGTGAGCTCAATGATGTCAAGAGCTTTGGCTTCATGATGAACATTTCCTGTCATCCACTCGAGAACCCATGTCTTTGTATCTCTGTTGTAGCCGCGAATATGGAGGGTAGCATAGAATTGAAGCAATAGTTCTTCATTCCAATGTTCTTTGTCTGTCACAAAGCTGAGCAGACCAGCATCACAAAAGCAGTCAAGTGCTTCTTCTAAGCATGGCAGTCCAGCAATGGCTTCAGTGTCGAGGCGCATATGAGGGAAAATGCGCCCTTGATCATACAAAACACATGAGTAATAGCTTCATTGCTGATGACTCCAAAAATGATCTGATGATATTCTTGGCCTTGTGTAGGGGTTCTTTGAGCTGTCAAAGAATGTGTTGTGGCTTTTGAAGCCATTTGCATTGAAGGACCCGACAGATGTGGCAGTACCTGGAAACCTTGGCAATCTTGGCTTTGGCTTCTGGACCTGAGGCCTATGCTCAATGTGATAGTCAAACTAAGGACCAGAGACATTAGGCGGAGGGACCAGAATGGGCCATCTTACTGTGATTAGCTCGCCATGGTTGTATGCTTGCTCAATTGTATAGGGCCTTGGTGGCGGAACAGGAGCAGTGGCAGCAACAGTGACTTCGGGCTACACAACAGAAGCTTTAGGAGCAGTTGCAGCATTAAACTTCTGGTACGGTGCTTGGGACAGGCTCCACATTAGCTTTAGCCATGACTATGTCATTGGCTTCATTGGTGTTGGTGGTGGCAGCCTCAAGGTTTTCAACCTCCACTTGATGAGCTGGAGGGTCAGGCACAGACACGTTCACTTCATGAACAGCTTCTTCAGGAATGGGGGGAGTAGGGACACGTTCTTCTTGAAGTTCGTCATCGGCTGATGCAGCCAGATTGTCTTCAGCAGCTGGGGCTTCAGACACGGAGACATTCACAGTTGGAGTGGCTTCTGAAAACACTTGGCGTGCAACAGGTTGATGATGCACTTCTCCTTCTGGAACGCTCGGAAGAGGGACTTGAGGCCTTGGTCCTTTGTGAAGCCTTTGTAGGAAAGGCGACACCTTGGGAGATGGAGTAGGCAGGTCCTCATCCTCTTCAACTTGCACGGATGGTGTAACTTGTTGTTGTTGGGGAGTACTGGGGGAGTCTTGTTGTTGCGGGCGATCAGCCCATGAAGCATCCTGAGCAATTGGCGTCAGAGGACGACCAATGCTGATGATTTCGCTGTTCGTAAGAACAAGCGATGATACCACATTGTATTCAATTTGAGGAAGAACTTCATCATCTTCAACATTGTCATGGTGACCAATGTCTTCAGCAGTGATGGGATCAACTGCTGGAATCTCTTCAGCTTCAGGAGCCTCTGTGGAAGCAGACTCATGAACAGTCATTTGTAGTTCTTGGGTTGTAGATGCAGGACGAACCACTGAGATGGGTTCAACAACAAGGGGCTCTGTGGGAGCAGCCCGATTTTTCTTGGTCTTGCGCTTCTTCTTGGAGGGAGCAGCATCAGTGGCTTCTGAGGTTTTCCTTTTTCTGGCTTCAGCCTCTGCAGCCCTCGTCTTCTTCTGTTCTGAAGCGTTTGACGTGACTTTTGGCTTCGAGCCAGTCATGTTGCTTGGGAAGACAATGCGAGGTTCATCTTGCCTTGAAGGTGCAGGTTGGATAGTTGGTAGCTTCTTCTTCTTTGCAGCCATCCTGGGGTCGATGCCAGGACGACCAAGAGCCTTGCGCTTCTCAGCCTCATTGTAGGCAAGCACACACTTGTCAGCCAGATTCTTCATGCGCTCTCTAGAGCCTCGGGCTTCTTCACGCTTCTTGTGAAAGGCTTCTTTGAGCTCGTGCAGCATGATCTTGAAGTTCTTGACATCTTGCACGTTGAGCGTGGCCACATGCTTCTTGAACTAAGCCTTTTCATAGTCAATCTTGTGCTTCAGTTCGACGATGCACTGAGCAATAGCTAGCTCAGAAGCAATGGCGCCATTGAAGGCGACGCTGAGGCCAATGGGAAGTGGCAAGTCATCAAAGCTGAGATTTGGTGTGTCAAACCACTCATCAATGAAGTTATGGATGATTGCCACGTCAAAGAGAGGCAAATTATTGAAGATCTCTGCTTCTTCCTTGCTCTTGATCAGTTGCTCAAGAGCATCATCTGCAAGATCGTCATCGCTGGACAGATCAATGTGCTCTTCACACAGAATAGCAGCAGGAGTCAATGTCTGATCAGTACTCTTGATGATTTTCTTTTTCTTCTCCGTCTTCTTGGAGATGCGTTATAGATCTTTAGACTGCACACTGTCTTCAGGAGGTGCAGTGGCCAGTGGCTTCACATGAGAAGCTTTTGGAGGTGCAGCTGATGTTGAAGCCTTAATTTTCTTTGGCTTCTACAGCCTTGGAGGAGGAGCTGGGGCTTCATCAGAATCAGCATCATTATCAGAATGATCCACTTTGGCACCTTGTACCAAGATGTAAGAGATCAGGCCATCAAGGTTTGAAAAGGGGCCGATTCTATTTTCTTCCGCTTCACGTGTGCCATCATCACGGGGAGCAAAGGGACCAGGATTGAAGTCTAATCCCCATGACTTCTTGTTTTCCTTTGCCGATGCCTTTGCATACTGGAAGTTGCGCTTGAAGAGATTATCGTCACGACACCAGAGCAATGATGATGGATCGGCATTCTCAGGCTGTGGTCCACAGACCATACAAGGATAGAATTCTTGTGCAATTGCTTCAGCTTTGTTCTTGGGGGAAGGCCTCGATAGAGAATATCACCCCAAGGACTCTTGATAGCATTCTTCTCAGCGTACTCCTGTGTCACGAACTTGTACTTGAACCATTGTTCAGCCCAATAGCGTCGAATCCATTGGATTCAGGTCTTGCGCTGATTATAATCCTCTTCAGGATCTGTCTTGTAAAGTTCTGCAAGATCATCAGGCAGATCCTTTGATGTTCCCCCTCGATGCTGTCTGCCACCCTTCCTTACAGATTTCTCAGTAGCCATGAACTTCAAACTGAATGGTTTCAATATGTTCAAAGGCTTCAAAGGCTTTCGCTTGCTGGTCAGACAGGAACTGGCTTCGGGAGATTCAATGTGTAGCTATAAGAATTCTGCAAACGAATGTAGACTATGAGAACCTAGGGATTCTCCCACGGACATGTACCTGTGACAGCATTAGAGATGCGAGGGAAGGGGAAGAGGTCATATGCATTCTCAGAAGATTTTGAAGATAAATCAGTTTGAAGAGATTGACCTCATGTTGCGAAGATATTCACTTATATGTTGAGAGTTGGTTCCAGATTTGTACGAATCCGTGAGTAAGTACAAGTGAGGAATCTAACTAGATATGAAGCTTAAGTGAATATACTAGGCAGTATGAGATGCAGACAAAATAGATCTAACTTTGTATAGATAGAAACCAATTTTGGTAAATTGGATGAATCATTAAGGATCAAAAAGATGGTAAAAATAGAGTTATATTTACCACACTAAGAACTGCTAGATGGGATGAATTGGAGACCGAGCAGTTCAATCCACCGTGCCCTAACTTGGCGACGGAGGACACCTACGGCGGCGGCAGAGAGGACGATGCTCGCGGCCGGCGTGAGGACGGCGTCGGAGAAGTCGCGGCAGCTAAGCGCTTCGTCGAGAGCTAGCGGTGGCGCTAGGGTTTTGACGAGGTGCAGAGGTGGAAGAAGGTTTTCTTGACTGCAGGGGACACGTATTTATAAGTAGGTGTGTGGCATAGCGCAATTACGCAGGTTCCCCTGCCTGTTCACATCCATGGGACACGTGGCAAGCATGCAACATACTCAGAGTTGTCCAACGTTCCCACGCCCGCCAAGTTTGTCGGATGGTTGTTCCGGCTTCTCCGGATTTCAACAATAAAGATGAATCATTAAAAAGGACTTGATGTTTGTCTCTGTGTCTTCTGCTGACAAGGATGCATAGAAGACATTTGACAATTTCAATAGAATGCATATGATTTGGATAGATAGAGTTTGAGACAGTAAGCATAGAGAGATTAGGGTCCGATCACATTCACTTAGTTCAAAAGATTCAACAATGAATACATAGCTATAAGTGAATGTTGTAGAGGGCAGAATACTAGTGTATATATATATATATATATATGAGAAAGCAATCAAATCAACCTAGTGAAGTAAATCATGAAGATAAGTTGAAAGTTGAAGACAAATCAAATGTGAATATATTCAACAATAATGCCATGAGTGAAACACTTCAAACCAAGAAATTTGGTGGTGGCGTTACCCACCATATAGGAAGTATTAGACCCAGACACGGCGCACAATTATCGTGGCGCTCCGAAGTCAAATTCTATGTTAATGTATTCACACTCAGAATGTAAGTCTTCATTGATTGAAGATATACTTTACTTTGTGTGTTGCACATCTAAGTCATCAACATGCATAAGTGTTAGGATGTGTGCCTGATCACAGGACATTTGAAGATTCCAAGATATTTAGCTCACACCGTAACTTGCAAAACCTTTTCTCATCCAAGGGCTTTGTGAAGATATCTGCCAGTTGCTCTTCAGTGTTGACGTGAATGATGTCAATATCTTTCTTCATGACATGATCTCTGAGAAAATGATGACGAATTTCAATGTGCTTTGTCTTCGAGTGCTGAACTGGATTGTTGGCGATCTTGATGGCGCTTTTGTTGTCGCAGAAGAGAGGTACTTGTTTCAGATTGACGCCATAGTCCTTGAGAGTTTGCTTCATCCACAGAAGCTGAGCACAACAAGATCCAGCAGCAATGTATTCAGATTCAGCTGTTGAGAGTGTTACACAGTTTTGCTTCTTTGAAGACCAACAGACAAGTGATCGTCCCAGAAAGTGACATGTTCTTGATGTAGACTTGCGAACGACCTTGTCACCAGCATAATCAGCATCCGAGAATCCAACCAGATCAAATTTTGAGCCCTTTGGATACCATAATCCGAGTGTTGGGGTGTAAGCCAAATATCTAAGAATTCGCTTCACAGCTAAGTGATGCGATTCCTTTGGTGCCGCTTGGAATCGAGCACACATGCAAACACTAAGCATAATATCTGGCCTAGATGCACATAGGTAAAGTAAAGAACCAATCATGGAGCGGTATACCTTTTGATCGAACTCTTTACCATTGTCGTCGGGACCAAGATGATGTTTGGCAGGCATTGGCGTCGTGTAACCTTTGCAATCTTGCATGCCGAACTTCTTCAGACAGTCTTTGAGATATTTTTCTTGAGATATGAAGACGCCATTCCTTTGCTAACGAATTTGAAGACCAAGGAAGAACTTCAGCTCACCCATCATGGACATCTGATATTGCTCTTGCATCATTTATCCAAACTCATCACTATACTTCTGGTTGGTGCAGTCAAAGATTATGTCATCCACATATATTTGGCATACAAACAGTTCACCATCATATGTCTTCGTGAAGAGTGTGGGATCGAGGGATCCAGGTTTGAAGCCTTTGCTCTTCAGAAAGTCTTTGATTGTATCATACCAAGCGCGAGGAGCTTGTTTGAGGCCATACAGTGCTTTGTTTAGTTTGTACACCATATCAGGATGTTTTGGATCTTCAAAGCCAGGTGGTTGAGAAACATACACTTCTTCTTCAATCTTGCCATTGAGGAAAGAACTCTTCACATCCATTTGATATAGCAAGATGTTGTGGTGATTAGCATAGGCTAGCAGTATGCGAATAGCTTCAAGCGTTGCTACAGGAGCAAATGTTTCATCGAAGTCAATCCCTTCAACTTGCGTATATCCTTGAGCCACAAGACGTGCTTTATTTCTGACGACTTGACCATGCTCATCTTGCTTTTTTCGATATATCCATTTAGTGCCAATAATGTTATGTTTGCGAGGGTCAGGGCGGTTTACAAGTTCCCAAACATTATTCAGCTTGAACTGTAGAAGTTCTTCTTGCATGGCTTGAATCCATTCAGGTTCCATAAAGGCTTCAACAACTTTCTTGGGTTCAGATATTGATACAAATGAAAAATGCCGACAGAAATTTGCTAACTGTGTTGCTCTTGAGCGAGTAAGCGGACCAGGTGCATTGATGCTATCAATTATCTTCTCAATTTGTACTTCATTTGCAAGACGAGGATGAACTGGACGAAGCCCTTGCTCATGCTGATCATTGTCATCATTGGGAGGATTGTCTTCGGTCTGAGCATTGTCTTCAGGTTGGTTTGGTGCAGAAATGATAAGTTCCTCTTCAGGCTGTGCTTTAGAGGGCATGATTTCACCAGTTCCCATCAGCTTGATAGATTCGCTAGAAGGAGCTTCATCTAATGTGCTTGGCAGGAGCTCTCCTTGTGAACCATTGGTTTCATCAAATCGCACGTCCACAGTTTCAACGATTTTGTAGTGGAAGAGGTTGAAGACCCTGTAAGAGTGCGAGTCCTTTCCATAATTGAGCATGAAGCCTTCATGAGCTTTGGGTTCAAATTTTGACTTGTGATGGGGATCCTTGATCCAGCACCTAGCACCAAAGACTCTGAAGTAGCTGACATTTGGCTTCTTTCCAGTAAGGAGCTCATAGGATGTTTTGCCCAGAAGCTTGTGGATGTAGACATGATTGATGATGTGACATGTTGTATCAATAGCTTCAGGCCAGAACTTTCTTGGTGTCTTGTACTCGTCGAGCATTGTTCGAGCCATCTCAATGAGGGTTCTGTTCTTGCGCTCTACAATGCCATTTTGCTGAGGTGTGTATGGAGCAGAAAACTCATGAGTGATTCCCATTGTATCCAGATAGAGATCAAGCCCGGTGTTCTTGAATTCAGTGTCGTTATCACTTCTGATATGCTTGATCTTAACGCCATAATTGTTCATTGCTCGATTGGCGAATCGTCTGAAGACATCTTGTACTTCAGTCTTGTAGAGAATTATGTGCACCCATGTATATCTTGAGTAGTCATCAACAATGACGAAGCCATAGAGACATGCTGTTGTTGTGAGGGTAGAGTAGTGAGTAGGGCCAAATAAGTCCATGTGCAACAGCTCGAAGGGTTGAGATGTCGTCATGATTGTCTTCGAGGGGTGCTTCACCCTAGTCATCTTCCCAGCTTCACAGGCACCACACAAATGATCTTTCTTGAACTTGACACCTTCGATGCCTATGACATGCTTCTTCTTGATGAGTGTGTGTAAGTTCCTCATGCCAGCATGCCCCAGCCTCTAATGCCAGAGCCAGCATTCTGAAGCTTTTGCAAGAAGACATACGGCAAGCTGTGGACCTGCTGAGAAATCAACCATGTATAGATCATCTTTCCTATACCCTTCAAAGACTAGAGACTTGTCAGATTCCATTAGTACAAGGCAACGATATTTTCCAAATAGCACAATCATGTTCAAGTCACAAAGCATAGAGACAGACATTAAGTTGAACCCAAGGTATTCAACAAGCATCACTTTATCCATGTGTTGATCCTTCGAGATTGCAACTCTACCTAGACTCAATACCTTGCTTTTACCAGTGTCAGCAAATGTGATTTGACTCTTGTCGGATGGACGTAAGGTTGAGTCCATGAGAAGACTTCGATCACCAGTCATATGATTAGTGCATCCGCTGTCGATAATCCATTCTGAAGCACGAGGTGTCATACCCTACAGTGCAGTTAGGAGGATAGGCTTCACAAGGTATGTTCTGAAGCATAAGCATTTGACGCACACTAGGATTATCACAGCTTAGATGAAAGTTAGAGCACACAGTATGACAGGTAAGCGATTCATATGTGGAATCATTGTTAAGGAAATCGTGAACTGGTAGCTGCTCGGTTGCCAGGTGATTAGGGGATTAATTGGCTAATCAGCAATTTAATCGGTCATTTAATCAATTAATCGGATGATTTATCGGTTTATAGGCTACTCGGTGACCCTACAAGTAGGGATTAATCGGCAAGTTAACTGGTTAATCGGATGAATTCTTGAACAGGGTCTGGAATACATAGTAAGTCATTTTATCACGCGTCCCTTTGTGTTTCAGGTCCCCAGCAATAATATCGGACGCCTTTGATTGCTGGCTGGAGACAATATTCTGCAAAAGAGAGTTAATTCTTCTTCACCACCCACATCTTCAGGGGTTGCTTAGAAGCAATGAGTCTAAGTGCAGCATCTGAGAATTTCGGCTTTGAAGCCCTAGCAAATAGCCTTGCAGGAGATGAATGATACTCATATGAATAAGCAGAAAAGTTTTTAGTCCTATGAGCATGGCGATTTGAGGACACACGTTCATATTCATAAGTTTGAGTACGATTTCCCTGCAAAACATTGGCGTTAGGGTGACTCAAGTGAGTCCTGTATTCGTATGAAGTCGTTGGACCATATGATGCCTTTGGTCTGGGGTTTGTCTTCTTCCCAGGTGGTGTCATGATGACATTCACTAGAAGATTCTCAAGACAGCTTTTGGGAACCCAGATCTTCTTCATAGGTGGTCCATTCCTGCAGTTAGTACCAATATACCTGGCAAACACTTCACCATTCTGATTTTTGAACAGTTTATAGTTTGCATCAAAGGATTCATCAATGATAATAGGATTAGCACAGGTAAAGCCAGATAAAGTGGATGGATCCATTGAAGGTTCCTTTGCAGCAACCCATGTGGTTTTGGGATACTGCTCAGGCTTCCAGTAGGAACCATCAACATTCATTTTCCTTTCGAACCCAACACCCTCTTTCCTAGGGTTTCGGTTCAGAATCTGCTTTTTGAGGACATCACAAAGTGTCTGATGTCCTTTCATACTTTTATACATCCCTGTTTCAAGCAATGTCTTCAACCTAGCATTTTCATCAGCAATAGCAGTGGTATCCTCCATAGAGGGGTTAGTTACCACATCAGTAGTTGAAGACAATGCAACAGCATCGGCATTGGAACATTCAGCAACAGAGGTAGCGTTATCACGCTCAATGCATTTTAAACATGGTGGTTCAAATCCATCCTGAGCGGAACTGATCTGTTGAGCGCAAAATGACTCATTCTCTTTTTGAAGATCTTCATGAGTCGCTTTCAATTTCTCAAGCTCTTGCTTCCTTTGAAGATAATCATAGGAGAGCCTTTCATATGTGGTTGAGAGCGTCTCATGAAGACTTTCAAGTTCTTGGTACTTAGCATGAAGATTTTTTATGTCTTCTACTAAGGACTGTGAACGTGTCATTTCCGCGTCCAACAGGTCATCGCTTTTGTCTAACAGTTTTTGAGTATGTTCCATAGCCCTTTGTTGTTCAGTAGCAATTTTAGCAAGTGTTTTGTAGCTGAGTTTAGTTTCACAATCAGAGTCATCTTCACTTGATGTTTGAAAGTAAGCATCGTGTGATTTTACCTTGGCACCACATGCCATGAAGCAGTAGGTGGGAGCAGGATCGTCCATGTCATCAGCTTCAGTGTTGAAGATGGGCTTGGCAACATAGGCTGTGGCTAGAGCCAGACTTGCAACGCCAAGGTCGGACTCTTCTTCAGACTCCACCTCCACCTCCTCAGAAGCAGACTCCTCCTCTGAATCCATTTCCTTGCCAACAAAAGTACGAGCCTTTCCAGATGAGTTCTTCTTATGTGATGAAGACCTTGATGAGGACTTAGAAGACTTTGAAGATTTCTTCTTCTTCTTGTCATCAGAATCATATTCCTTGCTCTTCTTCTTCTTCTTCTTCTCATTGTCCCACTGAGGACACTCAGAGATATAGTGTCCAGGTTTCTTGCACTTGTGACATGTTCTCTTCTTGTTGTCATGAGTGGAAGCTTCATCATTTCTTGAGCTAGATCGTGAAGACTTTCTGAAGCCCTTCTTCTTGGTGAACCTCTGGAACTTCTTCACAAGCATGGCAAGTTCCTTTCCAATGTCTTCAGGATCATCAGAACCGCAGTCATATTCTTCTTCTTCAGATGAGGACACAACTTTTGCCTTCAAAGCACAAGTTCAGCCATAGTTGGGGCCATAGATATCTCTTTTCTCAGAAAGCTGGAACTCATGTGTGTTGAGCCTCTCAAGTATATCAGACGGATCGAGTGTCTTGAAGTCAGGACATTCTTGTATCATGAGGGCAAGGATGTCAAAGGAGCTGTCAAGTGATCTCAGTAATGTCTTGACGATTTCATGCTTTGGTAATCTCAGTGGCGCCAAGAACCTGAAGCTCATTTGTGATGTCGGTGAGGCGATCAAACGTGAGCTGGACATTTTCATTGTCGTTTCTCTTGAAGCGGTTGAAGAGATTGCAAAGACCACTGATCCTCTGGTCTCTCTGTGTAGAGACGCCTTCGTTGACCTTGGATAGCCAGTCCCGGACTAGCTTTGACGTTTCCAGAGCACTCACACGGCCATATTGTCCTTTGGTCAGATGACCATAGATGATGTTCTTTGCAGTGGAGTCCAGTTGAATGAAGTTCTTGACATCAGTGGGGGTGACACCTTCACCAGTTTTGGGAACTCCATTCTTGATGACATACCAGAGGTCGACATCAATGGCTTCAAGATGCATGCGCATCTTATACTTCCAGTAGGGATATTTAGTTCCATCGAACACGGGACAAGCAGCAGAGACTTTGATTATCCCTGCAGTCGACATAGCTAAACTCCAGGTGGTTAAACTGAATCACACAGAACAAGGGAGTACCTTGCTCTGATACCAATTGAAAGTGCTAGTTATCGACTAGAGGGGGGTGAATAGGCGATTTTTATCAAAGTCTTCAAAACGTGGAAGTTTCGAAGACAAACAATAGAAATGACCTAATTGATATGCAGCGGAAGTTAAACTACAACAAGCAAGCCATAGTCAAGTATGCAATAATGTGAACGTACAAAGACTAATAGGAGCAAGGTAGTAAGGATCAGGATGGAAGATAGTATGAAGCCAATCAACGATAGTAGTCAAGCGATGAAGTCAAACAGATAACACAAATAAGCAATGACTTCACGAAGACAAACTCAAAGTAAAGGAGGGAAGGGATAGAACCAGTCACTTGTTGAAGACACAGGGTTTGTTGGACCAGTTCCGGTTGTTGTGACAACTGTACATCTGGTTAGGGAGGCTGAGATTCAACTCAAAAGACCGCGTCTTCACCTTATTCCCCTTGAGCTAAGGACACACAGTCCTCGCCCAATCACTCTGGTAAGTCTTCAAGGTAGACTTCCGAACCTTCACAGACTTCGTTCACCGGCGATCCACGATGACTCTTGGATGCTCAGAACGCGACGCCTAACCGGCTAGAGGATACATAGTCCTCAAGTGTAATAAGTCTTCAGGTCACACAAACAGAAAGACTTCAGTGATGCCTAACACTGTTTGGCTCTGGGTGTTTGGGCTTTGTGCTCGCAAGGATTTCTCTCTCAAAGGCTTCGAGGTGGGTTGCTCTCAAAACGACAAAAGCCGTAAACTAACTCTGAGCAGCCACCAATTTATGGTGTAGGGGGTGGGCTATTTATAGCCACAAGGCAACCCGACCTGATATGTCTGAAATGACCCTGGGTCACTCAGGAACTGACACGTGTTCCAACGGTCATATTTCAAACACACACGGCAACTTTACTTGGGCTACAAGCAAAGCTGACTCATCCAGCTCTGGATAAGATTTGCTCTCATTGTCTTCGCTCAAAGACATAGGATTTGGGTTGAGCATCACTTCAGTCACTCTGACTTTGTTCACTTGGACCCCACTTAACAGTACGGTGGTTCCTATGACTCAACAAAGAAGAAAAGGAAACAACAAAACAACTCAGTCTTCATGCTCCATAGTCTTCACTCAATGTCTTCTCATGTCATAGTCTTCAGTGTGAATATCTTCACACACCACCATTGTCTTCAATGTCTTCATACATTTTTAGGGGTCATCTCCGGTAGGTAAACTGAATCAATGAGGGACACTTCCTGCGATATCCTGCAATTCTCACAAACGCATTAGTCCCTCAACCAAATTTGTCGTCAGTACTCCAAAACCAACTAGGGGTGGCACTAGATGCACTTACAGGCCTGGTCAACATGGTCAACGAACGACATCCATCGGCTGTGGACTGTACGGGCAAAATAATGATTCCTCCACCTGATAGCTGGGACCCACCGGAAGGGCCTCTGTATTTCGTGAAAAAAACGTTCCCCCCGCTCACATGTCGGACCCACCAGCTATATCTTTGCACGCAAGGAAGTGCCTCCTTATTACGCACAAAAAAATGAATACCACCCTACTAGATGGGACCCACCATAGTGGGAGGATGACTTGTGGGCCAACTAAGTTGAGGGGATGGAGGGCTTTGTCAACTTAGTCAATATGAACGATTCTAGCTCCAGTGACCGTACGATGTCCATCCAACGGCCATAGTGCTTCTTCAATCTCTGGTCTTCTTGCTTGAGCCGCCCAAAGCAGCGCCGGTCGTGTCGCGTGCTCCTTCCTCTCGTGGCCGGCTATGATGCCGCGGAGGCCTCACCGCCCCCTACTACTCCCACCGCTGGCCCAGGGTATCCTCTACTCACCCACACCCCCTGTTATTCTGCGGCGACGGCAGCCTCACGCCGCAGCCGAACCAGTGAACCCTCGTACTCCTCTCCACGTGGGCTACCACTGCTGCGTCTTCCCTGGCTCCGCATCGTCCCCTTCCTAGGCCTCACCGTCGTCCAACCACCGCCCTGGTGCTCTCGGCGCGGCGTGGTCAACGTGGTCAACGACCGAGTTCCATCGGATGAGTACTGTACATGGAGAGGCTGACAGCAGGGTCCAGGCGGCCGCAAGGAAGTGCCTCCTTATTACGCGCAAAATAATTATTCCTCCACCTGATAGTAGGGACCCACCGGATGGGCCACCTTATTTTGCGAAAAAACGTTTCCCCCCTGACTGCTGGGACCCACCGGACGGGCCAGCGTATTTCGCGAAAAAAAACGTTCCCCGCGCTGTCAGCTCGGACCCACCGGAAGTGCCTCCTTATTACGCACAATAAAATGAATACTCCCCTTGCTAGCTGGGACCCACCATGGTGGGGGGCTGACTTGTGGGCCTACTAAGTTGACTGGGACGAGGGCCTTTGTCAACTTTAGTCAATATGAACGATTCTAGCTCTAGTGACCGTACGATGTCCATCCAACGGCCGTAGTGCTTCTTCAACCTCTGGTCTTCTTGCTCCAGCCGCCCAAAGCAGCGCCGGTCGTGCCGCATGCTCCTGCCTCTCATGGACGGCTGTGCTGCCACAGAGGCCTCACCGCCCCCTACTATTCCCGCCGCTGGCCAGGCCCTGCGGAGACGGCGGCCTCACACCGCAGCCGAACCAGTGAACCCTCGTACGCCTCTCCCCGCGGGCTTCCACTACCACGTCTTCCCTGGCTCCCCGTCGTCCCCTTCCTAGGCCTCGTCGTCGTCCACCGCCCTGGTGCTCTCGGCGCAGTATGGTCAACGTGGTCAAGGAACGACTTCCATCGAACATGGACTGCATGTGGAGATGCTGACAGTTGGGTCCGTGGCTGCAGCAAGGAAGTGCCTCCTTATTACGCGGAAAATAATGATTCCTCCACCTGACAACTGGGACCCATCGGACGGGCCACTGTATTTCGTGAAAAAAACATTTCCCCCCGACTTCTGGGACCAACCAGCTACATCTTCGCACGCAAGGAAGTGCGTCTGGGCAAAATAAAACGATTCACCCCTCTGACTGCTGGGACCCACCAGCGACACCTTCGCACGCAAGGAAGTGCGTCCAAAAAAAATGATTCGCCCCCCTGACTGCTGGGACCCACCAGCTACATCTTCGCACGCAAGGAAGTGCGTCCTGGCAAAAAAACGATTCACCCCCATGACTGCTTGGACCCACCAGCTACATCTTCGCAGGCAAGGAAGTGCCTGATAGTTGGGACCCACCTGGTCGAAGCGTACGTAACATTGTCATTCTGGTCGCAAACGTGTACGTACATACTTGTCGATGTAGAGGCGTGCACGTGTCGTAGTAGAGGCGCGCACGTGTCGTAGTAGAGGCGCGCACGTGTTGTAGTAGAGGCACGCACGTAGCATGTACACGTACGTACAGCCGCGAGGGTGCAAGAAAGAAAATACGGCCACGTACGTACATACGGGCAGGGTCTCGAACGCCTACTCGCGCATACGTACATGGCTGGATCGGAAAGGAGAAACAACATCGTCGTCGTCGTGTTCATGGGGAGCCAACCGGATGGGTCGGAACGAAATGCATGGTCGTGTTCATCGGGAGGGCTTGGGCGAAACAGGCGATGGAAACGAGGCCTGGCGTACCGCACAACGGAGGAAACGGACCTCCTACATTTGGAACGGAGTCCTGTTGATTAGGAGGGGTGTGGCGTACCGCAAAATGGAGGAAACGGACCTCCTACGGTCGAAACGGGGGTCCTGTTGATCGGGAGGGGTGTGGCGTATCGCAAAACCGAGGAAACGGACCTCCTACGGTCGAAACGGGGGTCCTGTTGATCGGGAGGGGTGTGGCGTACCGCAAAACAGAGGAAACGGACTTGTGTTGGAGCGCTATAGTCGAAACGGGGGTCCTGTTCATCGTGAGGGGTGTGGCGTACCGCAAAACGGGACTCCACGGGATACTGTTCATCTCCACCGTCGACCTCCTCCAGCCTCCACGGGCTCCTGTTCATCCAGCTTCCACCGCGTGCTACTCCACTGGCTACTGTTCAACCAATCCTCCACCGTCTACTATTCATCCAGCCCTCCATCGTCTATGTCATCCAGCCCTCCACACCACGGGGTCCTGTTCCACCACCCCTCCACGGCCACCCCTCCACCGTCTACTGTTCATCCAGCCCTCCACACCACGGGGTCCTGTTCATCCAGAGGCAACGCCACTGCTCACTGTTCATCCACCCCCCGCAACGCTCACTGTTCATCCAATCGATCGGCTTCAATTAGCAGCAGCAGCGAAGGAATCGCTCCATCGGGTTTAGTTAACAGCCATCAATCGATCGCTCAGGTTCAGTAACGCGTAGCCTGCAGTGCAATTGCTCGGGTTCAGTTAGAGCCCAACGCCTCGCTCGGGTTCAGTTAGAGCCAACGCCTCACACACACGCGCGTACGTGTACGAGAGAAACACACATCGCTCGCCCCCCCGACCTCCCACCATAACCGGCAACTCCCCGAAGAATCTCATGCAGCTGCGTCTCCGGCCCGCCCAGGACTAAAAGCCCATTTTCTGTCATGATTTTTTGTCATAGAAGTAGGAGCCCACCACATCTATGATGATACCGGGTTTTGTCACAAGTATCGTCATAGAAGTGTCATATGTATGACAGAAAAAAATTCGTTCGGCCCAAAATGTCACGGATGTGTCTTTTTTTTGTAGTGTTTGTGAGTAGTTATGTTTGTTCCTGAGGACATGGGTGAAGTCTTGCTATTAGTAGTCATGTGAATTTGGTATTCGTTTGATATTTTAATGAGATGTATGTTGTCTTTTCCTCTAGTGGTGTTATGTGAATGTCGACTACATGACACTTCACCATTATATGGGCCTAGAGGAAGGCATGGGGAAGTAATAAGTAGATGATGGGTTGCTAGAGTGACAGAAGCTTAAACCCTAGTTTATGCGTTGCTTCGTTAGGGTTGATATTGACCCATATGTTTAATGGTGTGGTTAGGTTTACCTTAATACTCCTTTTTCTAGTTGCGGATGCTTGCAATAGGGGTTAATCATAAGTGGGATGCTTGTCCAAGTTAGGGCAGTACCCAAGTACCGGTCCACCCACATATCAAATTATCAAAGTACCGAACGTGAATCTTATGAACGTGATGAAAACTAGCTTGACGATAATTCCCAATGTGTCCTCAGGAGCTCTTTCTTCATTATTAGAATTTGTTCAGGCTTATCCTTTGCTACATAAAGGATTGGGCCACCTTGCTGCACTTTATTTACTTTATTTACTTGTTGCTAGTTACTATTTATTTTATCACAAAATTATCTTTTACCTACAATTTCAGTGCTTGCAGAGAAAACCTTACTGAAAACCGCTTATCATTTCCTTCTGCTCCTTGTTGGGTTCAACACTCTTATCGAAAGGACTACGATAGATCCCCTACACTTGTGGGTCATCATCGCCCTCCAGTCGATTCCATCCTCCCGCATGCCTCATTTCAATATTCTGCCGAGTATCATTCGCATGTACCCACCCTAGTCCTCTTTCAATAGATCTACGGACCCCGAGATGAAATCAAGAGGGAACGAGTGGGGGCACGTGATACCTAAGGCGGATTCAAAATTTTGAACCAGTGATCACAACATCCGCAAATCATATATAAAGGGTATTCAATGTTCGTTTCGTTTTTGAACGTACAATATACTCCCTCCTATCCTTTATACTTTACATATAAGTTTTATGTGTAGTCAAAGTATCTCTACTATGATAAAAAAAGGTATCAACATTCAACAATGCCCAATCAATATTGTTAGATTCGTACGTACTCCTAGATTTGTACTCGAGATGGTTTCTAATTTGACTATTAACAAGATTAATAGTACTCCCTCCGTCTAGGTGAGTAACTCATCTTAGGCTGTGCACCGTGACCAAGGAGGAGGGGAAAATGAGAGACATTAATGTTTATTTGCTAATTAATAGTATTACATGCAATGAACTAACCACTTCATGTCATGTTTGATAGTCTCAGGTCATTAAAAGCATGCACACCCTCATCTCTTATTTGTTGATATGTCAAGAAACAAGAAACGAGGTAGAAGTTAATGCACCACGCCTACGTGTTTTGGGATTATTCGGTTTTCGTAAGATGGCTTACACAACTAGACGGAGGGAGTACATGAGATGTATAATGTGAAAATTATATCATTGGAAACTCCTTTCGCATACGAAATTGATTGTATGCTTTGTGTAAGTTGCATGTCATATATTATTACTCTAACATTTGGTCAAAGTTAGCCTCGAAAAACGCATTAGACCCTGTATGCTTTGTGTAAGTTGCATGTCATATATTATTACTCTAACATTTGTGTAAGTTGCATGTCATATATTATTACTCTAACATTTGGTCAAAGTAGTATAGTGGAAGTGGATCCTCTGACACAGGTATCCCTGCCTTACCCTCCCTTTCGGTCACTTACTGGCGGACCCCATGCTTGCTAGGCCCCGCATGTCAGTTACTCAATGGGTTCGGTCACGTCAGGGGATCCTCATCCGTAATATACTCCCTCTATTTTTATTTAGTCCACATAAAATGGATGAAGTGGTGGTATAATAAATGACGCGGGCAGGAGAGGGGGAGGGACGTCGGTTAGCTCTCAATTGCGGTCCCACAAGCGAGCGAAAACGCAAGACGAAGCACGTTCCATTCGGTGAGCGACATGGAGGGTCCAGTGTGCCGGGCTGCAACGCGAATGCGACAAGAGCGATCTACAGTCAAAACCGATTGATCGGTCGTACTGGAACCACTATTCACACCAGAACCTTCGCTGCTCGGCCTACGCCAACCACTGCCCTAAAACCACACCAAATCTCCAGCCCATTCCCCTACCTTTTGATCCCCTAGCCCGCATCAAGCGTCCCCTAGTTCGCCGGAAAGCCATGGTGCGCCGCAAGATCACTTACTACAAGATACTGACGCCAGAGCGCCGCGCAGAAATCACGGCGGCGGTCGGCGCCACAGACCTCCGTTCCCAAGCTCGCTTTGAGGCGGGCCAATCCCCGAGTTCTCTGGAGCCAAGCTACGAGGAGGAGGAAGCCGATCCAATGTTCACTGTGGAGGTCACGGCGCAGAAGGCCCCGATGGGTATGAGACAATGGACGTCGACTTCGTGCCGGCGTCCGAGTCCCCCATGGTGCAGGCAGACCAGCGGTTCAACATGGCAATACTAAAGGAGGACCGGGAGGCAGAGGCTCAACTCGACGCGGAGCGCGTGCATGCCGCCGCCATCGAGGCTCTCCTGCAGGTGGAACCGGATGTCGTGGATGTGAACCGGGCGGCGGAGGCTCAACTTGAGGCAGAGCGCGCGTATGCCGCTGCCATCGAGGCCCTCCTGCAGGCGGAACCGGACGTCCTGGACATGAACCGGGCGGCAGAGGCTCGACTCGATGCAGAGTGCGCGAATGCCGCTCTCGTCGATGCCCTCCTGCAGGCGGAACCGGAAGTCCTGGACTTGAACCGGGCGGCGGAGGCTCGAGTCGATGCGGAGCGCACGGATGCCGCTGCCATCGAGGCCCTCCTGCAGGCGGAACCGGACGTCCTCGACTTGAACCGGGCTGTGCTCTCGTCCGTGCAGAGCGCCCGCATGTTCTGCTTGAACGAGTAGCTGGAGACTGAGGACAACCACGGTGCGGAGACACACGTCGGCAGCGACGGCTGGTTCGCGTCGGCAGCCAAAGACGACGAGGCCGTCTCTTTCCGCGAGCAGTGATAGTTTTTCTTTATGTTGTTGTTTTTATGGATCTTTTGCTGTGTAAAAACATACTATAGCCATGTTTGGATCATGGGGTTAGAGCTAATTTGGGTTAGTTGGGGGCTCAAATAACCCAAAAGTATCCAAACATGGAGGGTTAGAGTGGGTTAGTTGCATCTAACCCAACTATCCCGGTGGAGAGGTGCTTATTTGGGTTAGAGTGGTTTAGAAAATAACTCTAACTCTAACCGTGTTGGAGTATCCAAATAGGGCCTATTTTTGTTATGCAAGTCACCTGACTTGGGTCAGTCTACCATTTCAGGCGGTTGGATGAATATCCTACTTCTCCTAACCCTTCTTTCCTTCTTCCTCACCTTTTCTTCTTCCCCAACAGACCACCGCACAGGCCGTACGGATACTCCCCAACATGCGGTTGGATAAACATACTCTATGAACGAAAATTATGTGTCAGCGATAGGATGGCTAAGTTTGTTTGTTCACATGCGACAACACGTGTCAGTGAGGGTGCGTTCCCTTGGTTGGGTTTGCGACGTGCATGAGCGACTGTGTGAGGGTGCGGTGCGACCGTGGCGTGCAGGAGCGACCGTGTGAGGGTGCGGTGCGACCGCGCCAGCCGTGCGCAAGTGTACCTCCTTCTCATTTTGAAAACTTTAGGCAAGCTTGGCAAAAATGTGTGGCGAAGTTTGGCAATGCAAGGCCTAGACCCAAACAGGATAAGTACGTACGTACTAGGAGTACTAGTATTAAAAAAGAAAGGCGGGGTTTTCCTTCGTGGGATTTAATCGATACAAATCCTCGTTTCACGTGTCAATTAATGCATATTTGTTTCTCGAAAGACCAAAGAGCTAACCATCTCACTCCTCATCGCTTGATTAATGCAGCACCATGCAAACCAACCTTCTCACTTCCGCATGCATACAGGGGATATTAATGTCCTTGGTTGCTAACCCCATCAATTTTGCCTCGATTAGTGTTAGTGGCCTTTTGCAAATTGTAATTTTGATATACTGGCCTTGTGTACAAAAAAAATGGAGGTAGTAACTATATTTGAATTCCTTCCGCATTGCGGTGACGTCGACGATTTTTTTGTGTGGTTTGGCGAAGTGCGTTTGACGGAGAACACCATTGAGGGAGACCATGGTAAGTCGTTCGCAAGTGCCGCCTGCAAGCCGAGACAACCGCCTTATTTGCATCCAGTAAATCCTTTACTAGTACTACTACTAGGAGTACTAGTGCGGTGAGATGGTTTCTCGAAGAAGACGATGGAGAAGTAGAGTCAGCGAAGAGTGAAATGATGGTTGCTTCGTCCGTGCTTTGTGATTTGACGCCTCACTGCTTTGTGATTTGTGATAGAAGGGATAGGGGAGTAGACTCTATGCTCTATACTGTCCTACATGCGTCCAAGCATGGGAGAAAGAGGAGAGACGTTGCATTTTTCTATTCCTTCAATCAATCAATCAAACAGGGAGCTTCGGTTCCATCTTTTTGTCTTTGGCAACACCGTCCACAATGGTTCCCATGATGCCAAAAGCTATTTTCACATTTGGCTACACATTGTGAATGCCCTTAACCGTACCATTTGGTTTTGCTCCTGTGTGCTATCTATACAAATCTCAATTATATTGATCTAAAAAATTATAGAATCAAAGATTAGTAAAAAGGAGGTGATTTTGCGGCGCGGATGGCAGGGCGGTTTCTTATTTTCGGAGGATGTTGTCCTGGCGGTTTGCTAACATGCGGTCCCACGTGTCAGTGCTTTACCAAGCCGATCCGCGTCCCACATGAGGCAGAACAACGCCAGAAGCAACATGTGGTTAAGTTGAAGAAGATGAGGGAGAAGCGGATTCAGCAACGAGTGAAATGATGGTTGCTTCATCCCTCCAACTTCTTTTTTTAGCATTATTACTTCGTCCCTCCAACTTAACTGCGGGAAAGGTGCAGCTTTGTGTTTGACGCCTCATTGCTCATTACTATGCCGGCGCCATAACCGGGGTGCTTCACCCCGGCTGCTCTGCACTGTATTCCGGTATGGCACGTGGACCCGGTAGCTTGATGTCCCACATGTCGGCGAAAGGGACTAGAAGATTTATGAAAGCGAGCACTCCACTCTTACGATGGAGGAGTAGACGACACGACGGCCCAGTGAACTGTCACTTGTACTGTATAGTACTATAGTTTTGCTATTTCGCATGATCGATCGATACAAACCCGATTAAACAGGAAAGGGCGGGATTTTTCCCGCGCGGTAGATGATACTGGCCATACATTTCAAAGGCAATTTTAGTGTATGCAAACTGAATAATTATAAGTAATAATATGATATCTAGTAAAACTAAGAACACATATGATTTATTGTGTTAGAGTGTAGTAGTAGTGTTGTATTGCATAGTTGTTAGATGTAACATGTGAGAATGTGTAGAGATGTAGTTTTGGAGGGCCTACAGAGAGAAAAGCGTAATACGGTCACCGAACTTCAGAATAAGCTGATTACGGTCACTATATACGTTTTGCGGTGATTATTCGATCACTTGCTCACAGTTCAGCATTGGATTGCACTCTATTGACCGGCCAAATAGTCCCCGTGGCGCCATGTTGACTAGTTAAACTGACAACATTCCTTGTGGGTCCCACCTGTCAGTTCGCATAGGGAAAAGGTCAGATAAACACAAATTTACGCAGGCGCGACAAGGCTCCAACCCGTGCGCGGGAATCACCTGGTTGTGTATGTGTCTGTTAGGGCTTGATGTGTGCGCATGCATGTGTAGGTTGAGCACTTGAGCTTGAGAGTGTGTGTTGGTCGTGTAGTGTACTGGTGTGTGCATGCATGTGTGCGTGTGAGTGTTGCGTGCGTGCGTGGCTGCGTGTGTACGTGTGAGTGTTGCGTGCGTGCGTGGGTGCATGTGTTTGTGTGAGTGTTGCGTGGATGCAGTTCGTGTGCATGCGTGTGTGTTTGTATAATCACCACACCAGCTCCTGTGTGTTAAAACAGACGGCTCAGCATACCAATACAAGGCCACCTTGTCCGCTCTGCCCGCGGTCATGACTTCGAACCACCATCAAAATATTTTTTTGTCGTTTGTTTTCATTCTTACTAGCAAGATGCCCGTGCGTTGCACGTAACATCAAGATGCATTTGTATGACTTGTTTATCTTGTGATAGAAAAGGATGAACGAGGGAAGGCCTTATTTGCAAATGTGGAGAGGTGTGTGGGTACCTTTTTGCAAAATTGCCATAGTTTCTTTCCTATCCGTCAGATATAAATCGGACGGCCTATATTGCAGGATGGCAGGCACACCATCATCACCAACTCTGTTTTTTATAAGAGTGTATTTTATGTATTTTGTAAGAGTGTAGATGTAGAATGGATACAAGTTGACAGGTGGGCACGATGGTAGTGAGATAATGTGATGCAACACTAGAGGTGCCACGTGGAGCTTTTAACTGGTCAACTAGTCATGTCATGAGCAAATACAAAGTTGTACGGTGAGACCGTGACTGTATAATAACCACTAAATGTAAATGGTGACCGTAATGAGTGGACTATGGAGTCAAATGTATGTATCATGCTTTTGCTTCAAATACAATGATCGTTATTGCATATATCGCGAGAGAAAGATGAAACACACGTGAATTTTCTAGGGGCTTACTTTTAGAGGACCTGGAGATAGTTTTGTGTGCATACGTGAAAGGGGCGTACAGGGGGGGTATGCGATGGACAGAGAGATGCTCTTCGTTTCTCTTTATTATGACTAACTTTGTATATAGTATAAAAATATACAAATTCACAGTGCAGAATAAATATCATTGTGGGCACCATGCAATGCAAATTAGCGTTTGTACTCCTCCATATAACTTTGTAATGTTGTATATATGTAGAAACTCTAAAATAATTTTTTGGCCACACTTTATTCAAAAGGAATGTTGTATGCGAAATAAACGTGAAGAGAGGGATTTTTAGATCAATGGGGTACGTGATGTAACATGTGTGAATGTGTAGTTGATGCATTTGGCGGGGCCTAGAGAGGTATGTGTGTGTATTACGTATTCGA
>NC_041391.1:139596119-139615135 GCF_002162155.2 Triticum dicoccoides
GGGGGCGTGGGAGAGATAGCACGAGAAATGAGAGTGGTCTAGAGAGAGAGACGAATATGACGTCACGACAAGAGATTCCATTCCCTTGAGTGTGTATATGCAAGGGGGGAGGGAATAGAGGCACCAGGAGAAATTTTCTGTGTGTGGTGTTTGTGTTGGTATGTGTGGGTGTGAGAAGATAACGAGACGTGGGGGCAGAGGGTGTGTCACCGTGTGAGGTTCGGTGGGTCGAGGTGAGGCCCTTCGTTCGGTTCCGTCCTGCGCCACATTGGTCGGCCCATGACACATTTAGGAAGACCCATGGATGAATAGTCGTACAAGACAAGGATAGCATAATTGTTAAGGACTCTGTGTCCACTGACAAAGCCGGCTAGGATTTGTAACCCTAGGTTCTTGGACTAAGGTAACCCCTTTATCTCTGATATTACTATTCATCCAACCTAACTTTAAGGGGCATCCTACAGAATGCTCTGCTAGAATCATACTCGTCGATTAGGAAGAGAGGTGTGAGATAATGCGTGAGAGACAGGCGTAAAGATAATGTGAGTACATGAGACACGTAGGCAGGTCCATGTATATAGAAAGGGTCGATGAGGATTGTGCATGTGAATGTTTGCGAGAGGAAGAGTGCTTGTGATAAAGGTTAGTGAAAACAGTTGTAAATGGTTACGAGAGGGAGGGAGGGTTTTATCTAGAGCATGTGTGCGAGAAAGACACCTCGGGAGAGAGTGTGTGAGCATGTGTGAGAGACCACCGATGGAGAGTGAAACTACACATAAAAGACTGCTCTACACATTGATTAAAGATATAAATTGTATCCAAATATTAGGATGGGATCATGATATTTGCAATTCGTGTAAGGAGCGGTCATTGATCCATCAGACATCTAGATTGTATCGAATTTGAGCATGTCTATGTTATTATTCGACACAATTAATCCACATAGTTAGTATTTTGAACTCCAGACAATGCATCACTTTAGCAATCGAATATAAACGTGAGTATAGTTCATGTTGTGTGTGTAAAGCACATTATACATACGAAAGTTACACAATGGACATTTATAAATAGCTACCTATGAACTAGCATACATTTGAATTCAACTTAAGGTGGTTTAAAAAAATCGAATTCAACATGAAGTCCATTCAATTATTTGAATTTGATATCATGGCATTTGTAAACCATGCCTAAATTATGGGGGCACCAATCTTTGCTCTGATTTTGTACATAATAGCATATGTAGTCGTGTACAAAATAGATTCAAATTTAGCTCCTCCATTCCAAAATAATCGTAGTTATAGGATTTTCAAGTGTCAAAATTTCAAAAAGAAGCGGATAAATTAATGAGGTTTTCAAACATACAAGGTCAAATATAACGTTGTCTATTTAGGTCAATCCTCATAGTTCAAGAGTACTCTAAACGTGAATGCTTGTGTTTCAAAATTTCGAACGAAGCGCCAAAAGAGCCTCTACTCGCCCGAAACCGCGTGAGACCAATGTTTGGTAGTACAAGGAAATTACTTTTCTAATAACTCCGACCCGTGAAACGTACCGGCCCGACGTCCAAAGGTCTAAACCAGGGTAGGTTTGTAGCTTCATCTAGACGCCACGCAACCGCCTCCGAAAAACATTCATACACAATGGCCGCCTAAGCACACATGCGCGCGGGCGAAATCGCTCCCGCCCACTATTTGGGACACCTGGGATTACCATCCTACCCCCGACCCGCAGTAGGTCCGAAATTTAAGAGGGGGGCAAAGTTTGTACTTTCCCCAAATTTCAAACAAGCGCGTCCCATCTTCTGTTCAAAAAAGCCAAAAACAAGCGCGTCCCAGACCAAAACATGGTTCCCCCCCAACCGTCTGATTCCCCATTCGTACTCCGTGGGCGCCAATACTACCTCTCCACCAGCCGCGAAACCCCGGCGTCCTCCGTCCGCCACCCCATCCCACCCATCAACTGCCGCCCTCCTCCATCACGCCGGAGTCGATACCCCGACGTCGTCCTCCACCGCAACCTCAACCACAACGCCCTCCACGGCTAGTAGTTGAAGACGAGGCCGAGCCGTCCGTACCCGAGCCAGTTCAACCATGCCGTCCTGCGCCTCACCGCTGCCGCTCCAACTTCGCCACCCTCCACCGCACCGGAGTTGTTCCTGCTACGCCGTCCTTCGCCGCCTCGTATCTTCTTCCCCTCCGCCGACATACGGCCACGGCAACACAGTCAACAATTTGGCCATGGGTTCATCCAAGCCTGCACCCTCCAGAACATCAGTTTCCCCGGTAAAAAGAAGAATCTCGGCGCGACATGTGGAGGTGACCACACCGGCAACCGAAGAAGGTATTCTTCTTCCCTTATTCGTGCAAATCTTACATCTTTGCTTGCACGGTATTCATCCCACATAAGACACTAGTTGACCGCTTCTTCTTGATACTAGATGTTCCTAGTAACTCGCGATGCACAAGGTTTCTCCTCATATACTATTTCACCTTAGCTAGAGGTCCGTCGCCCCCCTGAATTTCAATTTCTGGCCAGTTGATTCCCAACTAATGGAAGCAAGCCCCGGCGTAACAGGCGCTAGTACGACTATTACGCCGGGGAAGCAGTGCCATGGTGTTTATCTTAGGGGCGTGTGCGGCCTAGAGCTACTGGCGCCCGGTTTGGAGGTCGGCCGGGATTAAAGGGATGGCCTGGGGGCACTGCCAAGCATGGCAGTGGTGCGAGGTCGATGGGAGGGCGGGGCGCCGGAGGCACGGGTCTGGGCCGGTGGTTGCTGGCGGTTCGAGAAAGATCGTCAATAGTGACTGGCGGGAGGTAGACGAAGGCCATCTGCCCGTTCCTTATAGGTCGGATGGTTCATTAAAAATCGACTGACCTATTTATTTTCAGTCAACTATTATCTTAGATATGACCACATGTGGTGGTGTGCTGGAGGAGTACCTGCATTTCCTGTGCTCATATATTACAAAATCATACGGAGTAGAATCTAATTTTGTTTGCCATGCAATGTTTTAGAGCTATCATATGTCTCCTGTCATTTATTTTTCAGCCACCTGTTATCTGCTACTTTTACAGTGTACTAGTTCTGCACACACTTCACCCATACTCTCACTATTGTGTTTTTATGCAAGGGTATTTCAGAGTCTGCCGAAAGAGAAGCAAAAAAGAAAAGAGACAAGTCGTGCCAGCTTTCTACGCGGCTAGGCACGACACGTTACAGTGCTATAAAGGGTGCAGTGTCAGCAGATGGAGACGATAAATGTTGGTCTGGAGTTGATGACCTCGCTCGCAATGAACCACCATCCCAGGTGCTTGCTTTAACTTCGCGATGTCATATGTGGTTGCATGTTCCATATGGTGTCTAGCTTGTATTCGAAAGGCCGAAGTCGGTCTTTATTAAGATAAGGAAAGATATTTTTTACATGAACCACCATCCCGTGAGCACCAGAAGACAAATAGCTAGTCAGGGCACTAGCCGAGCCAGTGACAAGCCCAGCAAAGACAGGCATCACCTGGAAGCCAACTGAAAATCCGCGATGGTGGCGAAGCAGCCTGCCTCCCACCAGGCTCTTAGGTCCTAGATGATCATGTTCACCACTCCAGCTGGATGTCTAGCTTGTATTGCTCCCAATTTGGTTAAATTGCATCTGCTTAGCTTACACATTATACCTTTGAATATGACATGCCTTTCTATTTTTGGTACATACTAGTACATCTGTGTATTAACCATGTTCTTACATCAAACTAATGTTCTTGTGTATCCCTCATCAATCACTTATGACGAGGCAGGCAGGCAAGGGGACTACTACTCATTTCAAGAATGCAGTGTCAGCCTCCCGACATGATTCTCAAGAAAGAGAAATGCTAGATGAAGATAGTGAACGTAGCTCTGTAGTTGATTACAGCATTTCCCCTACACTAGCATTGCAGGTGCTTGCTCTAGCTTGGCAGCGTGATATGTGGTTGCATGTTGCATATCGTGTCTAGATTGTAATTCTTCCAATATGGTTAAAATGCATGTGCTAGTCTGCTTACCTTATACTCCTATAAATGTGACATTATACCTGTTAATGTGACATGCCTTCCTGTATTTAGTACATAGTACATCTGTCTATTAAGCATGTCCTTACATAAAACTATTGTTTTTTTTGTATCCTGCATCAATCATTATGAGGAGACACCTTTAGTATATGAAGTGTGATATTAGTTGCATCTTTCATATGATTTATAGCATGCGCTGCTTCTAATTTGTTTAAATGCCATTTATGATGGGACGTTTTTAACTTGGCAGAGTCATATTGGTTGCATCTTTCATGTGGTGTCTAGCTTGCATTGCTTCTTATTTGCTGGAATGGTTTCTGCTTAGTTTACACAAACAGTTGTGAACATGCCATGCCGTCCTGTTTTTCGTACATATTCCATCCTGGTATCATGTGTTTGCCTTACATCAAAGTAGTGATTGTCAGTATCATGCATGAATGAGTTCTGAAGAGAGAATTTTATTGCTTTTTCTTGTTGGTTTTACTTGACAATTCAAAATCAATAAAGTGGAAGGAAGTTAGCAAGGCAGCGGATAAAGGTCTCCTTCCGAACGGAGGGCCTCTACAGTTTCTACTCCTCCACACCCCCAAAATGATTTCCAAGACAACACATGCATAGACACTCAACAAAGTTGTTTTTATGATGAGCACGTCTCCCCTAGTGCAGCATCACTGGTGCTCCCTCTAACTTGGCACTGTTATATGTGGTTGCATGTTATGTGTGATGTCTAGCTTGTATTGCTTCTAATTTTGTTGAATTCCATCTGCTTACTTTACACATTATACTTGAATTAGACATGTGTTCCTATTTCTAGAACATACAATATCTATCTATCACACCATGTTCTTGCATCAAATTACTACTGTTGTGTAACCTGCAACAATCACTTAAGACACGTTTGACTTCGGAGTGTGATATAGGTTACATATCATGTTCTTTTCTAGCTTGTACTACTAATTTGTTGAAATGGCACTTATGACGAGACAGTTTTAACTTGGTAGAGTGATATTCGTTGCATCTTTCATATGGTGTCTAGCTTTCATTCCTTCTAATTTGTTGAAATGCCTTCTCCTTAGTTTACACATCATAAGCTGTGAATATGCAATGCTGTGAATATGCAATGGCACTAATGACGAGAGACCTCTAAAATGGTAGTGTGATGTTGTTTGCATCTTTCATATGATTTATTTCTTGTACTGCTTCACATTTGTTTAAATGCCATTTATGATGAGACACTGTTAACTTTGTAGAGCGATATTTGTAGCATCTTTCATATGGTGTCTACCTTCCATTGCATTGCTTCTAATTTGGTGAAATGTCTTCTTCTTAGTTTACACATCATAGTTCTGGTTATCTCTTCCGTCTTGTTTTTCATACATATTACATCCTCCTATCATGTGGTTGTCTAACATCAAAGTTCAGTTCGTCTGCATCACGCATCAATTTGTTCTGAAGAACTAAATTGTTATTCGTTTTTCTTGTCGGCTTGACTTAACATGGCACAGAGAAAGAGGAAGAAACACAGAATGGCAGGGAATGAGAAGTGGATGAATCCTGCAGATTCTGCTGGTACTGATGGTGCAATAGAAGGTGAAAGTCCAGCGGAAAATTCTACAAACACGGCATCCCATGCTACACGAGCTGCAAAAAAAGCCAAACAGAAACAAATAGTTGCAACCAAACAAGCAGAGACAGCCCTAGTTCTTGCAACACCTACCATAATACTACTAGCTGCACGACTTACTCGTGCGTCAACTGAGCTAGCAGCACATTCCCAAGCTTCCTTGCCACCTGACACTACTTCCCAAGCACTCTTGACACAAGACGAGTTGGCAATATCAGATGAACCTTGTGAGCTTCAACAGCAAGAAGGTAGTTGCTGGAGTCAAGTTACAGTTGCATGCTTCTTTATATGTAGTCTCACAGTTTGATGCACACTAACACTTCCTATGTTCGTTGTTGGACTAGAACCTAGGAGCAAGAGGAAACAAACATCAGGGATAATGCTCAATAGGTTAACTACATCTAGAGGAGGAAGAATGGAGATCCGTTTTGAGGCAGGTTTAAAAAGGCCACATGATGCTACAGAGTCAGCCAAGTTAGTATCAGAGGCAGCAGTTGCTGTTAGGTGTCATGTACGTATCCTCCCAACATGGATTCAATACAGGAATGAAAAATATGAAACCCAATTCAACACCTTCCTCGACCATTTATCTGTAAGTATGGTTATGTATGGAAACTAGTAATATTGTCTTGCTCTGTCCCATACTTTCTAGGTTGCTGATAATGAGACTCCCATAATTTTCAACAGATGAGGTTCAAGTTGGATAGCCAAGATGATGCAACCAGACAAGCTTGCACCCATTTTTTCAAGTCTGCTCTACGACAGTATTGGTATAACTTGAGGAAAACTCACTTTGAAGGCAAGGCTAATAGTGAACTTTACCAAACATCTCCAGTGGAAAATATATCGGATGAAGACTGGAAGGGCCTTGTTAAACACTGGTCTGATCCGAAGTATCAGGTACATTATATATATGTGATCAGATCACATGTTGAAGTCCTATTTACACGTGTGCCACACAAATCTATCTTCTTGTAGGTGAACTATTCAAAGAACAAGGCCAACCGTACGAAAGTGAAATTCCAACAGACGACCGGATCTCGTAGCTATATTGCACACTGCGAGGCTCATGTAATTAGCTGCTGTTTCACTCTTTTCGCTGTACTATATTATCAGATCTATATTGACTTGTTCGAAATGCAGAGGAAAGACCGCAAGGACCAAAAAGTACCTGAACCAAATGATGTGGAAATCGTCAAGGACTGTCACACCTGCAAGAATAAGGGCATGACTGGACCAGTCAAAGCCGCTGTTGTAAGTCCTTAATCCTCATGCCTTTTAACTACTACTTACTCTGACTTGTGCCTTGAACTGCATGGTTTGCAGCCAATGTCTATTACTCTTTTCAATTTATACACAATTGTCTTAGCGTATCATTGCACCTTACAAGGTTTAAAAGAGAGTAGTGATGTTCCTTTGATCTTGACCCGTAATCTAGTTCCGCGCTGGACTTGCCCACGCAATGTTACAATTGCCTGTTTGTCTGTTCTCAGTTGTTTTGTGATATGAATGATGTCATACTATGCCTACCGTATTATAAACTTCGTCTCTTTATCCTTAGCCCTCAATACAATGTGAAGAAATAGACAATACATTAGCGATGGTACATGGTCATATGTTTGGAACATGGTTTTATTATGTACTTTGCAATAAAATACAACTAATATTTTACATGGGTTCACCAAAATAAGTTCTGTATATAGACCAAAGCTATTTTGTTTGGTTTTGCTACCTCCTTAATATCTTCTGTTCTGGTACTACTAATGTAAAACCTCAACTTTTTAGCGAGCTATGGAAAAAATGGTGGAACCGCCACCTTCTGAAGGTGGCGAGGAAACTATAACCGCAATGTCAGCTCTTGCTGCAGTGGGTCAGTACCTGTCCACTAACACTGGCAAAAGCATGTTCCTGTGTAATACTGGGTTGGTTGTTAAGCCAATATCGTCCAAACTGCCTCATGATCAAGATATGCAAGCTCAAAGCAATGTTGTATCTGTGCTCCAGACACAAGTCCATTCCCTAACAGAGGCCCTTTGTGAAACAAGGAGAAACATTGCTCAATGTCATCAAGATATGCATGATTTTGAAACCAGACTATCAGACATTTTCTATGTTGTTCAGGAGCCTAGGGGAAATGAAGGCGAGGGTTATGGTGCTCCATCGGACAATACAGCATGAAAACATAACAGTCAGGTCAAATGAACCGAGCTTCTGAACTATCTGCTAGACTGTTATGTTTTATGCCAACCTTCCTTTTGTTATATAGTTGTGATTTGTTTTGGAGCGATACAAAATTTATTCTTAATGTGCAGCCACCGGCTGAAGAAAACAGCAAGCCATTTTTGTATAGTGTAGGGTGTTACCTATATTTGCACTGGTGGCGATCTTTCATGCCGAGTGGACGTAATTTGTGCAATCGCCTTAATAGCCTAGCATTAGTTTCGGCCTTATTTATTTCCTAGTCTTCTTTTTCCCTGGTTTGCTAGTGGCCACAACTACCATGGGCCATATACGGGCCGTAGGATCCATGGGTCTCCTACGGGCCATCGATAAATGGGCTTGTAATCGGTGGGCCTCGGGTCGTCGATAAATGGTCCTGTAATCGGTGGGCCTCGGGCCGTCGGATAAATGGGTCTACATGGGTCGTAATCGGGCGTAATTGGTATCAGCCCAGCACGGTAACGGGCCATTAACAGGCCGTAGGACTACAAAAGCTTAATTCTATCACAGGAATAACGGGTCGTTAATGGGCCAGAATATAGGATGAGCTGGCTAGAAACGGGCCGACTCTTGCCATGGGCCGAATTTAGCCCATTAGGGTAACAGGCCAGTAACAGGCCAACTCTTGCCATGGGCCGAATTTGGCCCATTTGGGGAACATGCCAGTAACGGGCCGACTCTTGCCATGGGCCGAATTTGGCCCATTAGGGGAACAGGCCAGTAATGGGCCGGAAGTAATCGAGGGCCGAAAAGGAGCCCAAGAACATATGGGCCATCAATAGGCCGAAAGCTAACACAGGCTGGAAACGGCCCATGTAAATCACAGGCCGTTAACGGGTACAAAGAAAATTACTGTTCATTATGGGCTAGAGTCTCCGTGGGCCTGTAAAGGGCCGAAAGATAGAAGGCCTTATATGGGCCGAAAGACATCGTGGGCCATACATGGGCCGAAAGTGGAATGGGCTGGTGTTATATTCGACGGCCCACATGATGTTGTTGGGCCGATTTCCTTTAGTGCCTAATGGGCCGTGAGTTAACGGGCCATAAAATGGGCTATTTGCGAAGAGACCGTTAACAGGCTTTTCATGGGCCAGCCTGTTAACTTTTGACCAAGTCAAACAGGTCAGCTTTGTAAGCTAAATGGGCCAATGGTGGGCCGTGGCACGTGTCGACATATCATAGGCGCCTATCTGACCCACTGACGAGCTGACATGTGTTTCATCCGGCCAATAAGAATTTTACACGTGGAAATTTCCCATTGGTCGGGGCTGTTAACGGGTTATCGGATCCAAAACCCGACCGATAGCTTAACAACGTTCCGTTATGGTGGATGCCACGTGTTGGTCACCCTTGACGAAAGCACTTCTGTGACGCGTGATTTATCGTCATGGAAGTGGACACTTCCGTGATGATAATTTTAGTAATGTCATGGAACACTTCTACGACAGCACATGTATGACTATCTTGATTTTGTCATAAAATCGTCATGGATGTACATGCATGACAAAAAACGCGACCTACTGTGAGAAACACGTATCATCACAGAAGTGTATTTTTTTGTAGTGCATGGTGCGATCATTGAGAGAGAGCCGAGCATAAAATTTTTGAATAATCATTTCTCTTGAGAGCTCATGATTGGGGCATGAATATAACATTGACTTAAGCCTCCCCAAGCTTGAGCGATGCTTTCTCCTTCGCGAGGCCAAAAATTATATATATAATTACGATCACGATGAACAAGATGCATAGGATAAAACTTCTGGTGAAATTCCAATTTCAATCGTTTATAGTCCCAAGATCCCATTTCATCACATAGCATATACTATGTCAATGCATCTCCCTTCAAAGATGAAGGGAAGACCTTCTTCTTAACAACATCATCAGGCATACCTGCAAGCTTAAATAATCCACAAACTTCATCCACATAGACAAGGTGTAAATCGGGATGCAATGTTCCATCTCCTGCTAAGGGATTAGCTAGCAGTTTCTCTATCATACCCGAAGGAATTTCAAAGTAAACATTTTCAGTAGGTTCAGTAGGTTGAGGAGCAACTCTTTGCTCTACTAGTCAGGGTGAAGATACCCCGAACAAGCCCCTCAAAGGATTAGTTTCCATAGTAACAAGTGACAGTAAATTTCAGCACACCATATAAATGTTTCCTTACCAAGTTCCACTCACCAAAGGCGCTTCACTCCCCGGCAACGGTGCCAGAAAAGTGTCTTGATGACCCACAGTTGTAGGGGATCTATTGTAGTCCTTTCGATAAGTAAGAGTGACAAGCGGTTTTCAGTAAGGTATTCTCTGCAAGCACTGAAATTGTAGGTAATAGATAGTTTTGTGATAAGATAATTTGTAACGGGTAACAAGCAATAAAAGTAAATAAGGTGCAGCAAGGTGGCCCAATCCTTTTTGTAGCAAAGGACAAGCCTGGACATGTTCTTATATAGAGAAAAGGGCTCTTGAGGACACATGGGAATTATCGTCAAGCTAGTCTTCATCACGTTCATATGATTCACGTTCGTTACTTTGATAATTTGATATGTGGGTGGACCGGTGCTTGGGTACTGCCCTTTCTTGGACAAGAATCCCACTTATGATGAACCCCTATTGCAAGCATCCGCAACTACAAAAGAAGTATTAAGGTAAACCTAACCATAGCATGAAACAAGTGGATCCAAATCAGCCCCTTACGAAGCAACGCATAAACAAGGGTTTAAGCTTCTATCACTCTAGCAACCCATCATCTACTTATTACTTCCCAATGCCTTCCTCTAGGCCCAAATAATAGTGAAGTGTCATGTAGTCGACGTTCACATAACACCACTAGAGGAGAGACACCATACATCTCATCAAAATATCGAACGAATACCAAATTCACATGACTACTAATAGCAAGACTTCACCCATGTCCGCAGGAACAAACGTAACTACTCACAAAGCATATTCATGTTCATAATTAGAGGGGTATTAATATGCATTAAGGATCTGAACATATGATCTTCCACCAAATAAACCAACTAGCATCAACTACAAGGAGTAATTAACACTACTAGAAACCCACAGGTACCAATCTGAGGTTTTGGTACAAAGATTGGATACAAGAGATGAACTAGGGTTTGAGAGGAGATGGTGCTGGTGAAGATGTTGATGGAGATTGACCCCCTCCCGATGAGAGGATTGTTGGTGATGATGATGGTGATGATTTCCCCCTCCCGGAGGGAAGTTTCCCCGGCAGAACAGCTCCGCCGGAGCCCTAGATTGGTTCCGCCAAGGTTACACCTCGTGGCGGTGGAGTTTTGTCCCGTAAGCTTGCTTCTGATTTTTTTTCCAGGGTAAAAGACTTCATATAGTAGAAGATGGGCACCGGAGGGCCACCAGAGGGCCCACGAGGCAGGGGGCGCGCCCTGTAAGGGTGGGCGTGCCCCCACCCTCGTGGCCAGGGTGTGGGCCCCCTCTGGTACTTCTTTCACTCAATAATTATCATTAATTCCAAAAATGACTTTCGTGTAGTTTCAAGACTTTTGGAGCTATGAAGAATAGGTCTCCAATATTTGCTCCTTTTCCAGCCTAGAATCCTAGCTGCCGGCATTCTCCCTCTTCATGTTAAACCTTGTAAAATAAGAGAAAATAGCCATAAGTATTGTGACATAACGTGTAATAACAGCCCATAATGCAATAAATATCGATATAAAAGCATGATGCAAATTGGATGCATCAAAAGGCCCATGGATCCTACAACCCGTAAAAGGCCCGTGGATCCTACGGCTTGATACGTCTACAGCGTATCTATAATTTTGATTGTTCCATGCTATTATATTATCTGTTTTGGATGTTTAATGGGCTTTAATATGCTCTTTTATATTATTTTTGGGACTAACCTATTAACCGGAGGCCCGGTGCCAGTTTCTGTTTTTTTTTGCCTATTTTAGTGTTTCGCAGAAAAGGAACATCAAACGGAATCCAAATGGATCAAAACCTTCGCGAGGAACTTTCTTGGAACAAACGCAACCCAGGAGACTTGGAGTCGAAGTCTGGAACTCCGCGAGGCATCCACGAGGCAGGAGGGCACGCCCAAGGGGGGTAGGCACGCCCCCCACCCTCGTGGGCCCCATGGAGCTCCACTGACGTACTTCTTTCGCCTATATATACTCTTGTACCCTAAAAACATCCAGGGGAGCCATGAAACCACTTTTCCACCGCCGCAACTTTCCGTACCCGTGAGATCCCATCTGGGGCCTTTTCCGGCGATCTACCGGAGGGGGAACCGATCACGGAGGGTGAGGGAGTCCTGGATTAGGGGGTGTCCGGATGGCCGGACTAAGACCTTTGGCCGGACTCCCGGACTATGAAGATACAAGATTGAAGACTCCGTCCCGTGTCCGGATGGGACTTTCCTTGGCGTGGAAGGCAAGCTTGGCGATACGATATGAAGATCTCCTCCCATTGTAACCGACTCTGTGTAACCCTAGCCCTCTCCGGTGTCTATATAAACCGGAGAGTTTTAGTCTGTAGGACGAACAACAATCATACCATAGGCTAGCTTCTAGGGTTTAGCCACTTCGATCTCGTGGTAGATCTACTCTTGTATTACCCATACCATCAATATTAATCAAGCAGGAGTAGGGTTTTACCTCCATCGAGAGGGCCCGAACCTGGGTAAAAACATCGTGTCCCTTGTCTCCTGTTACCATCCGCCTAGACACACAGTTCGGGACCCCCTACCCGAGATCCGTCGGTTTTGACACCGACATTGGTGCTTTCATTGAGAGTTCCTTTGTGTCGTCGCCTTTAGGCCCGAAGGCTTCTTCGCTCAACAATCGCGATGCGGTCCGGGATGAGACTTTTCTCCCCGGACAGATCTTCGTATTCGGCGGCTTCGCACTGCGGGCCTACTCGTTCGGCCATCTGGAGCAGATCGAAAGCTACGCCCCTGGCCATCAGGTCAGGTTTGGAAGCTTAAACTACACGGCCGACATCCGCGGGGACTTGATCCTCGACGGATTCGAGCCACGACCGGGGCGCGCCGCACTGTCACGATGGGCATGATTTAGCTCTGTCATAGGACAACACCTAGAGCATCACTCAGGTGTCCGCTCCGACCATTAGGTCGGAGCCCACTGCGCCAGTCGGGGATGGATGGTTGGACGCCGCCCCGGAAACTGCAACCTCCACGGCGATAGAGCCAGATACCAGCCGAGTCCCTCGCAAGGCCCGTGACTCCAAGGTGCCGGACTCCGATCCGGACTCCGTAAATCCCACACCTCTTCCGATTAAGCCCAATTGGGCTCCGGTCATGGAGTTCACCGCCGCGGATGTCTTTCAGCACTCGCCTTTCGGCGATATCCTGAATTCATTAAAGTCTCTCTCTTTGTCAGGAGAGCCCTGGCCGAACTACGGCCAACACGGCTGGGATGCGGACGACGAAGAATTTCGAAGCCCACCCACCACCCACTTCATAGCCACTGTCGACGATTTAACCGACATGCTCGACTTTGACTCCGAAGACATCGACGGCATGGACGCCGATGAAGGAGACGATCAAGAACCAGCACCTATAGGGAACTGGAAAGCCACCTCGTCATATGACATATACATGGTGGACACCCCTAAAGCGGGGGATGGCGAGGAGAAAACGGAGGATGACCCCTCCAAGAAGCAACCCAAGCGCCAACGTCTGCGGCGCCGCTCTAAGTCCCGCCAAAGCAAAAACGGCGATTCCGGCACCAGAGATAACAACACGCCGGACAGTGCCGAAGACAACCCCCTCCAGCAAGATTCAGTGCAGGAGGACGAAGGAGCCAGCCCTCAGGAGAGAGCGGCCGACAAGGAAGATGAGGACGACAATTCCATGCCTCCCTCCGAAGACGAGGCAAGCCTCGACGACGACAAATTCGTCGTGCCAGAGGATCCCGTCGAACAAGAGCGTTTCAAACGCGGACTCATAGCCACGGCAAGCAGCCTCAAGAAGAAACAGCGGCAACTTAGAGCTGATCAAGACTTGCTAGCCGACAGATGGACCGAAGTCCTGGCGGCCGAAGAGTATAAACTAGAACGCCCATCCAAGAGCTACCCGAAGCGCAGGCTGCTACCCCAACCTGAGGAGGAAGCAACTAAACCTACATCACCAGCGTACGATGCGCCCGATCGGCCACCCCGTGGCCGCGATAGAGAGGCCTTCAGGCCTTCAACCCAAGCCGCACCCCGACACCGCTCAAAACATACCAGAGTACGGGGAGACGCAACAGACCTGCCAGACATCTTGGAGAATAAGGCAAGGCAAACAAGATCGATCTACGGATCGCATGGGCACCCCGCTTCACGTGACGCTAGCCGTCACGCTGGACATAATAAGTATGGCCCGGCCGAATACAACAGACCAAGCTCGTCCGAGCTGCGTCGTGATATAGCCCAGTACAAGGGCGCCACACACCCACTATGCTTCACAGATGAAGTAATGGATCATCAAATCCCCGAGGGCTTCAAACCCGTAAACATCAAATCATACGATGGCACAACAGATCCCGCTGTATGGATCGAGGATTATCTCCTTCATATCCACATGGCCCGTGGTGATGATCTACACGCCATCAAATACCTCCCGTAAACATCAAATCATACGATGGCACAACAGATCCCGCTGTATGGATCGAGGATTATCTCCTTCATATCCACATGGCCCGTGGTGATGATCTACACGCCATCAAATACCTCCCGCTCAAGCTTAAAGGACCAGCTCGACATTGGCTTAACAGCCTGCCAGCAGAGTCAATTAGTTGTTGGGAGCACCTGGAATCCGCATTCCTTGACAACTTCCAGGGCATGTATGTGCGACCACCGGACGCCGATGACCTAAGCCACATAATCCAACAGCCAGAGGAATCGGCCAGACAATTCTGGACATGGTTCCTAACCAAGAAAAACCAAATAGTCGATTGTCCAGACGCCGAGGCCCTCGCGGCCTTCAGGCACAACATCCGAGACGAATGGCTTGCCCGGCACCTAGGACAGGAAAAGCTGAAGTCTATGGCAGCCCTCACGACACTCATGACCCGCTTCTGTGCGGGAGAAGACAGCTGGCTAGCTCATAGCAATAATATAACCAAGAGCCCCGGCAATTCGGATACCAAGGATAACAACGGCAGGTCACATCGCAACAAGCATAAGCGCCGCATTAACGGTGACAATACTGAAGATACGACAGTCAATGCCGGATTCAGAGGCTCTAAACCAGGTCAGCGGAAGAAGCCATTCAAAAGAAACCCTCAGGGCCCATCCAGCTTAGACCGGATACTCGATTGCTCGTGCCAGATACACGGCACCCCCGAACAGCCAGCCAATCACACCAACAGGGATTGTTGGGTGTTCAAGCAGGCAGGCAAGTTAAGTGCCGAGACCAGAGACAGGGGGCTACATAGCGACGACGAGGAGGGGCCCAGGCCGCCGAACAACAAAGGATAGAAGTGATTTCCCCCGCAAGTTCGGACGGTGAACATGATATATGCAACCCACATCCCCAAAACGGAGCGGAAGCGTGCTCTCAAGGACGTCTATGCGCTGGAGCCAATCGCCCCAAAGTTCAACCCATGGTCCTCCTGCCCGATCACCTTCGATCGAAGGGACCATCCCACCAGCATCCGTCACGGAGGATTCGCCGCACTGGTCCTCGACCCAATTATCGACGGATTTCACCTTACCAGAGTCCTAATGGACGGCGGTAGTAGCCTGAACCTGCTTTACCAAGACACAGTGCGAAAAATGGGCATCGATCCTTCAAGGATTAAACCCACAAAGACAACCTTCAAAGGTGTCATACCAGGGGCAGAGGCCAGCTGTACAGGCTCGGTTACACTCGAAGTGGTCTTCGGATCCCCGGATAACTTCCGGAGCGAGGAGTTAATCTTCGACATAGTCCCATTCCACAGCGGCTATCACGCCCTACTTGGACGAACCACATTTGCAAAATTCAATGCGGTGCCGCACTATGCATATCTCAAGCTCAAGATGCCAGGACCTCGCGGAGTCATCACGGTAAACGGAAACACCGAATGCTCTCTCCGAATGGAGGAGCACATGGCGGCCGTGGCGGCGGAAGTACTGAGTAGCCTCTCAAGGCAGTTCTCCAATCCAGGCGTTAAACGTCCGGACAACGTCAAGCGAGTCTGAAGTAACCTCCAACAAATCCGGCTGGCATGTTCCGAGCAAGCATAGCAGTGCGGCCCCAACCCTAGCCCCCGCCAAACGGCGACACTGGTACCATGCGTACATAATTACGCTTTAGAGATACCATGGGCATAAGGGGAGGGGCACAACAACGGCACGCCCAGAAGGCGGCTCAACCACACTAAGGGGCTCCCTATTTCGCCGTTTTCCTTTTTTACACACTTTCAGGACCCAACTATTCGGAAGGCCTGTCCGGCAATACACTCGCCGAACCCATGATGCAACAGCCAGGGAGGAAGCAAGCCACGTCAAAAGTCCAGGTGGTCTCTATAACGAGTTTAATACCTGTTTTGCCTACAATCCCACAGCTTGCCCCTGGAGGGGAATATCTCAAATACTCCCATCTCTTGCTTACCGCACTTCTTGTATCGTTCTGCTTTCGCAGCAGCCCTTTTTTAATAAACAATATATAGCTCTTACCTATTATTTTACTTATCTATTTTCATATACAAATATGTTCAGTCATGACATTCTGCAACCGTACACTTTGGTACGGATAATACACCAGGGGCTTACAACACCCCATAACATGGTTTGAGAAGACCGAACACTCTAACGAGTGCGGCACCCCGAACTTATAGCGCTATATGCATCGGCTCCGAATCATGTCTTTGGTCAATAGTTGGGTTTGCCCGGCTCCCATGTTTTGGTACCTTACGTTCCGCATTGTTGGCTAAGGTAGCGCTGGGAGAACTACTCCGATTGTGCCCCAGTTGAGCTGGGTTAACACCTCAGTAGAGAAAGCTAAAACTGACTGTCATGATAGTGCGAGAGACCGGTCGCTATTCGCGAGGTTTCTTCGAGTCCTTAAAGACTTATGCCACTTCGAGCGAGGAACCAGACTTATCCGGCCTAGGCGTGGATAGCGCCCCGAACTCAGTCTTCCGAATACTAGGGGCTTCGCCGAAATTTAAAATTATAGAATTCTATGGCTAAGTGAGAGTGATAAAGCATTATAAGTCTGACGGCCTGGTTCGTTGTGCTGAACGCCTCCCTAGATGGACCCAAGAATGGGAACAAGAGCGCTCAGGTTTATCCCGAACACCCCAGCACTCGTGGCATGGGGGTCGAAGCCGACGACTTGCATCTCTCAGATTTGATAAACGGCCGCACAAAAGTTAATATTTTAAATTAACAAGCGTTTCTTAACGCATATGAACAAAGCTTCAAGCGTACAGGATAACAAATGTGAATCTACTCAAAAATTACATATTTGGAGCACTCATCCGCTATACGGTGGGCACCCTTTAGAACGCCATTATAATACATCTCGGGCGTACGATACTCCTTGCCCGGCGGTGGCACGTCCATCAACAGCTTCTCCGTGTCTAGCTTGCCCCAGTGCACCTTAGCACGGGCAAGGGCCCGACGGGCACCTTCAATACAAACGGAGCGCTTGATGACCTCAATCCACGGACACGCGTCCACTAGCCGCCGCACCAGACCGAAGTAGCTCCCAGGCATGACTTCTCTAGGCCACAGCCGAGCTATGAGGCCCTTCATGGCTTGTTCGGCCACCTTGTGGAGCTCGACCAGCTGCTTCAGCTGGTCGCTCAGGGGCACCGGATGTTCGGCCTCAGCATACTAAGACCAGAACACTTTTTCCGTCGAGCTCCCCTCTTCAGCTCGGTAGTATGTGGCAGCATCAGACACACTACGGGGCAGATCGGCGAACGCTCCTGGAGAGCTCCGGATTCGGGTAAGTAGAAGATAATTGTCTTTTATATTTTTGCTTTGCATAAAGAATGCCTTACCCGTCGCTATCTTCTTCATCGCCTCGATCTCCTGAAGGGCCTTTTGGGCTTCGGCCTTAGCGGTCTTGGCACTCTCAAGAGCCAAGGCAAGCTCGGACTCTCGAGTCTTCGAGTCACACTCCAAACTCTCGTGTTTTTCCACGAGAGCCTGTAGCTCTTGACGCACCTCCGCCACCCGCGCCTCCTGCTTCTCTCGCTCGGTGCGCTCCAAGGCCGCACTCTTTTCGGCCTCGGAGACCGCCTCTTTCAGGGTCGCCACCTCGGTCGTGGCTCCTGCAACATTAACGTTGGTCCTGTTACTATTTTGCAACCAAGTATTTCTATATACATTTACAGGAGGTACTATGTACCCTCTTTATCCTCGAGCTGCTTCTTGGCACCGCCGAGCTCGCTCTCGGACCACTCGAGGCTTTCCTTCAATGCATTGACCTCCGCAGTCAGTGCGGCAGAGGTCAGCAACGCAGCCTGCATTCCCATATTGACATATTTCTATTAGACTCCTGCGTATATCTTTTTAGATCCTCAGCTCGGCTTTTCTTTCCGAACACCGAACTGAGCATCAGAGGCTACTGTCTATGCGGTAATATTTTTTATATATGTTTTTGAACACATACCTCAAAGCCCGTTAACAGGCTTGTGGAGGCTTCCATCAGCCCGCTCTTGGCGGACTGAACCTTCTGAATCACCGCACTCATAACAGTGCGGTGTTCTTCGTTGATGGAGGTGTCGTTAAGCGCCTCCAGCAAATTGTCCGGCGCCTCCAGGTGGACGGAAGTCGCCGGCGTCGCAGGCTCGCCCTTCTTATGAAGGCGCCGCCTGTCGGACTCTGGAACCGCTGATGGTTCTGTAGCAGTGTCCGGCCTGGGGCTGGACTTAGATCCCTCTGGGGCTTTGCCCCCTTTGGGCCTAGAGTCCGGAAGGTCGCCTTGTGGCGCCTCTAGGACCACCTCCTCCTGGTTTTGTCCCCTACGGGACTCCACCTCAGCGTCGTCTGTAGGGAGAGGGGAGGAGGCCGTCAGAAGTGAAGCGCTATTCACGTCCGACGAATTCAGAGATCCACTCGACGAATCGCCAAGCTGAGCTCGGGGCGGACTGCATGATTAGCTTCGGCGTTAAAAGCTATCGAATAATAAAGAAGTGCAATAAGTCATTCGGG
>NC_041391.1:139615425-139696532 GCF_002162155.2 Triticum dicoccoides
CCCGCTGTCTTCGGTGTCGGGGGCGTAGTCCGGCAGGAGGGTCTTCCCCTTCTTGGACCCTCCGGCTTCCCCAATGGGGGCGGCCTTTCTCTTCTTTCCTCCCCCCGTTGGAGGGGGAGAGGCATCTTATTCTTCTTCCTCCTCCTCGTCTTCGGAGGCGGAGGGTGCATTGGGGCCGTCGGGCAAATCCGACGACACCAAGCGCCGGGAACTCTTTCGGGTCCCGTGGCCTTCTCCTTGGCCTTCTTCTCCGGCACCACGTGAGGTGCCAGAACCAGTAGCTCCGCTAGGTGTGCGTCTACTGGGCCTTCGGGCAAAGGGGCCGGACAGTCAAACTGTCCGGATGTCCTCTTCCAGCCATGTCAAAGGAACGGGAGTTTAGATCCCACATAAAGTCACACTATGAAATTCGGGTATCCCGTAAGGGACTAAATGTAAGCTTACTTCGGAGGCTTGACGTTTGGCGCAGAATCCGCGATCCTCAATGATGGGAGGGGAGACCTAGGAACTCTTGAAAAGCACCTTCTAGGCGTCCTCGTGCTTTGTTTCGAAGAGCCGGGATAGAGTATGGTGCTGGGCCGGGTCGAACTCCCACAAATTGAAGTCCCGTCGTTGACACGGGAGGATCCGGCGGAAGAGCATGACCTAGACCATGTTGACAAGCTTGACCTTCTTGGTCACCAGGTCTCGGATGCAGGTTTGGAGTCCGGTCACCTCTTCTGGATTACCACATGACAGGCCCATCTCTTTCCAAGATGTGAGCCGGGTGGGGATGCCGGATCGAAATTCGGGGGCCGCTGCCCATTTGGGGTTACGCGGCTCGGTGATATAAAACCACCCCGATTGCCACCCTTTGATGGTTTCCACGAAGGCACCCTCGAGCCAGGTGACATTGGCTATCTTGCCCACCATGGCACCTCCGCATTCCGCCTGCCGGCCTTGCACGACCTTCGGCTTGACGCTAAAGATCTTCAGCCATAAGCCAAAGTGGGGCTGGATGCGGAAGAAGGCCTCGCACACGATGATAAATGCCGAGATATTGAGGATGAAGTTCGGGGCCAGATTGTGGAAATCCAGGCCGTAGTAGAACATGAGCCCCCGGACGAACGGGTGAAGAGGAAAACCCAGTCCGCGGAGGAAATGAGGAAGAAAAACAACCCTCTCATGGGGCCCGGGGATGGGGATGAGTTGCCGCACATCTGGAAGCCGGTGCGCGATGTCGTCAGACAAGTATCCGGCCTTCCTCAGCTTTTTGATTTGCCCCTCCGTTACGGAGGAGGCCATCCATCTACCTCCCGCTCCGGACATGGTTGGAGAAGGTTGAGGTGGGAAGTGCGGGCTTGGGCGCTGGAGCTCGAGCGTGCAGGAACGGATAAGAAGAGGAGGAAGAAGGCGTGAATGGAAAGGGCGGATTCTTATCCCCTTATATGGGTGGCCAAAAACTACGAGCCCCCCACTAGCCTAATAAAACTCGCTTATCTCCCAAGCGCCGCGGTTAATGGCGCGGTTGGGTTACCCACGCCCGTATTGATGAGAATCCCGGAATGAGGGGACACGATCTCTACTTTGACAAGACGTGCCAAGGAAACCGCCTCGCTAAACGCGCTGAGGTGGAACAATAAAATGAATAAAAGACTGGTCGTGGCATGATGTCACGCCGCGGAATACGTCAGCAGATCCGATTGATACAAATATTATTCTCTCTACGATGGAATGTGGAACTTATTTTGCAGAGCCGGACACTACCCTGGTGTTCAACATCATCTTTGGAATATTCAGAGGAGGAACCCGCCTTGCAATGCCGAAGACAACTTGCATGCCGGACTCGTCGTCATTGAAGCCTGGTTCTGGGGCTACTGAGGGAGTCCTGGATTAGGGGGTGTCCGGATGGCCGGACTAAGACCTTTGGCCGGACTCCTGGACTATGAAGATACAAGATTGAAGACTCCGTCCCATGTCCGGATGGGACTTTCCTTGGCGTGGAAGGCAAGCTTGGTGATACGATATGAAGATATCCTCCCATTGTAACCAACTTTGTGTAACCCTAGCCCTCTCCGATGTCTATATAAACCGGAGAGTTTAGTCCGTAGGACGAACAACAATCATACCATAGGCTAGCTTCTAGGGTTTAGCCACTTCGATCTCGTGGTAGATCTACTCTTGTATTACCCATACCATCAATATTAATCAAGCAGGAGTAGGGTTCTACCTCCATCGAGAGGGCTCGAACCTGGGTAAAAACATCATGTCCCTTGTCTCCTGTTACCATCCGCCTAGACGCATAGTTCGGGAGCCCCTACCCGAGATCCGCCGGTTTTGACACCGACAGAGGGCTTCTACATCAACATCAAAGCCTCTCTGATGAAGCGTGAGTAGTTTACCATAGACCTTCGGGTCCATAGTTATTAGGTAGATGGCTTCTTCTCTCTCTTTGATTCTCAATACAAAATTTTCCTCAATGTTCTTGGAGATCTACTCGGTGTAATACTATTTTGCGGTATGTTTGCCGAGATCTGATGAATTGTGGATTTATGATCAAGATTATCTATGAATATTATTTGGTTATTCTCTGAATTCTTATATGCATGATTTGATATCTTTGCAAGTTGATACGTCTCCACCATATCTATAATTTTTGATTGTTCCATGCTATTATATTACCCGTTTTGGATGTTTATGGGCTTTATTTTACACATTTATATCATTTTTGGGACTAACCTACTAACCGGAGGCCCAGCCCGTATTGCTGTTTTTTTGCCTATTTCAGTATTTCGAAGAAAAGGAATATCAAACGAAGTCCAAACGGAATGAAACCTTCGGGAGCGTGATTTTTGGAACAAACGTGATCCAGAGGACTTGGAGTTCAAGCCAAGAAGTAGTCGAGGCAACCACGAGGGTGGAGGGTGCTCCCACCCCTACAGGGCGCGCCCCCTGTCTTGTGGGCCCCTCGGGCGGCCACCGACGTACTTCTTCCTCCTATATAAGCCTACGTACCCCAAAAACATCCAGGGAGCCAACGAAACACAATTTCCACCGTCGTAACCTTCTGTATCCGCGAGATCCCATCTTGGAGCCTTCGTCGGCGCTCTGCCAGAGGGGGAATCGACCATGGAGGGCTTCTACATCAACACCATAGCCCCTTCGATGAGTTGTGAGTAGTTTACCACAGACCTTCGGGTCCATAGTTATTAGCTAGATGGCTTCTTCTCTCTTTTTGGATCTCAATACAATGTTCTCCCCCTTTCTTGTGGAGATCTATTCGATGTAAACTCTTTTTGCGGTGTGTTTGTTGAGATCCGATGAATTGTGGGTTTACGATCAAGTTTATCTATGAGAAATATTTGAATCTCCTCTGAATTCTTTTATGTATGATTGCATTATCTTTGCAAGTCTCTTCGAATTATCGGTTTGGTTTGTCCTACTAGATTGATCTTTCTTGCCATGGGAGAAGTGCTTAGCTTTGGGTTCAATCTTGCGGTGTCCTTTCCCAGTGACAGCAGGGGCAGCAAGGCACGTATTGTATTGTTGCCATCAAGGATAAAAAGATGGGGTCTATATCATATTGCTTGAGTTTATCCCTCTACATCATGCCATCTTGATTAATGCGTTACTCTATTCTTTATGAACTTAATACTCTAGATGCAGGCAGGAGTCGGTCGATGTGTGGAGTAATAGTAGTAGATGCAGGCAGGAGTCGGTCTACTTGTCACGGACGTGATGCCTATATACATGATCATGCCTAGATAATCTCATAATTATTCGTTTTTCTATCAATTGCTCGACACTAATTTGTTCACCCACCGTAATACTTACGCTATCTTGAGAGAAGCCTCTAGTGAAACCTATGGCCCCCGGGTCTATCTCTTATCATATAAACTTTCAATCTATTTTTATTTGCATCTTTACTTTTTGCATCTATATTATAAAATAGCAAAAATATATTTATATTATCATACTATCTCTATCAGATCTCACTTTCGCAAGTGTCCGTGAAGGAATTGACAACCCCTTTATTGCGTTGGTTGCGAGTTCTTTGTTTGTTTGTGTAGGTGCGTGGGACTTTTGAGGAGCCTCCTACTGGATTGATACCTTGGTTCTCAAAAACTGAGGGAAATACTTACGCTACTTTGCTGCATCACCCTTTCCTCTTCATGGAAAACCAACGCAAGCTCAAGACGTAGCACAAGTCTCTTTGAATTATCGGTTTAGTTTGGCCTACTAGATTGATCTTTCTTGCAATGGGAGAAGTGCTTAGCTTTGGGTTCAATCTTGTGGTGTCCTTTTCCTGTGACAGTAGGGGCAGTAAGGCACGTATTGTATTGTTGCCATTGAGGATAAAAAGATGGGGGTTATATCATATTGCTTGATTTTATCCCTCTACATCATGTCATCTTGCCTAATGCGTTACTTTGTTCTTATGAACTTAGTACTCTAGATGCATGCTGGGTAGCGGTCGATGTGTCGAGTAATAGTAGTAGATGCAGAATCGTTTTGATCTACTTGACACGGACGTTATGCCTATATTCATAATCATTGTCTATATATTCTCATAACTATGCGCTTTTCTATCAATTGCTTGGCAGTATTTGTTCACCCACTGTAATACATGCTATCTTGAGAGAAGCCACTAGTGAAACCTATGGCCCCCAGGTCTCTTTCTAATTATATTGCATCTCTTTTATTTACATCACATCTCGTTTTACTATTTTGCAATCTTTACTTTCCAATCTATACAAGAAAAATACCAAAATATTTATCTTATTATGTTTATCAGATCTCACTTTTGCAAGTGGCCGTGAAGGGATTGACAACCCCTTTATCGCGTTGGTTGCAAGGTTCTTGATTGTTTGTGCAGGTACTAGGTGACTTGAGCGTTGTCTCCTTCTGGATTGAAACCTTGGTTCTCAAAACTGAGGGAAATACTTATGCTACTTTGTAGCATCACCCTTTCCTCTTCAGGGGAAAACCAACGCATGCTCAAGAGGTAGCAAGCAGGATTTCTGGCGCCGTTGCCGGGGAGATCTACGCCCAAGTCAAGACATACCAAGAACCCATCAAAAACTCTTCTCCCTCGCATTACATTATTTGCCATTTGCCTCTCGTTTTCCTCTCCCCCACTTCTAAAACGATTTTACAAAACCTTTGCCTTTTCTTCGCCCTTTTCCGTTCATCTGTTTTCGCTTGCTTCTTGTGTGCTTGTGTGTTGGATTGATCACGATGGCTCAACATAATACTAAATTCTGTGAATTTTCCAATACCAACAACAATGATTTTATTAGCACTCCGATTGTTCCTACTACCGATGCTGAATCTTGTGAAATTAATACTGCTTTGTTGAATCTTGTTATGAAAGATCTATTTTACGGCCTTCCTAGTGAAGATGCCACTACCCATCTAAACAACTTTGTTAATTTGTGTGATATGCAAAAGAAGAAAGATGTGGACAATGATATTGTTAAATTGAAGCTATTTCTGTTTTCGCTTAGAGATCGTGCTAAAACTTGGTCCTCTTCTTTGCCTAAAAATATTATTGATTCATGGAATAAGTGCGAAGATGCTTTTATCTCTAAGTATTTTCCTCCCGCTAAGATCATCTCCCTTAGGAATGATATTATGAATTTTAAGCAAACAGATCTTGAGCATGTTGCACAAGTTTGGGAGAGGATGAAATTAATGATACGTAATTGCCCTACACATGGTTTGAATTTATGGATGATTATACAAAAAAATTATGCCGATTGAATTTTGCTTCTAGAAATCTTTTAGATTCGGCCGTGGGAGGCACTTTTGTAGAAATCACTTTAGGAGAATCTACTAAACTCCTAGACAATATTATGGTTAATTATTCTCAATGGCACACCGAAAGATCTACTAGTAAAAAGTTCATGCGATTGAAGAGATTAATGTTTTGAGTGGAAAGATGGATGAACTTATGAAACTGTTTGCTAATTAAACGATAGCGCTTGTTGGGAGGCAACCCAATTTTATTTTTGTTCCTTGCCTTTTGTTACTATTTAGTAAAAAATAGTTCATCTACACTCTGTTATGATTGTGCTTTTCATGTTTTAATTAGTGTTTGTGCCAAGTAAAGCCTTTAGGAACTTCTTGGGTGATTGTTGTTTGATCTTGCTGAAAAGAAAACAGAAAGTATGCGCTGACGCAAATAATTACCATTTTTTACCAGAGAGCGATAAAATATCAATTCCAACTACATTAGATCAATATAAAAATTATCCTGATCATCCTAATGTTTCAGAATTATTGGAGTTTCCAAAGTATTCGAACTATCCAGATTGCTACACACTGTTCTGTTTTGACAGATTCTGTTTTTCGTGTGTTGTTTGTTTATTTTGATGAATCTATGGCTAGTATCGGGGGGTATGAACCATAGAGAAGCTGGAATACAGTAGGTTTAACACCAATGTAAATTAAGAATGAGTTCATTACAGTACCATAAAGTGGTGATTTATTTTCTTATACTAACAGAGCTCATAAGATTTTCTGTTGAAGTTTTGTGTTGTGAAGTTTTCAAGTTTTTGGGTAAAGATTTGATGGATTTTGGAACAAGGAGTGGCAAGAGCCTAATCTTGGGGATGCCAAAGGCACCCCAAGGTAGAATTCAAGGACAACCAAAAGCCTAAGCTTGGGGATGCCCCGGAAGGCATCCCCTCTTTCGTCTTCGTCTATTGGTAACTTTACTTGGGGCTATATTTTTATTCACCACATGATATGTGTTTTGCTTGGAGCGTCTTGTATGATTTGAGTCTTTTATTTTTAGTTTACCACAATCATCCTTTCTGTACACACCTTTTGGGAGAGACACGCATGAATCGGAATTTATTAGAATACTCTATGTGCTTCACTTATATCTTTTGAGCTAGATAATTTTGCTCTAGTGCTTCACTTATATCTTTTTAGAGCACGGTGGTGGTTTTATTTTATAGAAGTTATTGATCTCTCATGCTTCAATTATATTACTTTGAGAGTCTTTTAGAACAGCATGGTAATTTGCTTTGGTTACAAAATTAGTCCTAATATGATGGGCATCCAAGATGGGTATAATAAAAACTTTCATATAAAGTGCATGGAAAACTATGAGAAGTTTGATGCTTGATGATTGTTTTGAGATATGAAGATGGTGATATTAGAGTCATGCTAGTTGAGTAGTTGTGAATTTGAGAAATACTTGTGGTAAAGTTTGTGATTCCCGTAGCATGCACGTATGGTGAACCATTATGTGATGCAGCTGGAGAATGATTTATTTACAGATTGTCTTCCTTATGAGTGGTGGTCGGGGATGAGCGATGTTATTTTCCTACCAATCTATCCCCCTAGGAGCATGCACGTAGTGCTTCATTTTGATAACTAATAGATTTTTGCAATAAGTATGTGAGTTCTTTATGACTAATGTTGAGTCCATGGATTATACATACTCTCACCCTTCCACCGTTGCTAGCCTCTCTAGTACCGCGCAACTTTCGCCGGTACCATAAACCCATCATTTACCTTCCTAAAAACAGACACCATACCTACCTATTATGGCATTTCCATAGCCATTCCGAGATATATTGTCATGCAACATTCCACCGTTCCGTTTATTACGACACGCTCCATCATTGTCATATTGCTTTGCATGATCATGCAGTTGACATCGTATTTGTGGCAAAGTCAGCCTCATAATTCTTTCATACATGTCACTCTTGATTCATTGCCCTCCCGGTATACCGCCGGAGGCATTCACATAGAGTCATATTTTGTTCTAAGTATCGAGTTGTAATTCTTAAGTTGTAAGTAAATAAAAGTGTGATGATCTTCATTATTAGAGCATTGTCCCAGTGAGGAAAGGATGATGGAGACTATCATTCCCCCACAAGTCGGGATGAGACTCCAAATGAAAAAAGAGGCCATAAAAAAAGAGAAAGGCCCAAAAAATGAGAGAAAAAGAGAGAAGGGGCAATGCTACTATCCTTTTACCACACTTGTGCTTCAAAGTAGCACCATGATCTTCATGATAGAGAGTCTCCTATTTTGTCACTTTTATATACTAGTGGGAATTTTTCATTAGAACTTGGCTTGTATATTACAATGATGGGCTTCCTCAAAATGCCCTAGGTCTTCGTGGGCGAGCAAGTTGGATGCACACCCACTTAGTTTCTTGTTGAGCTTTCATACACTTATAGCTCTAGTGCATCTGTTGCATGGCAAACCGTACTCACTCACATTGATATCTATTGATGGGCATCTCCATAGCCCGTTGATATGCCTAGTTGATGTGAGACTATCTTCTCCTTTGTGTCATCTTCACAACCACCATTCTATTCCACCTATAGTGCTATGTCCATGGTTCACGCTCATGTATTGCGTGAAGATTGAAAAAGTTTGAGAACACCAAAAGTATGAAACAATTGCTTGGCTTGTCATCGGGGTTGTGCATGATTTAAATATTTTGTGTGATGAAGATAGAGCATAGCCAGACTATATGATTTTATAGGTATAGCTTTCTTTGGCCATGTTATTTTGAGAAGACATGATTACTTTATTAGTATGCTTGAAGTATTATTATTTTTATGTCAATATTAAACTTTTGTCTTGAATCTTTTGGATCTGAACATTCATGCCACAATAAAGAAAATTACATAGATAATTATGCTAGGTAGCATTCCACATCAAAAATTCTGTTTTTATCATTTACCTACTCGAGAACGAGCAGGAATTAAGCTTGGGGATGCTTGATACGTCTCCAACGTTTCTATAATTTTTCATTGTTCAGTGCTATTATATTATTTGTTTTGGATGTTTAATGGGCTTTCATATGCTCTTTTATATTATTTTTGGGACTAACCTATTAACCGGAGGCCCAGTGCCAGTTTTTTTTGCCTATTTTAGTGTTTTGCAGAAAAGGAATATCAAACGGGATCTAAACGGAACGAAACCTTTGCGAGGATCTTTCTTGGAAAAAACGCAACCCATGAGACTTGGAGTGGAAGTCTGGAGCTCCGCGAGGCGTCCACGAGGCAGGAGGACGCCCCCAGGGGGTAGGCACGCCCCCACCCTCATGGGCCCCATGGAGCTCCACTGACGTACTTCTTGCGCCTATATATACTCTTGTACCCTAAGAACATCCAGGAGATCCACAAAAGCACTTTTCCATTGCCTCAACCTTCCGTACCCGTGAGATCCCATCTAGGGCCTTTTCCGGTGATCTACCGAAGGGGGAATCGATCAGGGAGGGCTTCTACATCAACACCATTACCTCTTCGATGAAGAGTGAGTAGTTTACCACAGACCTTCGGGTCCATAGTTATTAGCTAGATGGCTTCTTCTCTCTCTTTGATTCTCAATACAAAGTTCTCCTCGATGTTCTTGGAGATCTATTCGATTAATACTCTTTTGTGGTGTGTTTGCCGAGATCCGATGAATTGTGGATTTATGATCTAGATTATCTATGAATATTATTTGGTTATTCTCTGAATTCTTATATGCATGATTTGATATCTTTGCAAGTCTCTTTGAATTATCGTTTTAGTTTGGACTACTAGATTGATCTTTCTTGCAATGGGAGAAGTGCTTACCTTTGGGTTCAATCTTGCGGTGTCCTTTCCCAGTGACAGTAGGGGCAGCAAGGCACGTATTGTATTGTTGCCATCATGGATAAAAAGATGGGGTTTATATCATATTGCTTGAGTTTATCCCTCTACATCATGTCATCTTGCCTAATGCGTTACTCTGTTCTTATGAACTTGATACTCTAGATGCATGTTGGATAGCGGTCGATGTTTGGAGTAATAGTAGTACATGCAGAATCGTTTCGATCTACTTGACACGGACGTGATGCCTATATTCATAATCATTGCCTAGATATTCTCATAACTATGCGCTTTTCTATCAATTGCTCGGTGGTAATTTGTTTACCCACCGTAATACATGCTATCTTGAGAGAATCCACTAGTGAAACTGTGACGCCCTCGGTTTGACCGTACACTAATCATGCACGCAAACATGTACGATCAAGATCAGGGACTCACGGGAAAATATCACAACACAACTCTAGACACAAAAAGAAATAATACAAACTTCATATTACAAGCCAGGGGCCGATACGTCTCCAACGTATCTATAATTTTTGATTGCTCCATGCTACTTTATCTACTGTTTTGGACTATATTGGGCTTTATTTTCCAATTTTATATAATTTTTGGGACTAACCTATTAACCGGAGGCCCAGCCCAGAATTGCTGTTTTTTTGCCTATTTCAGTGTTTCGAAGAAACGGAATATCAAACGGAGTCCAAACGGAATGAAACCTTCGGGAACGTGATTTTCTCACCGAACGTGATCCAGGAGACTTGGACCCTACTCCAAGAAGTAACCGAGGAGTCACGAGGGTGGGGGCGCCCCCCCCCCCTAGGGCCCTCCCCCTACCTCGTGGGCCCCTGTTGCTCCACCGACGTACTTATTCCTCCTATGTATACCTACGTACCCCCGACGGATCAAATACGGAGCCAAAAACCTAATTCCACCACTGCAACTTTCTGTATCCATGAGATCCCATCTTGGGGCCTATTCCGGAGCTCCGCCGGAGGGGGTATCTACCACGGAGGGCTTCTACATCAACACCATAGCCTCTCCGATGAAGTGTGAGTAGTTTACTTCAGACCTTCGGGTCCATAGCTAGTAGCTAGATGGCTTCTTCTCTCTTTTTGTATCTCAATACAATGTTCTCCTCCTCTCTTGTGGAGATCTATTCGATGTAATCTTCTTTTTGCGGTGTGTTTGTTGAGACCAATGAATTGTGGGTTTATGATCCAGATTATCTATGAATAATATTTGAATATTCTTTGAATTCTTTTATGTATGATTGAGTTATCTTTGCAAGTCTCTTCGAATTATCCATTTGGTCTGGCCAACTAGATTGGTAGTTCTTGCAATGGGAGAAGTGTTTAGCTTTGGGTTCAATCTTGCGGTGTCCTTTCCCAGTGACAGCAGAGGCAGCAAGGCACCTATTGTATTGTTGCCATCGAGGATAACAAGATGGGGGTTTTATCATATTGCATGAATTTATCCCTCTACATCATGTCATCTTGCTTAAGGCGTTACTCTATTTTAACTTAATACTCTAGATTCATGCTGGATAGCGGTCGATGAGTGGAGTAATAGTAGTAGATGCAGAATCGTTTCGATCTACTTGTCTTGGACGTGATGCCTATATACATGATCATACCTAGATATACTCATAATTATGCTCAATTTTGTCAATTGCTCAACAGTAATTTGTTCACCCACCGTAGAATACTTATGCTCTCGAGAGAAGCCACTAGTGAAACCTATGGCCCCCGGGTCTATTCTCATCATATCAATCTCTATCACTTTATTATTTACTTTGCCTTTTACTTCTCACTTTGCATCTCTATATCAAAAATACCAAAAATATTATTTATCATCTCTATCAGATCTCACCCTCATAAGTGACCGTGAAGGGATTGACAACCCCTAATCGCGTTGGTTGCGAGTAGTTATCGTTTTGTGTAGGTACGAGGGACTTGTGCGTGGTCTCCTACTGGATTGATACCTTGGTTCTCAAAAACTGAGGGAAATACTTACGCTACTTTACTGCATCATCCTCTCCTCTTCGGGGAAAACCAACGCAGTGCTCAAGAGGTAGCAGGGGCCTCGAGGGCTCGAATACAGAAGCTCGAACACAAGAGTCAGCGGAAGCCACAATATCTGAGTACAGACAGAAGTTAAACAAGTTTTGCCTTAAGAAGGCTAGCACAAATGAAGTAACGATCGAAGAGGCAAGGCCTCCTGCCTAGGACCTCCTAACTACTCCTGGTCATCGGCGGGCTCCACGTAGTAGTAGGCATCGGCTGTAACATCTGGCTCCAAGGATCCACCATCTGGTTGCAACAACCGGAAAGAAGGAAGAAGGGGGAAAAGGGGTAGCAAAGCAACCGTGAGTACTCATCCTAAGTACTTGCAAGCATCAGATCTATACTAAGTATGCATTGGTATCAAAATGAAGGGCTGTATCTATGGACTGAACTGCAGAATGTCAGAAATAGAGGGAATGCCTAGCCTATCAAAGACTAGCATCTTCAAGCAGCTCCAAGCATCTTGCAACATGTAGAAGAGTAAAGAATAACAATTTAATTAACAAGAATGTTGTAACATTAAGGCCTAGAGATCCTTCCTCGACTCCCTGTGAGAAACTAATCCCAGAGCCACAGATCCATCACCTGTCTCAAGTAACCAGTTCTAGTTATAATAGATCAGGATACAAGTCTGAATGTCCATGTAACATCAGAAATTTCCAATTTGGAATGTTATACATAGGTCATCTTTGCATATCATATTTTTAGTGCATTTTTGGTTGATCCTAGAAATTCTAAGACTCAAGGACCCACGGAGAGAGTTGGGGATTTTGTTATTTTCATATTTGAGTTTTCTCAAATTTTGAAAAGAGGATCATTTGGTCTTAATCATTTTCCTCTTCAAATATTTCTTATATGAAAATAAAAGAGAGGGGATAAAATGACTTCTCCTAAATAACAAAATATTGGAGGAAAAATATTAAAATCAAATAAGAATTATATTCGGAGTTTTATTTGAATTAGGAAAAAACTGTGTTTTCCAAAGTTGTGTTAGAGTCCCAAATAAATGTTCACTTTGTCCGCAATATTATTAGAGGACCGTGAAAATTTATTTCAGGATTTTTGGACTCCGTTTAGTATTTCTTTCTTTAGTTTTTCTGTGTATGGATTTATTTTTTTAAAAAAGTTACCGACCTTACCGGGCCGTGTCCGACCTGAACTCCAGCCCGGCCGACCTTTATAAGCCGGGAGGTCCGACCCCGCCGAACCCTAGCCGCCAGCCCCGCCTTGCCCCGCGCCGCCAGGAGCCGCCGCCGCCGCCAGCAGCAGCCGCCAGCGCGAGCCGCTGCCGCCAGCAGCCGCCACTCGTCGTAGCCACGCGCAGCGCCGCCGCCGATGCCCGTCCCGCCGTTGCCGCCGCATCGTCCGCCGCCCATCCCACCGCTGTCGCCGCACCGCCCGCCGCCGCCCATCCCGCTGCCGGAGTGCCGCCGCCGCCGACGAGGTAGCCGCCGCCACCGCCATACGGTTTTTCACAGAAAACCGATCGGGTTTTTTTTTTGAAACCCTAGATTTGTTTTTTTAGTTTCGGTTGTTTTTTTTGTTTAGTTAAATAGCGTACATTCGTTAATACGTTCATTTTAACGAACGATGTTCGTCTGTTAGCTGCAGATAGAGAACGTTCGTTCGGTAGCCTGTTCATCTGTTTTTCTTTTTCCAGTGTTTTTCCGCGGTTATTTTTCATCGCGATTTCTGCCTTGATCTTCGTTTTAGTTTACCTTTTTGCTCGTTTATCCAAATCAGGTGATTCAAGTGCCTAGATCTTCGTCTCGAAGCCCCCTTTCTGTTTAATCAACTTGAACAAGATATTGGTACTTTAAAAGTTGACTTTAGTCTAGATTAGTAAACGGATCTTGTTTCTTTCGTAGTTTGAGTTTCGTTGCTCCGTTTGATTTGATTCTTTTTGCAAACCAGAGTTCTTCAGTTGAACTTTTTGGTTAGATCTCTTATTTGAGTTTTACCCGTGCTTCTAGTTGAGTGCTTATGTATGTTATTGTTTGTTTGCGATAGAGTACCCGGAGTGGAAGTGTGCTATTACGAGTCTCTAGGTTTTGCGGATCATCAGCAAGGCAAGTAACACTTTGATCATACCTCTTTACTACCCAGTTTTTATGCATTAGACTCAACCCTCAAACATTGCATGGTTAGGATCTGTTATAACATGTGGGTTTTGGGAAGTAGATGATGAGGTAGAACCTATTGCCCTTTTATTATCAAACCTTTGGGGGTTACTTCTACGTTATGCTCAGGATTGCTATGCTATGCTCGTAGACGTGGATTGGGTGAGTGTATCCATGACAGATGTGAGTATTGTTAATTAATGGTTAACTTAAGGTGGCTACTTAAATACACATATGGGTGGATTGGTTTAGGCACCCTGGAGTACCCAGTGGTTGTCAGGGCACCTGGAGAATCCAGTGTTGTCCTAGGATATCCCGGAGTACCCGTGTGATCATCCTACGGTTCTCCACCCAGGCTCAAAGGGATCATAAGATTATTCATGCTGGAAACTTCAGTCTGCCGCCACAAGCCAATATGGGCTCTGGCATAGTTGAGTAAGTTGCGTGAAGCTCTTGAAGAGGTAGACTAGCAGATGTAGTGGGTTGTAGGTGGTACTATCTACCCAGAGTAGAGAGTTAATGCTTCAGAAAGACTGTGTCTCGAATCTCCGATCATGGATGTGTTTGAGTCTTGTGGGGAAAAGTGTGAAACCTCTGCAAAGTGTACAAACTAATCATGGTTAGTCGTGTCCCCGGTTATGGACATCTTGAGTATCTGGTTCTTGGATTATCATGTTGATCTCATCACTCTAATTTAATCTGTTGGGTTTAATGATGATGCTTAATTGGGATTGAGTTGGAGGAACCTTCTCAATGTTTAACAACCACCATGATAGTTAAATAAAATTTATTCCTTTGTTGTAGGGAAAAATTGGCTTTATGCAAAACTGTAACCATAGAGCTTTCCACCAGCCATATATGCATGTAGTGATAGCATTCATTATGTTCATTACTCCATGTGTTAAATTGCCAGCATATTCCATGTGCTGACCCGTTTCGGGATGCAATGTTTCATGTTGCAGACTTTTCAGACAACGAGTAAGGTGCCATAGGTCGTTGTCGTTCACTCAGCTATGTCGTTGGAGTTTGATGGACTCACTTTATCTTCCAAGCCTTCCGTTGTTATCGTTTTAGATGGCCTTAAGCCATATTATTTTAATAAGTTCTCTTTTGATACATTCAATGTAATAAGTGTGTGATTGAAACTCTGTTATAAATCCTCAAGTACTGTGCGTGTCAGCATTACTGATCCAGGGATGACACTGATGCACAGAGACTAGACTGTTTGAGGTCTGGTAGCTACAAGATGGTATCAGAGCACACGCTGACTGTAGGACACAACCACTAAGCTAAAACCATAGGTCACTCCTCTCTACTCATTTCTGACTCCTCTCCCTTTTGTACTCTATAGGATGGCAGATGCAAGGAACAAGTTCACACAACCGGATGAAGACACCCCTTTTGGACGACACTTGAAGGAAGTTACTAGGTACCTGAACATCAGAATACCAAGCTTCACCGGGACCTACATCGCCACTTTACCAGAAGAAGAAAAATCGGATGATTTGAGTACAAGCTCCAGGAAGAACGTTCATGCCAGTCACTGAGGCCATAGAGTTTTCCTTTGATGCACCAACCTGGAGTCTAGGAAAGAGCATGGCAGCTCACATCGCCATGGGATGCATTGGAGAAGTTTACCACAAGGATCTCAAGGATACTATCTACCAGATTTGTGGGCGCCGAGATGAGCAATGGGATATGATCAGCACCAGGAGGGATAGGTCCATTGCAACTTTCATCCAGGAGTTAAACCAGCACATTCGTCGCCAAGAGAACCAGATGTGCGTACGCATGATAGATCTAAAGAAGGCAATGACTAGGATCATAGAGCTGGAGGAAGAACTCAAGTCTACACGCGATGGATATGAGGAGGAAATGACGATACTCGTGGAGAAGAATGATGATCTGACAAGGAAGCTAGGAGTATTCATGGGAGACCTCGCGCCAGGAGGAGATGACGACAATTCCAAGGACATACGTTCGGAGGACTACATCGTCATCTAAGACACCGACTCAGAGACCAATGATAGCGATAATGACTATGTTGATGAAGATGGAGTAGATATCATGGAGTCTTCCACTGATCAAAACTTCTAGTCGACCACCATACCAGTAGTAGTATTTCCCCATGTATATAGTATAGTCCGAGCACTTTTGTAACGATAGTTAGACCGATTGTATGCCCTTGGTTGAATTGATTGAAGTGATATGATTTTGTTTGTCTCATGTGCATATGGGTAGTGTTTTCCCTCTAGACCTCGTTCTATTTCTATTTTCTCATCTTTTCTAAACCCATCAAATGCCTCCGAGACGTGACAATAGATTTGTTTTCCCACCAGAGCTCACTCAGTTGATCCAACAGCAGAATACATTGATGCAGCTACTAGTTCAGAATCAGAACCAAGGTAACAACAACAACAACCCACCACCACCACCACCAGTTGATCACTTAGCCCATTTTCTAAGGCTGAATCCGCCGGTGTTCTCTAGTAGCACCGAGCCGATTGTTGCACATGATTGACTCCGCAAGATTGGAAGGGAGTTGACCACTGCAGGATGCACAGATGTGGAGAGAGTGCATTTTTCCGCACACTAGCTTGATGGACCCATAGCATCTTGGTGGGAGAATTTCACAGCCACTTACCCCATTGACACTGTTACATGGGACCAGTTTCACCAGGCTTTCCGCACTGCCCATGTTTCAGCAAGAGCTATGGCCATGAAGAAGCGCGAGTTTCGCAACTTGCACCAAGGAGAACGCACAGTGGGACAGTATGTGGATGAGTTTAGTAAGCTAGCACATTATGCCCTTGATGACGTAGCTCCAGATGCCGCTAAGCAGGAGAAGTTTCGATAAGGATTGAATGATGAGCTGAGCATGCAGTTGATGGTGGCAACCTTCAACAACTACCAGAGTTGGTAGATAGAGCTCTTATGATTGAAGGGAAGCAGCAATAGATAGACAACCGCAAGAGGAAGTATGGACAAGGGAAGTACAATTCAGGAGCTCAGCAGAGGCCTCGTTTTACCCCAAACTCGGGAGGACACATTCACCATAACCATGGAGGCCATAATTCCAATGGAGGAAGTTCGCATAATCATAGTGGCCCAAAGAATGGGAACGGGAATGGAGGAAGCAACGGCCAGAACCATTCCAACCCAGCAACGCCCACCAAGAAGGATCTAAGTCACATTACTTGTTTCAAGTGCGGGAAGAATGGACATTACGCCACGGAGTGTTCTGAAGCAAAGAATGGAAATGGCAATGGAAGCTCTCAGAAGAAGCCCGACCCTTTCAACAACGGACAAATGAACCACGTTAGCGTGGAGGAGGTTGAAGCGCAACCCGATGCAGTTATAGGTAAGTTTTTGGTTAAGTCATTTACTGGAATCGTTCTTTTTTATACTGGTCCATCACATTCATACATATCAAGGGGATTTGTGGATAAGTATAACCTGCCAACCCAAGCCCTTAGGTCACCCATGTTAGTAACCTCGCCAGGAGCAGAGTATACGGCTAGCCTATGGTGTGATCGGTTACCGTTAACGATTGGTAACTACGTGTTCCCCTCAGACCTAATAGTATTGGAGTCACAAGGACTGGATGTAATATTAGGCATGGATTGGTTATCAAAGTATGGAGGGCACATTGATTGTGCCAGTAAGTCGATTTTGCTCACCACCCCAGAAGGAAGAAGGATTAAGTATGTATCCCGGCATGTGCCGAAGAGGACTCAAGTGAATTCCTTATCAGGCGTTGTACAGGAGGAAGTATCAGTGGTGAAGGATTTCCCCGATATATTTCTAGAGGAGTTTCCAGGCATGCCACCGGATAGAGACATTGAGTTTTTGATTAAGTTCTTGCCAGGCACCGGGCCAATATCAAAGAGACCATACGGGATGCCAGCAAAGGATTTGGAGGAGATTAAGAAGCAGATTAAGGAGTTACTGGATAAAGGTTATATTCTCCCTAGTTCGTCACCTTGGGGATCCCCAGTACTTCTAGTGGAGAAGAAGGATGGATCGTTGAGGATGGTTGTTGATTATTGTGGGTTGAATGAAGTGACGATCAAGAACAAGTACCCACTGCTGATGATCAATGATTTGCTTGACCAGTTGCAAGGAGCTAAAGTATTTAACAAGATCGATCTGCGATCAGGATACCACCAACTGAAGATTTCAGAGCAGGATATACCTAAGACAGCTTTTACCACAAGGTACGAGATATATGAGTATACCGTTATGTTGTTTGGTCTGACTAATGTGCCTGCCTATTTCATGAACATGATGAACAAGGTGTTTATGGAGTTTTTGGATAAGTTCGTCATAGTGTTCATTGATGATATTTTAGTCTACTCGAAGAATGAAGAGGAGCATAAGGAGTATTTGCGTTTGGTTCTGGAGAAGCTCAGGGAACATTAGTTATATGCCAAGTTCAGTAAGTGTGAGTTTTGGTTGAAGGAATTTGGATTCCTCGGACATGTTATATCCGGAGAAGGAATAGCAGTAGACCCCACCAAAGTTGTCACTATGACTAACTGGGAATCACCCACATCAGTTGGAGAGATCCAGAGTTTTCTGTGACTCGCAGGATACTACCGGAGGTTCACTGAGAATTTCTCTAAGATTGCAAAACCCATGACGGAGTTGTTGAAGAAGGACACCAAGTTCAGATGGACGGAGGAATGTGAGGCCAGTTTTCAGGAGTTAAAGAAACATTTTGTTACAGCCCCAGTGTTGATTCTTCTAAATCAACATAAGGATTATCAAGTGTATTGCGACGCTTCTCATCGGGGACTTGGAGCAGTGCTTATGCAGGAGGGTAGAGTTGTTTCATATGCCTCACGACAGCTTAAACCTCATGAGCTAAATTATGCTACATATGATTTGGAATTAGCAGTTGTAGTGCATGCATTGAAGACATGGAGACACTTTCTCATCGGAAAGCACTGTGAGGTGTACACGGATCACAAGAGTTTGAAGTATATCTTCACTCAAAAGGAGTTGAACCTCAGGCAAAGGAGATGGTTGGAGCTCATCAAGGATTATGATATGAAATTGCATTATCATCCCGGAAAGGCTAATGTAGTAGCCGATGTGTTGAGTCGCGAGAGTCATGTCAATACGTTCATGACCGGAGGATTACCCAAGGAGTTAGTAGAGGATCTTCGCGAGCTATGTTTGGAAATAGTTCCGAGAGGTTATGTAGTAGCATTGGAAATTCAGTCTACCTTGATGGATAAGATCAGAGAAGCACAGAAGACTGATAAAGAGATTGTTGAGATAAAGGAAAGGATAAGGAAAGGAAAGGCTAAAGGATTTCGTGAGGATGAACATGATACCTTATGGTTTGAGGATCGCGTATATGTGCCTAATGACCTCGAGATTAGGAAGTTGATTATGCAGGAGGCCCATGATTCGCCGTATTCGACTCGCCCAGGAAACACCAAGATGTATATGGATTTGCAGGAAAGTTTCTGGTGGACCGGAATGAATAAGGATATTGCGGAATATGTAGTAGTATGTGATGTATGTCGGAGAGAGAAGGCAGAGCATTAGAAGCCAGCAGGATTGCTACAGCCATTGCCGATACCCGCATCAAAGTGGGACAAGTTAGGCATGGATTTTATCATAGGATTGCTCAGGACTCGTTCAGGCAATGACTCGATATGGGTTGTAGTCGATCGGTTGACGAAGGTAGCTCATTTCATCCAAATGTAGACCACTTATACTAGTGCTAAGTTGGCAAAGATATACATGACCAGGATCGTATGTCCGCATGGAGTTCCGAGGACTATTGTATCAGATAGAGGAACCCAGTTTACCTCAAAGTTCTGGAATCAGTTGCATGAGACTTTGTGTACCAGGCTAGAGTTTAGTACAACCTTTCATCCATAGACAGATGGACAGATCGAGAGAGTCATTCAGATTCTAGAGGACATGTTGAGAGCTTGTGCTCTAGATTATGGATCTAGTTGGGACGACAATTTGCCGTATGCAGAGTTCTCTTATAACAACAGTTATCAAGCCAGTTTGAAGATGGCACCTTTCGAAGCCTTGTACAAAAGGAGGTGCAGGACACCGTTATTGTGGGATGAAGTTGGAGATCGTTAGTTGTTTGGACCAGATTTAATTAAGGAGTCTGAACAGAAGGTTAAACTTATTCGCGACAGACTCAAGGTAGCCCAATCCAGGCAGAAGAGTTATGCGGATTCTAAATGCAAGGAGACAGTTTAGAAGTCAGAGATAGATTATATCTTCGTGTGTCCCCACTTCAAGGAGTTAAACGTTTTGGAGTTAAGGGAAAGCTAGCACCACATTTTGTGGGACCATACAAAGTTTTGGAACGTATGGGAGAAGTTGCTTACAAGCTGGAATTGCCAGAAGGATTGTCTGGAGTTCACGATGTGTTCCATGTTTCCCAGTTGAAGAAGTGCCACGCAGAGCTGGCCGACATTCCTCTGAGAGATAGAGTGCCACTGGAAGCGATTCAGCTGGACAGTAATTTGACCTACGAGGAGAAACCAGTGAAGATTCTCGAGTTTGCCAGCCGAGTCACATGCAGTAAGGTTATCAAGTTTTGCAAAGTTCAGTGGAGCCACCATACTGAGGATGAAGCCACCTGGGAACAAGAGGAAGACCTACTGAAGGACCACCCACACCTATTTTCTAGCCAACCCGATCTCGAGGGCGAGATTCATCTAAGGGGGGTAGGTTTGTAACATCCCATATTTCCAATTTGGAATGTTATATATAGGTCAACTTTGCATATCATATTTTTAGTGCATTTTTGGTTGATCCTAGAAATTCTAAGCAACTCAAGGACCCATGGAGAGAGTTGGGGATTTCGTTATTTTCATATTTGAGTTTTCTCAAATTTTGAAAAGAGGATCATTTGGTTTTAATCATTTTTCTCTTCAAATATTTCTTATATGAAAATAAAAGAGAGGTGATAAAATGACTTCTCCGAAATAAAGAAATATTGGAGGAACAATATTAAAATCAAATAAGAATTATATTCAGAGTTTTATTGCTATTTTATTTGAATTAGGAAAAAAAGCATTTTCCAAAGTTGCACTAGAGTCCCAAATAAATGTTCACTTTGTCCGCGATATTATTAGAAGATCTTGAAAATTCATATCAGGATTTTGGTCTCCGTTTAGTATTTCTTTTGTTAGTTTTACTGCATCCAGATTTTTTTTTAAAGTTACCGACCTTACTGGGCCGTGTCCGACCTGGACTCTAACCCGGACGGCCTTTATAAGCCGGGAGGCCCGACCCCGCCGAACCCTAGCCGCCAACCCCGCCTCGCCCTGCGCCGCCAGGAGGCACCGCCGCCACCACCAGCCGCCGCCGCCACTCGTTGTTGTCGCGCGCAGCACCGCCGTCGCTCCCCGTCCCGCCGCCGGAGTGTCGCTGCCGCCGTATGGTATTTCACGGAAAACTGATCGTTTTTTTTTCAAAACCCTAGATTCGTTTTTTTAGTATCGGTTCGGTTTTTTTGGTTTAGTTAAATAGCGGACGTTCGTCCGTATGTTCATTTTAAAGAATGCTATTTGTCCGTTGGCCGCTGACAGTGAACGTTTGTTCTTTAGCCTGTTCGTCTGTTTTTCTTTTTCGAGGGTTTTTCGCGGTTATTTTCGATCGCGATTTCTGCCCTGATCTTCATTTTAGTTTATCTTTTCGCTCGTTTATCCGAATCAGGTGATTCAAGCGACTAGATCTTCGTCTCGAAGCCCTCTTTCTGTTTAACCAACTTGTACAAGATTTTGGTACTGTAAAAGTTGACTTTAGTCCAGATTAGTAAACGGATCTTGTTTCTTTCATAGTTTGAGTTTCGTTGCTCCATCTGATTTGATTCTTTTTGCAAACCAGAGTTCTTTAGTTGAACTTTCTGGTTAGATCTCTTATTTCAGTTTTACCCGTGCTTCTAGTTGAGTGCTTATGTATGTTATTGTTTTTTTGTGATAGAGTACCCAGAGTGCAAAACATGCTACTACGAGTCTCTAGGTTTTGCGGATCAACAGCAAGGCAAGTAACCCTTTGATCATACCTCTTTACTAACAAGTTTTTATGCATTAGACTCAACCCTCAAACATTGCATGGTTTGGATCTGTTATAACATGTGGGTTTTGGGAAGTAGATGATGAGGTAGAACCTATTGCCCTTTTATTATCAAACCTTTGGGAGTTACTTCTATGTTATGCTCAGGATTGCTATGATATGCTTGTAGACGTGGATTGGGTGACACTACTAGGGAAGACCTTATACACAGAGGTATAGCAATAGCGTTGGTCAAAACTCGGCGCTAGCGCTACTTAGTAGTAGCGCTTATTGCAAAACCACGCTACAACCATGGTTTTAGCAGTAGCGCGTCTTCACAGAAAAGCGCTACTACTAAAATTCCCTCACTAATGCCGGTAGGCTAGGAATAGTAGTAGTGGTTCTCCCAGAAGCACGCTACTACTAAAAGCTTTGTAGCAGCGCGTTTGTGCTGTAGAGCGCTACTGCTATGAAAAAGAAAATAAATAAAAAAATAAGTAGAAAAGTAAATGAAAATGAAAGAAATAGAAAAAGAGAAATGAAAAAAAAAAGAAAATGTAAAGAAAACAAAAGAAAAAGAAAATAAAAACAGAAAGGAATAGTTGTAGCACGTTTCTCTGGAACACGCTATAGATATCTTAGCTATAGTGCGTTTCGGCAAAACACGTTACTGCTAGTTTGACTCAAATCCCGGCAACCCGGGCTCAAAATTTCGCTAAGTCCTCCCCCCCTCTCTACTCCCCCCTGTCCCCCAACTACTCCATCGCCGCTGTCGCCCTGCCGCCTTCGACCACACCGCCATCGCCCGATTTCGTCTTCGACCACACCGCCGCCGCCCGCCGCCTTTGACCACACCGCCGCCGCCCGAGGCCGCCCTCGACCTCACAGCCGCCGCCCGAGGCCGTCGTCGACCTCACCGTCGCCTCCCTCGAGCTCACTGCCGCCGCCCTCGACCTCACCACCGCCGTCCGAGCCAGAGCCTGCCCTCGCCGCCGACCGTAAGGCTCTGCCTCTCCTGTCCTCTACCCTCCTCTCTCTCTCTGCTAGGGCAATTCATATATATGTTGATACTGTGTTGATGTTCATATGAACCCTAGGTTTTCATATGAACCCTAGATTTTTTAGGGCAGTAGGCATTTTATAGCATTTAGGAAAATGATTAGCAATTTTTTTAGGAAATTAGCTACGACAATTTTTATGAAAATGCCTAAACAGTAATTCCATTTAACTTTAAACTAATAGAGGGTATATAAATAATAGTAGCATTTAGATTTAAATTAACAGAGGCTATAAACAAAAAACACTTAGCTATAAAAAATATTTGGACTACAGACATGAATTTGTTCCAAATTTCATTCAAATGAAATTTGAATTATTTGGACTATGGACCTGAATATTTTTGAAGAAATTGGGTGTAGGTACTAAGGTCATGCTGTGGAAATTTTGGTGAGGTCAGAAGGGTTAGAGAAAATGGAGTTCCTGGACTTTTAGCTTTAGACAAAAAACAAAAGTATTTAGCTATAAATAAAAAATAGTAGCTATGACATTTACCTATAAACAAAAAGCAGAATTGTTTTTCTTTTCAAAAACTTGGTCAAACTAATTGTTGCTATCTAAACAAAAACGAAGATTGTTTTTATATGATATATTTCATTGATGTTCATTTGCATATTCCATTATTGTTGATTATATCTTTTCATTGAAGTGGCCATGTTATATGCAAATTCCTCAATAGTGTTTGCTCATGTTACATCTTTTCATTGAAGTGGTTCGATTGTGCCCAAGTGGCTTTGTTGTTTCCAGGGAATGAAGCTGAGTGGCCTATGTTTTGCCGGAATGTTGATTCATTTCTGTTCCGGCTAATTTCAGGTTCTCGATTTGTCCACTTTTTAGCAAAGGTCATGCCGAAATTTTCCGTGAATTTCTGCATGACTTGTGCTACAAACTAGGACATGCCGAGTGCCCGGAATTTGCCGCACCAAGAAGGAGTCAATGTTCTTGCAAAACAATAGGCCTTTTTATGTCATTATTCATTTTATTAGGTCTAGAATTAATTGACTAGATTTAATCATAGGAAACATGGCTAACAACGATGAAGGGCAGGATTCTAGTGATTGCGATGATGTCTACCAGGCGGCAGACAAATTTTTTAGCCTTGTCGACGATCAACCGATGTTGTTGCTGGGCCCACCGGTGGCATCGAGGATTGAGACTGACACGCAGACCGGTGCTGAGACTGAGACCGGCGCTGAGACTCAGGCCGGCATCGAGACCGGCGCTGAGACTGAGACTGGCGCTGCCTCGGGGAGCGGAGCCGGTGTAGAACCAAAAGAAAAGAGGCAACGACTTCCTAACAAACACAGGACTACTAGACTTGTGGTCATGGAGGTGGACGATGGCAATTTTGAGCCAAAAGCACCCGAGGAAGCGCGCTCGTGCTACGACAATCAAATAGGCTGCATCGTACGGACAACCGCCACCATCAACGATGAGAAACTACAGAAGATATATAATATGAGGCGCTCCCTCCTAAAGAAGTTTCACCAGATATTCTTGTTCCCGGGCCGGAATGAGAAGGATTATGAAGATCCAGATGAGGACCCGGCAATGAAGAAGATAAACAAACCCGTCATGACCAAGTTTAGCGATGCGTTGGTCGCCTGGAAAAATTGAGTGAAAGCATGGATCATCGACAAGAAGGAACCCTACTCCGAGATTGTAAAGGATAATCCGACAATCACGGAAGAGCAGTATCAAATATTCAAGGAGAGTTGCAAGGCCGAAGCTGCCAAAAAAAGTCTAAGTACATGAAGGGGTTTCAAGAGAGGAACATTGGGAGCCACCACCTCCGAAGATGTGGTTACGGCGGAATGAGGTACAAATGGGCCAAGGAGGACGTGGAAGCCGCGAGTCTGGGCATCCCAGACCCCTTGACGGAGTTCACCGTCCCGCAGGAGCGTGACGTCCTCAGGGCCCGGCATCGTTGGGACCCAGTGAAGAAGGTTTACGAGACAAAACCGGTCATTACGGAGTTCATGAGACTGCTGGTAATTTTAGTTTCTGATCAATTCGACTGCACACGTTAGTCATATTTGTAAACAGTCCTTGTGCCTTTTGCAGAGAGAGCAACACAGGATTGCGGCCGAAAGCGACTCGCCGTCTGAGGCATTGGCGAGGCCCAAGTGGGACACTCCATTCAACCGGGCGTTGAACATATTCAAACAACGACCGGTGGATACTCGACCGTCGTATGGATGCGTGCACGGTGTCGGAGACGGCGCCACATGGAAGAAGTACTACCGTGAGACCACGGAGGAGAGAAAGGAAAGACGGAGGTTAACTGAAGAAAACATCGACAAGAAGGTTGAGATTGCGGTTGAGAAGAAATCAACTCAGACAGTCGCAACAGTGGTAGCTGCCGCAAAACAGGTGGTTGCAGATTTGTCTACTTCCTTGGTTCCGACCGTTTTCACTTGGACAAGGCAAAATCCAGAAAAAAATGCAGAGGACTTTCCCCTTGCTGACTTCTTGGGGAGCGGCTCGTCTAGCGTTGCACCAGCACCTGCTCCCGCACCGGCTCCCGCACTGGTTCCCGCACCGGCTCCTGCACTGGACGTGTTCGGCGGTGCTTCTTCTTTGGCTGAGCTCGACGCCATCACGGTATCTATCACACCGGCCCCCTTCAATATCAATGTATAATCTCCCATTTTCGTTGCCTTTCGGATGTCTCACGTCGCAGACTTTTCTTTGCAGGCCAACGAAACCCCGTGCACCATATTGTACACCATCGGCAACTAGAAGGTGGACATGGGGAAGGCGACGATAATGGAGCCAAAGGAACCATTGTTCCACAGCCGACAGATCCCCCCGAACATCTTCAAGGTTTCCGTGGCTAGTGTCAAACCGGGCCACGAGAATTTGCCTCCTCTAATACTAGTGGGGGATGATGACGAGACCCCGCGGCGGCTTGGTGATTTTTGCAATGGGTGGGTCCTGTTGTGGCCAAAGAGTCTGCTTCGTTTGGAGGCGGCCGCGAGCACACCCACGAGCACGCAGCCTCAGCAAGGTATGAACATCAACACCCCACCTACCCAATTAGCGTTGGGTGTCGGGTTGGGTGATAGCGGACGGGGTAAGGAGGAGGCTCCATTAGTCGCTGATGACGTCGCCATGGATGAGGATGAGGATGACGATGGCGCTGAACAGTATGTCTATACTGGCGCCTCCTCAGGGTTTGAGCGTCATGAGTCGGTGCCTGAATTGCCATCTCAACATATTATGGACGACCTTCCGGTAGTAGAGAAGTCTAGGAAGAGAGCGAGGAAAGGCAAAAAAGCTGATTCTATGATCCAGCCGCCTCAACAGCCTCGGCTTCAGGACCATATAGATATCCCCGATGCGGATAAACGGCATGTCCCCGGTCAACCAATCCTACCTGCAATAGCGCTACGGGCCAGATTCGGCGATCTAAGGAGACTTCATGATGATGTGCTGCGGATAGAGAAAGGCCTCATCACCTTGAAAGATCCAGGATACCCACTGTACGTGGTTAACATTCCGCGGCAAATGTCGTACGTTGACTGCTTCCCCGCGAATAAGTTCTTCCTCTGATTCGATTACATATTCGAAATGTTTCACGTGAAGAAGCTGTATTTTACGTTTGTCCGCCTTTATGCCTTGCACATGAACTAAATCATCGGGGTTCAGCAGATACCTCATATCTGTGTCGCTGACCCGTACTACATGCACGAGGGCTTCTTGGGAGTCTGCGCAAAGCACAGTGAATACGCGAGGGATTACATCGTCAGTTTCATGCTCGCCAGTAAGGATAAGGAGGCGATTCTCGTGCCTTATCATCCCGTGTAAGTCATCCACGCTGCTATCCTTCCTTCGATTTCAATCATTCATTTGCACGGTGGATGCTAATTAATTTGAGGTGTACTTATTTTGCGCAGCGGCGGGCACGCCGTCCTCATCATCCTCTACCCCCGATTCTCCCACGCTCTTTACTTGGACTCGTCGAAGAACATTCACAAAAAGGATTACACCCACATCAAGGATGTTCTCGACAGTGCTATGTTTTACTACCAAGCAAGGGGTGGAGAGGTCAAGGACAAGAAGAGAAGGGGCGGCAGGGTCGCCTTCAGCCATAAGACCGACTTCTGCTGCATCCAGCAACCGAACGATTCTCTTAATGATGGATTCTATGTCCTACACCACATGCTGGAGTACAGACGGGATCACCAGAACCTTCGCATGTCACCTAGATCCGGCGATGCCCATATTATGCAATGGGCAAAGGACATAGGAGATATCGAGGATCATCGACTTTGAGCTGAGTTCTATAACATCCAGCGCAAACTTGCCCAAATCATCATGAAGGAGGTCGTCGAAAAAACAGGGATGTTCTATGGAGAAGGACAAATGTCGCAGGAAGACGTACGAACATGGATAGCCTCTCAGCGTCTCGACATGAAGCCTTTCACTAAGCTCGAGGACTATCTCCCTGACATGGATGGATGGCACGACATGGTGGAGTGATTGTCGATATATAACAATGTGTATGTTTAGTCCATACTTTCTGTATGACAAAACTTTGAGTTATGCATGGTGAAACTTTATTTGTGATGTAATTAAACCGTCCTCCTCCTCGACTAGCGAAATTCACTCTAGTTAGGGAATTTTGGGTACGATGAACTTTGTTATTTATGCTTATGATATGTTGTTTCTATTTTGGCCAAGTCTGTCTCTTTCTGTTGCTCAACTATATATGTTGCATATCATCGACTCATGTGACGATGCAGGTGCATAGATCATAGATGGCGAAGAAATGCTACACCAGGAGTATATATACGACGAGTGGCCGGAGTGTCAGGCCCAGGTGTATCGGTTTCCGGTTTCCGAGCGACAGGGAGTAGTTAGTTTAGGTTCACGCTAATGCGAGAGAGGGATACAAACTCATGTACTCAAAGTGATAGCTCTTCTCGCGTATGTCATTGTTTAGATGGATGACGATGTATTTGCAAGTAACTGAGACTTGTATCGCTATTTTCGAGATGATGACGAGAGACCACTTTGTGTTGGATGATGATTATGATGATGACATGATTTGATGAGACTAATTGTATGTATATGCTATGATTACATTTGTAGGTGTATGATATGCTAAAGATTATTGTATAAAGCCTATTCAAATACAAAACAAATATGGAGGGAAAAAACTAATAAAACTAGTAGTAGCGAGGGGGGGGGGAATTTAGCAGTAGCGCCGCCTTACCAGTAGCGCTTCCTTGTAAACAGCACTGCAGATAATATCAGCAACGCCCTTTTCTAAAGAGCGCTACAGCTATTCATGTATAGCAGTAGCATGGGACGACAAGCGCTACTGCTATACATTAGTTGTAGCGCCTTATTAGTAGCGCCGGTCCCAGCGCTACTGATAGGCCTAAAACTCGCGCTGCTGCTAGGCTTTTCCCTAGTAGTGTGAGTGTATCCATGACAGATGTGAGTATTGTTAATTAATGGTTAACTTAACGTGGCTACTTAAATACACATCTGGGTGGATTGGTTGAGGCACCCTGGAGTACCCAGTGGTTGTCAGGCCACCTGGAGAATCCAGTGTTGTCCTAGGATATCCTGGAGTACCCGTGTGATCATCCTACGGTTCGCCACCCAGGCTCAAAGGGATCATAAGATTATTCATGCTAGAAACTTTCGTGTGCAGCCACAAGCCAATATGGGCTCTGGCATAGTTGAGTAAGTTGCGTGAAGCTCTCAAAGAGGTAGACTAGCAGATGTAGTGGGTTGTAGGTGGTACTGTCTACCCAGAGTAGAGAGCTAATGCTTCAGAAAGACTGTGTCTCGATTCTTCGACCATGGATGTATTCGAGTCTTGTGGGGAAAAGTGCACAAACCTCTGCAGAGTGTACAAACTAACCATGGTTAGCCGTGTCCCCGGTTATGGACATCTTGAGTATCTGGTGCTTGGAGTATCATGTTGATCTCATCACTCTAATTTAATTTGTTGGGTTTAATGGTGATGCTTAATTGGGATTGAGTTGGAGGAACCTTCTCAATGTTTAACAACCACCATGATAGTTAAATAAAATTTATTCCTTTGTTGTAGGGAAAAATTGGCTTTATGCAAAACTGTAACCATAGAGCTTTCCACCAGCCATATATGCATGTAGTGGTAGCATTCATTCTGTTCATTACTACTTGTGTTACATTGCCAGCATATTCCATGTGCTGACCCGTTTCAGGCTGCAACATTTCATGTTACAGACTTTTCAGATGACGAGTAAGGTGCCATAGGTCATTGTCGTTCACTCAACTATGCTGTTGGAGTTTTTGATGGACTCACTTTATCTTCCAAGCCTTCCGTTGTTATTTTTTTAGATGGCCTTAAGCCATATTATTGTAATAAGTTCTCTTTTGAGACATTCGATGTAATAAGTGTGTGATTGAAACTTTGTTATAAATCCTCAAGTATTGTGCGTGTCAGCATTACCGATCCAGGGATGACACTGATGCACAAAGACTAGACTGTTTGAGGTCTGGTCGCTACAGTCCATTACCATGGACACGGTATTAGAATATGTATCTTCCCTGCAGGGGGGCACCATGTTTTCCAACACGCTTGATTACTCTGGCCGGACACACTGTCCTGGGTCATGCCTGGCCTCAGAAGATCAACATGTTGTAGCCCTACCTAGGCTCAGCAGAGAGGTCCCCGCCGGTCTACATCCTAAGCACTCTGGGGTCTAGGCCCATCGCCCGTTGCACTCCGGGTCGTTGTGCGCAAGGGGATACCAGCACCACCCGTGAAGTGGGCGGCACGATCCGGCCCGACCACAATGCTGAACTGGATGTCTGACAAAGCTTCGACTGATACTACGACATCAAGGCCCATAACTATTCTCGCATGGTGGTTAGTGCGTAAAGGCCAGAGGCCAATTCATAACAAATACCCAAACCTGTTAGTGCATTAACAATTAAAAGTAGTGATGGCTGCCTAGATATTCTCATAACTATGCGCTTTTCTATCAATTGCTCGATGGTAATTTGTTCACCCACCGTAATACATGCTATCTTGAGAAAATCCACTAGTGAAACCTATGGCCCCCGTGTCTCTTTCTTATTATATTGCATCTCTTTTATTTACATCGCATATCGTTTTACTGTTTTGAATCTTTACTTTCCAATCTATACAACAAAACTACCAAAAATATTTATCTTATTATCTTTATCAGATCTCACTTTGGCAAGTAGTCGTGAAGGGATCGACAACCCCTTTATCGCGTTGGTTGCAAGGTTCTTGATTGTTTGTGCAAGTACTAGGTGACCTGAGCGTTGTCTCCTACTGGATTGATACCTTGGTTCTCAAAACTGAGGGAAATACTTACGCTACTTTGCTGCATCACCCTTTCCTCTTAAAGGGAAAACCAACACATGCTCAAGAGGTAGCACGGCCCATAGAAGGCCCACGGATCCTACAACACGTAGGAGGGCCATGGTTACTACAGCAGGTAGCAGTACCATGGTTACAACAGTCTGTGTGTTGCCATGGTTATTGTGGCTTAGTTATAGAAATAGGTTATTGTGGCCACTAGAAAAATGCGGAAAAAGAACTGTAGTGACTACAAGCAAACAACTAAACAAGACAATAAGGAAATAAATAAGCAAGCAACTAACACTAGGCTATTACGGCTATTACACATATGACATCCACTGGGCATCAAAGTTTGCCACCAATGCAAATATAGGGAACAAGGCAGGATATTACATACACTGGCCGTCTAAATTAGCCACCAGTGCAAATAAACGCGGCAAAAAACAAGTCCATAACTGAAACAACTTCAGAAGAGCGCAAGAAACGTTATCCTTGGTACCCACCATGCTGGCAATAAGCTTAGCAAGCTCATTAGCTTTGTCTTGTTTAAAATCCTCCAATGCTTGCTGTTGCACCAGAACGTATGCATCTGAATGCTCCAGGGACTTCTGCAGTCCTTCGGCTTCTTGTCGCACAGCACAGCTAATCGATGTCTTTCAGCTTGTAGTTGAGACTCAAGAAACCGAACGGATTCAGACAGTTAGTTTGAATAGCTTGTGCCAGCGATAGTGGCCAGTAACTTGAACACTAAACCAAGACAAGACTTTGGGGTTGTCTCATTGTCTTCAGGATAGTTTTCCTTAGCTATTTTATCAACTTTGTTGGAGACCAACAAGGATGTCTCACTATCATGAACCTTATCTGCATTACTTCCTTTACCATTGCATAATAAGGTACTCTTCACCAATATTCTGTCAGCATTCTAAAAGAAGAAACAAGCAGACACATAACAGGTTTAGCATGTACTAGTATATGAAACTCATTTCGGTGAACCCGTTCATTAGTAAGGTGGACAGGATTAAACTACCTAGTCTTCTATTGCCAAGTAGTACATAATAAAAGCATCAAACAAACATATATCTATGTCCTATGGTCACTGCATTGTCTTGCCAAATCAAAATAGAGACAAGGTTCAAATCATATTAGTTCAAGACAAAGATGTACTGAAAGAATACAAAGTGTGGGAAACTAGATGGCACAACAAGATTTCAGATGGGTACCACGGGTCTACATGTACAACAACACTATTGGCTCTGTTGTGATGCTAGTAATGTGCATGATATGAGAAGTCAACTGTATACACAATTGAAACTGAAATCAATAGAGCTATTTATAAGAGCAAACCTGTTAAAGAAACATGCATAAACATACCTATTGTACCATTGGAGTTTCGATTAGATTCTTCAGTTTAAAAATAAGTTTGTATGAGTAAATACAGTGATACAAGAGCAAAGCAGTATGCACAATAGCAATGGAATCTTAAATGAGAATAGTTGTTCTTAACGTTTAAGCACTTGTTATACATGAACAGAGTACAGTAAGACACAATCATATAGTACTTAAAAAATGAGCTCATAGACCTTACCACATTCTTGGTTCGGGACCAGTACAGAACAAGGGGTTCCCAGTCATCGTCCAGTAAATGTGTCTCAGGAGAACGTAAGGGAATTTGATGAGTTTCTTTGCCACTGAAGTATGTTTTATATAGGTAATTTCGATACTGCCACCAAGCATTCTTGAAGATAGTAGCTGTATTAGCACAGGTTACCTCATCCTGAGTTTCCAAATCGGTCCTTCTCTATAGAGAAAAACGGGAAAATTTGATGTATTATAACCATCATGGAGGTAGAATGTATGGGACAAAGCAAAGTAATTGCCATGAATAACATTACTTACACATAACTCCTTGACAAACACCTGCAACTTGCATTTTCCTTCATCTTCAGTATAATATTTCCATGATGGGAAGATACGCACATAGGATTTAACAACATCAAGTGCGATAGATGCTAAACTATGAATGGCTGGTTGTGCTTCCTCCATAGGAATAGGTGTACTAACAGGTGGAGTTGGGGTTCGTCGTGGTAGTACTGGCGCTTTGGACACTGGAGCTGCCTTACTAACTTCTCTTGTTTGGGAGCTCTATGGTGAAGATGGTGTTGTGTCAACAGGAACTGGGTTACTATCTGCTAGGGTTGGGGTTAGATTGGGTGAAGCTGGTTCTCTGTCCATCGCAGTAGAGTTACAATCTGTAAGAGTCTGGGTTATGTGTGGTAGCGCTGGTTCTCGTGCGTGTACAACCGGGGTGCAATCTCCACCAAGAGGTAGCACTGTTTTATTTGCAGACCGTGTTTTTACTCCGCTAGATACTGCCATCACCCGCTCCAATTCAAATGACGGATAAACAGGAAACATAGTTGAATGTACATACATTGTATGAGAGACAGATGCAATAGATAGTGTGGAAAAAAGAGGGCATGAAATAGTTGACATGTATATTGTTTAACTAAAAAGGATAGCATCACATAATTTCACATATATGATGTCTACCTAAACTGGATAGCATATCATGACATAATTCAAAGATATGATGACTAACTAAACATGATGGCATGAGATAATTATATGATTTCTTTACTAAATAGGTTCGCATGACATAATTCACATAAATGTTATCTAAGTAATCATGATCGCATGATTTAATTTACATATGTGATTTATTTGCTAAGCATAGGGCATTCACATATATGATGTCTGAACTAAGAACATGGTGTTCAATATTGTGTATATGATGTCTAAATATGCAATGCAAGACACCATATGCATGATATGAGCAGTATAATCGTGCCAAGTTAGAGCATACACCTCGATGGGGGAATAGGACTGGTCATCTGTCTCTGAATCCATCTCTGAGGAGCTATCGGGGCCCAGCAAGAGATCTTCTTCGACAGGTAGCACTGTCTGCTCTGAAGAGCTTGTTTTCACTCCAGATTTTTCCATCACCCACTCAAATGGCTGATTCATAGGAAGAGTAATTTAATGTACAAATATTGTCGACAAATGGAAATGTAATGAAGAAAAGAATGGGAAATATATCATTCAAATATATGATGCCTGGTTAAACGGGATGGCATTGCATATTTCACTTATATTATGGCTGGCTAGAAGAGATGAGACTACATAATTCCCATATATGATATAGAAACTAAACAGGTGGCATTACAGAACATGTCTAAACTAAGAAGATGGCATATATGATGTTGAAAGTAGGCACTTCAAGGCAATATATGCATGATATGATTAACATCATCATGCCAAGTTAGAGCAAACACCTTGGGGGGTAAATAGGAGTGGTCAACTGCGTCTGAATCCGCCTCAGAACATATATCTTCCTCTAGATTACAATCTGGAGAGGGGGGTCTGTGGGGATCAGAGAGAGTATATTGTACGTTCATAAGCGAAACGAACGTATTGTACCCACCCTAGTCCTCTTTCAATCGATCTCCAGACCCCGAGATGAAATCGAGAGAGAACGAGTGGGTGCATGTGTGATACCTAAGACGGATTCGAAATTTTGAACCGGTGATCATAGCATCCGCAAATCATATATAAAGGGTATTCAATGTTTGTTTCGCTTTTGAACATACAATATACTCCCTCTGATCCTTTCTAGTTTACATATAAGTTTTATGTGTAGTCAAAGTATCTCTACTTTGATCAAACTTACAAAAAAAGTATCAACATTCAACAACGCCCAATCAATATTAATTGTTAGATTCGTACGTACTCCTAGATTTGTATTCAAACAGAGATGGTTTCCAATTTGTTTTCAACCACATGAATGTGCTTGTTCTCGCGCATGCTCTTCCTACTAGGATTTCGCCACGTATAGCCAGTCCAATAGTAACGCTTTTTAAGCTCCATGTCCAATAGTACTAGTGGAGTACTGACAACATCTGTAGTAGAGTATGCAATGCTCATAGTACTCCCTCCTTCCATTTATATAGGGCCCGAGAGCAAGTACAATAGTGGGCTTATAGCCCACTTACATGGCACTTTTGCCTATGTGGAGGAGAGAGATGTGAAGAAGTAAGGGGAGTGGGCTCTCATGCAAGAGCCTAGCTATATACGCATTCCTAGGTAAATACAATAAATATGAAGAAAGAGATAGAAAGGAGATGGAAAAAAGTACTAATACAATAGCCAACCTTATTTATTTATTTTTTGCAGGAAATAGCCAACCTTATAGCCCACACTATTGTATGAGTGCATATAGATGATGGCTATAGATGACATGGCAGTTCCTTGTAGCCATCGGCTGGCTATATTATTAACCATGCTCTAATGCGTTTTTCAAAACTTCCTTTGACTATTGACAAGATTAATAGTACATAAGATGTATAATGTGAAAATTATATCATTGGAAGCTCGTTTCACATACGAATTTGACAGTATGCTTTGTGTAAGTTGCATGTCATATATTATTACTATAACATTTGGTAAAAGTTAGCCTCGAAAAATGCATTAGGCCCTGTATAGTAGATGGAAGGAGGGAGTAGTAGTGGAAGTGGATCCTCTGACATAGGTATCCCTGCCTTACCCTCCCTTTCGGTCACTTACTGGTGGACCTCATGCTTGCTAGGCCCCGCATGTCAGTTACTCAATGGGTTCGGCCACGTCATGGGATCCTCATCCGTAGTATACTCCCTCTGTTTTTATTTACTCCACATAAAACAGAGGGAGTGGTAGTATAAATGATGCGGGCTGGGGAGGGGAAGGGACGTCAGTTTGCTCTCAACTGCGGTCCCACAAGTGAGTAAAAATGCAATATGAAGTGTGTTCCATTCCGTGAGCGGCGTGGAGGGTCCAGCGTGCCGGGGTGCAACGCGAACACAACAAGAGCGATGTACAGTCAAAACCGATTTACCGGTCGTCACCGGATCCACTATTCACACCAGAACCTTCGCTGCTCGGCCTATGCTAGCCACTGCCCCAAAACCACACCTCCTCTCCAGCCCATCCCCCACCTTTCGATCACCTAGCCCGCATCAAGCGTCCCGCAGTTCGCTGGAAAGCCATGGTGCACCGCAAGATCACGTACTACAAGATGCTGACGTCGGAGCGCCACGCAGAAATAGCGGCGGTGATCGGCGCCACAGGCCTCCTTTCCCAAGATCGCTTTGTGGCGGGCCAATCCCCGAGTTCTCTGGAGCCAAGCTACGAGGATGAGGAAGCCGATCCAATGTTCATGGCGGAGGTCATGGCGTAGAAGGCCCCCGATGGGTATGAGACGATGGACGTCGACTTTGTGCCGGCGTCTGGGTCCCCCATGGTGCAGGCGGACCAGCGGTTCAACCTTGCGATACTAAAGGAGGACCGAGAGACAGAGGCTCAACTCGACATGGAGCGCACGCATGCTGCTGCCATCGACGCTCTCCTGTGGGCAGAATCGGATGTCGTGGATGTGAACCGGGCGGCAGAGGCTCAACTTGACGCGGAGCACGCGGATGCCGGTGCCATCGAGGCCCTCCTACAGGTGGAACCAGAGGTCCTGGAATTGAACCGGGTGGCGGAGGCTCAACTCGATGCGGAGCACACGAATGCCGCTGCCATCGAGGCCCTCCTACAGGCGGGACCGGACGTCCTGGACTTGAACCAGGCCGTGGAGGCTCAACTCGACGCAAAGCGCGCGGATGCCGCTGCCATCGAGGCCCTCCTGCAGGCGGGACCGGACGTCCTGGACTTGAACCAGCGGTGCTCTCGTCCATGCATAGCACCCGCATGCTCCGCATGAACGAGTACCTGGAGGCTGAGGACAACCACAATGCAGAGACACGCGTTGGCAGCTACGGCTGGTTCGCGCCGACAAGCAAAGATGACGAGGCCGTTTTATTCCGCGAGCAGTGATAGTTTTCTTTATGTTATTGTTTTAGGGATCTTTTGCTGTGTAAAAACATATATTGTTACGCAAGTCGCCTAACTTTCATCATTTGGGTCAGTCTACCATTTCAGGCGGTTGGATGAATATCCTACATCTCCTAACCCTTCTTCCTCACCTATTCTTCTTCCCCAACAGACCACCGCACGAGCCTTACGGATCTTCCCCAACATGCGGTTGGATAAATATACTATATGAACAAACATTATGTGTCAGCGGTAGGATGGCTGAGTTTGGTTTGATCACATGCGGTAGCACATGTCAGTGAGGGTGTGTTCCCTTGGTTGGGTTTGCGGCGTGCAGAAGCGGTTTTGTGAGGGTGCGGTGCGACCGCGACAGCAATGCGCAAGTATACCTCCTTTTCATTTTGAAAACTTTAGGCAAGCTTGGCAAAAATGTGTAGCAAAGTATGGCAATGCAAGGCCTAGACCCAAACAGGATACAAGTACGTACGTACTAGGAGTACTAGTGTTAAAAACGAAAGGCGGGGTTTTCCTTCGTGGGATTAATCGATACAAATCCTTGTTTGACGTGTCAATTAATGCGTATTTGTTTCTCCAAAGCCCAAAGAGCTAACCATCTCACTCCTCATCGTTTGATTAATGCAGCACCATGCAAACCAACCTTCTCACTTCCGCATGCATGCAAGGGTATATTAATGTCCTTGGTTGCTAGTATGAGGCAAACCCCATCAATTTTGCCTCGATTAGTGTTAGTGGCCTTTTGCAAATTGTAATTTTGATATACTGGCCTTGTGTACAAAAAAGTGGAGGTAGTAACTATTTGACTTCCTTCCCATTGCGGTGAGGTTGACGATATCTCGAACGTTATGGTTTGGCGAAGTGCGTTCGACAGAGAACACCATTGAGGGAGACCACGGTAAGTCATTCGCATGTGCCGCCTGCAAGCCGAGACAACCGCCTTATTTGCATCCAGGAAGTCCGCTGAACCAAAGGATGCGTAAATGTACTAGTACTACTAGTACACAATAGCGTCGTCCATCCAGCTTAGTGCGGTGAGGTGGTTTCTCGAAGAAGACGTTGGAGAAGCGGAGTCGGCAAAGAGTGAAATGATGGTTTCTTCATCCGTGCTTTGTGATTTGACGCCTCACTGCTTTGTGATTTGTGATAGAAGGGATAGGGGAGTAGACTCTGTGCTCTATACTGTACATGCGTCCAAGCACGGGAGAAAGAGGAGAGACGTTGCATTTTTCTATTTCTTCAATCAATCAATCAATCAATCAGGGAGCTTCGGTTCCATCTTTTTGGCTTTGGCAGCACCGTCTACAATGGTTCCCATTGATGCCAAAATCTATTTTCACATTTGGCTACACATTGTGGATGCTCTTAACCATACCACTTGGTTTTGAATCTCAATTATATTGATCTAAAGAATTATAGAATCAAGATTAGTAAAAGGAGGTGATTTTGCCGCGCGGATGGAGGGGGAGGTTTCTTATTTTTCGAGGACGGTTGCCTGGCGATTTGCTAACATGTGGTCCCACGTGTCAGTGCTTTACCAAGCCGATCCGTGTCCCACATGAGGCAGAACAGCGGCAGAAGCAACACGTGGATAACTTGAAGAAGATGAGGGAGAAGCGGATTCAGCAATGAGTGAAATGATGGTTGCTTTATCCCTCCAACTTCTTTTTTAGCATTATTACTTCGTCCCTCCAACTTAACTACGGGAAAGGTGCAGCTTTGTGATTTGACACCTCATTGCTCATTACTATGCCGGCGCCATGACCGGGGTGCTTCAACTGTGCTGCTCTGCACTGTATTTTGGTATGGCACGTGGATCCGGTAGCTTGATGTCCCACATGTCGGCAAAAGGGGCTAGAAAATTTATGAAAGCGAGCGCTCCACTCTTACGACGGAGGAGTACACGACACGGCGGCCCAATGAACTGTAACTTGTACCATATAGTACTATAGTACTATAGTTTTACTGTTTCACACGATCCATAGATACAAACCCGATTAAACAGGAAACGGCAGGATTTTTCCCATGCGGTAGATGATATTGGCCATACATTTCAAAGGCAATTTTAATGTATGCAAACTGAATAATTAAGTAACAATATGATATCTAGTAAAACTAAAAACACATATGATTTATTGTGTTAGAGTGTAGTAGTAGTAGTGTTGTATTGCATAGTTGTTAGATGTAACATGCGAGAACATGTAGAGATGTAGTCTTGAAGGGCCTATAGTGAGAAAAGTGTAATACGATCACCGGACTTCAGAATACACTCATTACGATCACTATATACGTTTTGCGGTGATTATACGGTCACTTGCTCATCGTTCAGCATCGGATTGCACTCTGTTGACCGGCCAAATAGTCTGTGTGGCACCAAGTTGACTATTTAAATTGACCATGTTCCTTGTGGGTCCCACCTATTAGTTCGCTTAGGAAAAAGGTCAGATAAACACAAATTTACACAGGCGCGACAAGACTTCAACCCATGCACAGGAACCACCTAGTTGTGTATGTGTCTGTCAGGGCCTGATGTGTGCGCATGCACGTGTAGGTTGAGCACTTGAGAGTGAGTGTGTGTTGGTTGTGTGGTGTGTGCATGCATGCGTGCGTGTGTGCGTATGAGTGTTACGTGCGTGCGTGGCTGCGTGTGTACGTGTCAGTGTTGCGTGCGTGTGTGGCTGCATGTGTGAGTGTGAGTGTTGTGTGCATGCAGTTCGTGTGCATGCGTGCGTGTGTGTATAATCACCACACCAGCTCCTATGTGTTAAAACAGATGGCTCAGCGTACCAATACAAGGCCACCTTGTCCGTTGTGCCCGCAGTCATGACTTTGAACCACCATCCAATATTTTTTTGTCATTTGTTTTCATTCTTACTAGCAAGATGCTCGTGCGTTGCATGTAACATCAAGATGCATTTGTATGACTAGTTTATCTTGTGAGAGAAAAGGATGAACGAGGGAAGGCCTTATTTGCAAATGTGGAGAGGTGTGTGGGTACCTTTTTGCAAAATTGCCATAGTTTCCTTCCTATCCGTCAGATATAAATCGGACAACCTATATTGCAGGATGGCAGGCACACCATCATCACCAACTCGGTTTTTTATAAGAGCGTAGAGTAGGTACAAGTTGGCAGGTGGGCCCAATGGTATTGAGATAATGTGATGCAACACTAGAGGTGCCATCTCGAGCGTTTAACTGGTCAACTAGTCGTGTATTGGGAAAATACAGAGCTGTACGATGAGCCCGTGACTGTATAATAACCACAATACATAAATGGTGACCGTAATGAGTGGAATCCAAACTCCAATGTACGTATTGTGCTTTCGCTTCAAATACAATGATCGTCACTGTATATATCGCGAGAGAAAGATGAAACATGTGTGAATGTGATGGGGGCGTACTTTTAGGGGACCTGGAGATAGTTTGTGTGCGTACGTGAAAGGGGCGTAGAGGGGTGTATGTGATGGACAGAGAGATGCTCTTCGTTCCTCTTTATTATGACTAACTTTATATATAGTATCAAAATATAAATATTCACAGTGCAGAATAAATATCATTGTGGGCACCATTTAATGCAAATTAATGTTCATACTCCTCAATATAACTTTGTAATGTTGTATATATGTAGAAATTCTAAAATAATTTTTTGGCCACACTTTATTCATAAGGAATGTTGTATGCGAATGTAGCGACCAGATCTCAAATAGTCTGATCTCTGTGCATCATTGTGATCCCTGGATCGGTAATGCTGACACACACAGTACTTGAGGATATATAATAGAGTAGCAATCACACACTTATTGCATCGAATGTCTCAGAAGAGAACTTATTACAATAATATGGCCTAAGGCCATCTAAAACGATAACAGCGGAAGGCTTGGAAGATTAAGCGAGTCCATCAACTCCAACGGCATAGCTGAGTGAAAGACGACAACTATGGCACCTCACTCGTCGTCTGAAAAGTCTGCAACATGAAATGTTGCAGCCCGAAACGGGTCAGCACATGTAATATGCTGGCAATGTAACACATAGAGTAAGGAACAGAATAATTGCTATCACTACATGCATATATGGCTGGTGGAAAGCTCTATGTTGCATAAAGCCAATTTTTCCCTACATCAAAGGAATAAATTTTATTTAACTATCATGGTGGTTGTTAAACATTGAGAAGGTTCCTCCAACTCAATCCCAATTAAGCATCATCATTAACTCAATCAAATTAATTTAGAGTGATGAGATCAACATGATAATCCAAGAACCAGATACACAAAACGTCCATAACCGGGGATACGGCTAACCATGATTAGTTTGTACAATCTGCAGAGGTTTGCGCACTTTTCCCCACAAGACTCGAATACATCCGTGGTCAGAGAATTGAGACACAGTCTTTCTGAAGCATTAACTCTCTACTCTTGGTAGACAGTACCACCTACAACCCACTACATCTACTAGTCTACCTCTTCGAGAGCTTCACGCAACTTACTCAACTATGCTAGAGCCCATATTGGCTTGTGGATGCATACAAAAGTTTCTAGAATGAATAATCTTATGATATATCCCTTTGAGCCTGGGTGGCGGACCGTAGGATGATCACACGGGTACTCCGGGATATTCTAGGACAAGACTGGATTCTCCAGGTGCCTTGACAACCACTCGGTACTCCAGGGTGCCTCAAGCAATCCACCCAGATATGTATTCAAGTAGCCACCTTAAGTTAACCATTAATTAACAATACTCACATCTGTCATGGTTACACTCACCCAAACCACGTCTACGAGCATAGCATAGCAATATAAGCACAACGAAGAAGTAACACCCAAAGGTTTGATAATAAGCAGGGCAATAGGTTCTACCTCATCATCTACTTCCCAAAACCCACATGTTATACAGATCCTAACCATGCAATTGTTTGAGGGTTGAACTAATGCATAAAAACTGGGTAGTAAAGAGGTATGATCAAAGTGTTACTTGCCTTGCTGATGATCCGTGAAACCTAGAGACTCGTAGAAACACGCTTTGCACTCCGGGTACTCTATCAAAAAAACAAAGCATACAATAAGCAATCAACTAGAAGCACGGGTAAAACTCAAATAAGAGATCTAACTAGAAAGTTCGACTTAAGAACTCCGGTTTGCAAAAAGAATCAAATCAAATGAAGCAACGAAACTCAAACTGCGAAAGAAACAAGATCCGCTTACTAATCTGGACTAAAGTCAAATTTTACAGTATCAAAATCTTGTTCAAGTTGATTAAACAGAAAGAGGGTTTCGAGACGAAGATATAGGTGCTTGAATCGCCTGATTCTGATAAACGAGCGAAAAGATAAACTAAAACGAAGATCATGGCAGAAATCGCGATCGAAAATAATCGCGGAAAAACCCTGGAAAAAGAAAAACTGACGAACAAGCTAACGAACGAACGTTCGCTGTCTGCGGCTAATGGTTGAAAATAGTTCATTAAAACAAACGTACGGGCGAACTTTCGCTATTTAACTAAACCGGAAAAAAATAAAACCGATATATATAAAAAACCTAGGGTTTTCGAAAAAACCAAGCGGATTTGTAACGAAAACCGGCGGCGGCGGTGGCTATCTCTGGCGGCGGCGGGGTCGGCGGTGGAACGGCGGCGGCTTCGGCGAGGCGACGGCAGCGACGGGCGGCGGGGTCGGCGGGCTCCGGCGGCGGCGGGGTCAACGAGGTGGCGGTGGCGCGAGACGGTGGCACGGCGGCGGCGGTGGCGCGGATCCGGTGGCACCGGGGTGGATCGGGCGGGGCTAGGGTTCAGCGGGTGGGGCGGCTCGGCCCGGGCCTTCGTCCTATAAAGGGCCGGGTCAGTGTCCCAGGCGGACACGGCCCGGTAAGGCGATTTGTTTTTTTAAATAATTCCGACACTCAGAAAAATGATTAAAAGAAGTACTAAACAGACTCCAAAAATCCTCAAATAAATTTTCCCCGTCCTTTAAATTTATAGTGGACAAGGTGAACATTTATTTGGGCCTCTAATGCAATTTTGAAAAACGCACTTTTTTCCTAATTGAAATAAAATTGCGATAAAACTCTGAATAATTTTTTTTTTGATTTTAATATTTTTTTCCTCCAATACTTCTTTATTTTGGAGAAGTCATTTTGTCCCCTCACTTTTATTTTCATATAAGAAATATTCAAAGAGAAAAATAATTAAAACCAAATGATCCTCTTTTCAAAATTTGAGAAAACTCAAATATGAAAACAACGAAATCCCCAACTCTCTCCGTGGGTCCTTGAGTTGCGTAGAATTTCTAGGATCAACCAAAAATGCAATAAAATATGATATGCAATGATGATCTAATGTATAACATTCCAAATTGAAAATTTGGGATGTTACAAACCTACCCCCCTTAAGATGAATCTCGCCCTCGAGATTCGGGTTGGCTAGAAAATAGGTGCAGGTGATCCTTCTGTAGGTCTTCCTCTCGCTCCCAGGTGGCTTCATCCTCGGTATGGTGGCTCCACTAAACTTTGCAGAACTTGATAACCTTGCTGCGTGTGACTCGGCTGGCAAACTCGAGAATCTTCACTGGTTTCTTCTCATAAGTCAAATCGCTGTCCAACTGAATTGCTTCCTGTGGCACTGTATCTCTCAGAGGAATATCAGCCATCTCCGCGTGGCACTTCTTCAACTGGGAAACGTGGAACACATCGTGAACTCCTGACAATCCTTCTGGCAAATCCAACTTGTAAGCAACTTCTCCCATACGCTCAAAAACTTTGTATGGTCCCACAAAACATGGTGCTAACTTTCCCTTAACTCCAAAACGTTTAACTCCTTGTAGTGGGGACACACGAAGATACACTCTGTCTTCGACTTCGTAAACTGTCTCCTTGCGTTTAGAATCGCATAGCTCTTCTGCCTGGACTGGGCTATCTTTAGTCTATCGTGAATCAGCTTAACCTTCTCTTTAGGCTCCTTAATCAAATCTGGTCCAAACAACTGACGGTCTCCAACTTTATCCCATAACAACTGTGTCCTGCACCTCCTTCCGTACAAAGCTTCGAAAGGGGCCATCTTCAAACTGGCTTGATAACTGTTATTGTAAGAGAACTCTGCATATGGCAAATTGTCGTCCCAACTAGATCCATAATCTAGTGCACAAGCTCTCAGCATGTCCTCCAAAATCTGATTGACTCTCTCGGTCTGTCCATCTGTCTGTGGATGAAAGGCTGTACTGAACTCTAGCCTGGTACCCAAAGTCTCATGCAACCGATTCCAAAACTCTGAGGTAAACTGGGTTCCTCTATCTGATACAATGGTCCTTGGGTTTCCATGCAGACATACGATCCTGGTCATGTATATGTTCGCCGACTTAGCACTAGTGTAACTGGTCTTCACTGGGATGAAATGAGCTACCTTGGTCAACCGATCGACTACAACCCATATCGAGTCATAGCCTGAATGAGTCCTGGGCAATCCCGTGATAAAATCCATGCCTAGTTTATCCCACTTCCATTCGGGTATCGACAATGGCTGTAGCAAACCTGCTGGCTTCTGATGCTCTGCCTTTACTCTCTGACATACATCACAAGTTGCTACATACTCCGCAATATCCTTCTTCATTCTGGTCCACCAGAAAATGTCCTTCAAATCTAGATACATCTTGGTATTTCCTGGGTGAATCAAATACGGTGAATCATGGGCCTCCTGCAGAATCAACTTCCTGATCTTGGGGTCATTAGGCACATATACACGATCCTCAAACCATAAGGTATCGTGCTCATCCTTACTAAATCCTTTAGCTTTTCCTTTGCTCATCCTTTCCTTTATCTCGGCAATCTCCTTGTCAGTCTTCTAAGCTTCTCCGATCTTATCCATCAAGGTAGACTGAATTTCCAAAGTTGCTACATAGCCTCTCGGAACTATTTCCAAACATAGCTCGCGAAGATCCTCTGCTAACTCCTTGGGTAATCCTCTGGTCATGAGGGTATTGACATGACTCTTGCGATTCAATGCATCGGCTACTACGTTAGCCTTTCCGGGATGATAGTGCAACTTCATATCGTAATCTTTGATGAGCTCCAACCATCTCCTCTACTTGAGATTCAACTCCTTCTGCGTGAAGATATACTTCAAACTCTTGTGATCCGTGTACACCTCACAAAGGTTTCCGATGAGAAAGTGTCTCCATGTCTTCAACGCAGGCACTACGGCTGCTAACTCCAAATCGTGTGTAGCATAATTCAACTCATGGGGTTTAAGCTGTCGGGAGGCATATGAAACAACTCTTCCCTCCTGCATAAGCACTACTCCAAGTCCTCGACGAGAAGCGTCGCAATACACTTGATAATCCTTGCGTTGATCTGGAAGAATCAACATTGGGGTTGTAACCAAGCATTTCCTCAACTCCTAAAAACTGGCCTCACATTCCTCAGTCCATTTGAACTTGGTGTCCTTCTTCAACAAATCTGTCATGGGCTTTGCAATCTTCGAGAAATTCTCAATGAACCTCCTGTAGTATCCTGCGAGTCCAAGAAAACTCCGGATCTCTCCAACTGATGTGGGTGCTTCCCAATTTGTCAAAGTGACAACCTTGGTGGGGTCTACTGCTATTCCTTCTCCGGATATAACATGTCCGAGGAATCCAACTTCCTTCAACCAAAACTCACACTTGCTGAACTTGGCAAACAACTGATGTTCTCTTAGCTTCCCAAGTACCAAATGCAAATGCTCCTTATGCTCCTCTTCATTCTTCGAGTAAACCACTCCTCTTTATTCTTCGAGTAAACCAATATATCATCAATGAACACTATGACGAACTTATCCAAAAACTCCATAAACACCTTGTTCATCATGTTCATGAAATAGGTAGGCGCGTTAGTCAGACCAAAGGACATAACGGTATACTCACATAGCCCCTACCTTGTGGTAAAAGCTGTCTTGGGTATATCCTGCTCTCGAATCTTCAACTGGTGGTATCCTGATCACAGGTCGATCTTGGAAAATACTTTAGCTCCTTGCAACTGGTCAAACAAATCATTGATCATCGGCAGTGGGTACTTGTTCTTGATCGTCACTTCATTCAATCCACGATAATCAACAACCATCCTCAACGGTCCATTCTTCTTCTCCACTAGAAGCACTGGTGATCCCCACTGTGACGAACTTGGGTGAATATAGCCTTTATCCAGTAACTCCTTAATCTGCTTCTTAATTTCTTCCAAATCCTTTGCGGGCATCATGTATGGTCTCTTAGATATTGGCCCTGTGCCTGGCAAAAGCTCAATCAAAAACTCAATGTCTCTATCCAGTGGCATGCCTGGCAACTCCTCTGGAAACACATTAGGGAAATCCTTCACCACTGGTACTTCCTCCTGTACAACTCCTGATAAGGAATTTACTTGACTCCTCTTCGGCACATGCCGGGATACATACTTGATCCTTCTTCCTTCTAGGGTGGTGAGCAAAATCGACTTACTGGTGTAGTCAATGTTCCCTCCATACTTTGATAACCAATCCATGCCTAATATTACATCCAGTCCTTGTGACTATAGTACTATTAGGTCTAAGGGGAACACGTAGTTACCAATCCTTAATGGTAACTGATCACACCATAGGCTAGCCATATACTCTGCTCCTAGCGAGGTTACTAACATGGGTGACCTAAGGGCTTGGGTTGGCAGGTTATACTTATCCACAAATCCCCTTGATATGTATGAGTGTGATGCACCAGTATCAAAAAGAACGATTGTAGTAGATGACTTAACCAAAAACTTACGTATTAATACATCGAGTTGTGCTTCAATCTGCTCCACGCTAATGTGGTTCATTTGTCCCCTGTTGAAAGGGTTGGGCTTCTTCCTAGAGCTTCCATTGCCATTTCCATTCTTTTCTTCAGAACACTCTGTGGCGTAATGTCCATTCTTCCCGCACTTGCAACAAGTAATGTGACTTAGATCATTCTTGGCGGGTGTTGCTGGGTTGGAACGGTTCTGGCCATTGCTTCCTCCATTCCCATTTCCATTCTTGGGGCTACTATGGTTATGCGAACTTCCTCCATTGGAATTGTGGCCTCCATGGTTATGGTGAAGGTGTCCTCCCGAGTTCGGGGTAAAATGGGGCCTCTGCTGAGCTCCTGAAATGTACTTCCCTTGTCCATACTTCCTCTTGCATTTGTCAATCTTCTGCTGCTTCCCTTCAATCATGAGAGCTCTATCTACCAACTCCTGGTAGTTGTTAAAGGTTGCCACCATCAACTACATGCTCAGCTCATCATTCAGTCCTTCCAGAAACTTCTCCTGCTTAGCTGCATATGTAGTGACGTCATCTGGGGCATAACGTGCTAACTTACTAAAATCATCCACATACTGGCCCACTATGCGTCCTCCTTGGCGCAAGTTGCGAAACTCGCCCTTCTTCATGGCGATAGCTCCTGCTGAAACATGGGCAGTGCGAAAAGCCTACTGAAACTGGTCCCATGTGACAATGTCGATGGGGTAAGTGGCTGTGAAATTCTCCCACCATGATGTTGCGGGTCCATCAAGCTGATGTGCGGCAAAACACACTCTCTCGCATCTGTGCATCCTGCTGTGGTCAGCTCCCTTCCAATCTTGCGGAGCCAATCATCTGCAACAATTGGCTCGGTGCTACTGGAGAACACTGGCGGATTCAGCCTTAAGAAATAGTCTAAGTGATCAACAGGTGGTGGTGGTGGTGGTGGGTTGTTATTGTTTTGTTGTTCCCCTGGTTCTTATTCTGGACTAGTAGCTGCATAAGGGTATTCTGCTGCTGGATCAACTGACTGAGATCCGACGGGAAATCAAATCCATTGTCGCGTCTCGGAGGCATCTGATGGGTTTAGAAAAGATGAGAAAACAGAATAGAATGAGGTCTAGAGGGAAAACACTACCCATATGCACATGAGACAAACACAACATATCACTTCAATCAAATCACACAAGGGCATACAAGCGGTCTAACTATCGTTACAAAAGTGCTCGGACTATACTATATACATGGGATAATACTACTACTGATATGGTAGTCGACTAGAAGGTTTAATCGGTGGAAGATTCCATGATATCTGCTCCAGCTTCATCAACATAGTCATCATCGCTGTCGTCGGGATCCGAGTCGGTGTCGTCGATGATGATGTAGTTCTCCGGACAAGTGGAATCGTCGTCTTCTCCTCCTGGCGCGAGGTCTCCCATGAATACTCCTAGCTTCCTCGTCAGATCATCATTCTTCTCCACGAGTATCGTCATTTCCTCCTCATATCCATCGCATGTAGACTTGAGTTCTTCCTCCAGCTCCATGATCCAGGCCATTGCCTTCTTCAGATCTATCATGCCTGCGCACATCTGGTTCTCTTGACGTCGAATGTGCTGGTTTAACTCCCGGATGAAAGCTGCAATGGACCTATCCCTCCTGGTGCTGATCATCTCCCATTGCTCATCTCGACGCCCACAAATCCGGTAGATAGTATCCTTGAGGTCCTTGTGGTAAACTTCTCCAATGCGTCCCATGGTGATGTGGGCTGCCATGCTCTTTCCTAGACTCCAGGTTGGTGCATCAAAGGAAAACTCGATGGGATCAGTGACTGGCATGAACGTCCTTCCTGGAACTTAAACTCGAATCATCCAACGCTCCTCTTCGAGTAAAGTGGCGATGAAGATCCCGGTGAAGTTTGGTATTCCGATGTTCAGGTATCTAGTAACTTCCTTCAGATGTCGTCCAAAAGGTGTATCTTCATCCGGTTGTGTGAACTTGTTCCTTGCATCCGCCATCCTATAAAGAAGAAAAGGGGAGGAGTCAGAAATGAGAAGAGAGAGTGACCTATGGTTTTAGCTTAGCGGTCGTGTCCTACAGTCAGCGTGTGCTCTGATACCATCTTGTAGCGACCAGACCTCAAACAATCTGATCTCTATGCATCATTGTCATCCCTGGATCGGTAATGCTGACACGCACAGTACTCGAGGATTTATAACAAAGTAGAAATCACACACTTATTACATCGAATGTCTCAGAAGAGAACTTATTACAATAATATAGCTTAAGGCCATCTAAAACGATAACCGCGGAAGGCTTGGAAGATAAAGCGAGTCCATCAACTCCAACGGCATAGCTGAGTGAAAGATAGCAACCTATGGCACCTTACTTGTCGTCTGAAAGGTCTGCAACATGGAATGTTGCAGCCCGAAACGGGTCAGCACATGGAATATGCTGGCAATGTAACACATAGAGTAAGGAAAGGAATAATTGCTATCACTACATGCATATATGGCTGGTGGAAAGCTCTATGTTGCATAAAGCCAATTTCCCATACAACAAAGGAATAAATTTTATTTAACTATCATGGTGGTTGTTAACTCAATCCCAATTAAGCATCATCATTAACCCAATCAAATTAGTTTAGAGTGATGAGATCAACATGATAATCCAAGAACCAGATACTCAAAATGTCCATAACCGGGGACACGGCTAACCATGATTAGTTTGTACACTCTGTAGAGGTTTGTGCACTTTTCCCCACAAGACTCGAATACATCCATGGTTGGAGAATCGAGACACAGTCTTTCTGAAGCATTAACTCTCTACTCTGGGTAGACAGTACCACCTACAACCCACTACATCTGCTAGTCTACCTGTTTAAGAGCTTCACGCAACTTACTCAACTATGCCAGAGCCCATATTGGCTTGTGGTTGCACACGAAAGTTTCTAGCATGAATAATCTTATGATCCCTTTGAGCCTGGGTGGCGGACCGTAGGATGATCACACAAGTACTCCGGGATATCCTAGGACAACACTGGATTCTCCAGGTGCCCTGACAACCACTGGGTACTCCAGGGTGCCTCAAGCAATCCACCCAGATGTGTATTTAAGTAGACACCTTCAGTTAACCATTAATTAACAATACTCATCTGTCATGGATACACTCACCCAAACCACGTCTACGAGCATAGCATAGCAATATAAGCATAACGAAGAAGTAACACCCAAAGGTTTGATAATAAACAGGGCAATAGATTCTACCTCACCATCTACTTCCCAAAACCCACATGTTATGCAGATCCTAACCATGCAATTGTTTAAGGGTTGAACTAATGCATAAAAACTGGGTAGTAAAGAGGTATGATCAAAGTGTTACTTGCCTTGCTGATGATTAGTGAAACCTAGAGACTCGTAGTAGCCCGCTTCGCACTCCGGGTACTCTATCGCAAACAAACAAAGCATACAATAAGCACTCAACTAGAAGCACGGGTAAAACTCAAATAAGAGATCTAACCAGAAAGTTCAACTTAAGAACTCCGGTTTGTAAAAGGAATCAAATCAAACGAAGCAACGAAACTCAAACTGCAAAAGAAACAAGATTCACTTACTAATCTAGACTAAAGTCAAATTTTATAGTACTAAAATCTTGTTCAAGTTTATTAAACAGAAAGAGGGCTTCGAGACGAAGATCTAGGCACTTGAATCGCCTGATTCCAATAAACGAGCGAAAAGATAAACTAAAACGAAGATCAGGACAGAAATTGCGATCGAAAATAATCGCGGAAAAACCCTGGAAAAAGAAAAACTGACGAACAGGCTAACAAACGAACGTTTGCTGTCTGCGGCTAAAGGTTGAAAGCCGTTCATTAAAACGAACATATGGACGAACGTCCGCTATTTAAATAAATCAGAAATAAAATAAAACCGATCTGTATAAAAAACCTAGGGTTTTCGAAAAAACCAAGTGGTTATCTAACAAAAACCGGCGGCGGCGTGGCTACCTCCGGCGGTGGCGGGGTCGGCGGCGGAATAGTGGCGGCTCCGGCGAGGCGACGGCGGTGCAAGACGTCAGCGTGGCGGCGGCGGCGTCGCGGATCCGTTGGTGGCGGGACGGATTGGGCGGGGCTAGGGTTCGGCGGGTGGGGCGGCTCGGCTTGGGCCTTTGGCCTATAAAGGGTCGGGTTAGTGTCCTAGGCGGACACGGCCCGGTAAGGCAGTTCGTTTTTTAATAAGTCCGACGCGCAGAAAAATGATTAAAATAAATACTAAACGGACTCCAAAAATCCTGAAATAAATTTCCCCGTCCTCTAAGAATATAGCGTACAAGGTGAACATTTATTTGGGCCTCTAATGCAAATTTGAAAAACGCACTTTTTTCCTAATTCAAATAAAATAACAATAAAATTCTTATTTGATTTTAAAATTTTTGCTCCAATATTTCTTTATTTTTGAGAAGTCATTTTATCCCCTCTCTTTTATTTTCATATAAGAAATATTCCAAGAGAAAAATAATTAAAACTAAATGATCCTCTTTTCAAAATTTGAGAAAACTCAAATATGAAAACAACGAAATCCCTAACTCTCTCTGTGGGTCCTTGAGTTGCGTAGAATTTCTAGGATCAACCAAAAATGCAATAAAATATGATATGCAATGATGATCTAATGTATAACATTCCAAATTGAAAATTTGGGATGTTACAGCAAAATAAACGTGAAGAGAGGGCTTTTTAGATCAATGGGGTACGTGATGTAACATGTGTGAATGTGTAGTTGATGTATTTGGCAGGGCCTAGAGAGGTATGTGTGTGTATTACGTATTCAAGAGAGGCATGGATAGAGGGGCCAGCGGGGGAGGTGTTGGTGGGAAACGACACCTATGGGATCACTGGAATCCCTACTACGGTTGCAGGGCACGGGGATTGTGAGAAGAGTGGGACTAGTAGACAGCACAAAGGGGACTTACCCAGGTTCGGGCCACAAAGATGCGTAAAACCCTACGATCCTGCTTTGGTGGATGTATTTAGTGTTCTTGAGCTCTTGAACTAGCTCTGGGTGCTGCCAGGTTCGAAAGAGCCGAATCCTTCTCCCGTGGGCCATGGGCCTCCTTTTATAGGTGAAAGGGGCTGTCACAGTGGCACACAGGAAGTGGAAAGTGCTACAGCGCTGTGAGCTTATCGCTGGTATTACGGGACAAAGTGCATTTAAATGTGAGGCTTAGGTGTCCCTTCACTTTATCAGGGACGGGAGCGAGGCCCGTCCCGTCCGTCGCCGCTCCTCCTTGCTTTGACACGCGCCCTGGACAGCGACGCATGCGGTGCCATGTAGGCAGGCAGGCAGCTGAGGTGGCGCGGTGGTGGAGCCTGCACGAAGGGCTACATATTGCCACGCAGGTGCCTGCTCAGCTGGTTGGGTCGGCAGCTGCATGCGAACGGCGGCGGAGACTTGGCTGGCGTGGGCCTAGTGGCCCCGCTGGCGCGCTTGGCGAGTGCCTTGCCGGGTGGCCCGGCAAGGGTCTTTCCGCGGCACGCCGTCATCCCCGGCAAGGGCCTTGCCGGGGGTCTCGTGGGCTTCCTCGGTAAGAACCCTGCCAAGGATTGTTGCCTTCCTATCCTCATTTGACCTTGACTATTCTTTGTCTTCACAAAGATTTGCATGCCACCACGTAGGTGCCTCCCGAGCCCTATCCCAATGTGTTTGTCTAGCGTCGGTGGGCTCAAAGGTGGCTCGCTCGGCTGGTGTGGGCGAGCTGCCCGGCAAGGGTCCTTGCCGGGAAAACCTGCTTCATCCATCCGATCTTTGTGGCCTTAGTCCTTGTCGTTGCTTTGTTTGTCTTGTGCCTTAGGATTCTCTCCAGCTTCCCTTTCCTGCCCTGTTATGCGTGGCCGTGGCGGGTGGCTCTGACTGCCCGTGCACAAGTAAAGGGGTCAAAAGCAGAGCCCCTACTTTTGTACACCGACAGGAGCCCCCGGGCCTGGGCCATACATAAGCGCAGCACGTTGTTAGGCCAGGCCCAGAACGGTGCGCGGGCAGTTGGGGCGGATTTTTATGGCGGTAACTGTTCCATCCGTTGCGCTTCCCCAAGACCCACGTTGAATGCGCGACGTGGGGGTCATGCGTGCGCATGACGGAAGCATGCTGGCGTCATCCCGTGGTGGACAGTAAAGAGGCGGCTTGTGTGTCTCTTTGAGACCGCAGGGCCGCTACTCACTTACTGCCCTCGCTTGGGAACCGTCGCTCCATGCGTCCCACTGCGCCTATCCCTCGCGCCACGTTCGCTACATGCACGATGTAGGGTGAATGACAGGCGCGTGGGATGTGGGAAGTTGTGCGCATGCGTGGGTCGATTCCCACGCGCCTTCAATGGAGCGGGGAGGGCGGTCGACAGCCCCGCTCGACGTTGCTTCAACAGGCCAGATTGGCTGAGAGGGTGTGGCTGAGCCTCACCCCCGCCCCTTTATAAAGAGGGGAGCAGGAGGAACGGTGCCTCTCAACCCTTCGCCATCTGCCTCTCCCCATTCCTACTTCCTCCTTTCTTCTGCTATGGCGAGGGGGCGTGGCGATGCTTCATCGGTGGCGGCGAGGGTCTCGGCTCGACAACGCATCGCTCCTCCCTCAGAGCTCGTGGCGGCGGAGCCGCCTGTTAGAGGGAGGGGGAGGGGGCGAGGTCGAGGCCGCCGTGGCGCTCGAGGGAGAGGAGGACAGGGCGGCAGATCGGCTTCGCCTCCGCCAGCGGCCCCTCCTCCGGTGGAGGGCCACATAAGGGACAACCCTTGTGAGTTCTTCATCAGGCTGTGCCAAGCCGTCGCGCTGTCATCTTCGCCTGCCGACTCCGTTTGCGCGGGAGATGGAGCTGGATCCACCGCAGGCATTGCGGCTGCATATGAGGGGTTGTTGGAACAGCGGCATATGGGCCGATGTCGAGTTCCCTGCCCCTCACGTCATGTACCTCCATCGAGGGTGGAAGACTTTCGCCCGTGTCCATAGCTTGATGGAGGGGCTCACTCCAATTTCAAATTAGTGGAGGGTGGCCTCCTCTCCTTTAAGATCTTCGGGCACTTCGGGAATCGCGTAAGGTGTTGCGTGTAGAGCTCCTCCGATGATGAAGATTCCTCCTCGAGCGAGGGTGACGAGGAGGACAATGGCATGATGACGGGTCCGACTAGGTGTCGGGCGCCGCTCTGGGTGGCACCGGCGACCCCGTCATCCATGTCGTCGGCTCCTTGAACTTCTCGGGGTCGCCTCCTTGGGCGGCTGGCGTGGGGAGGCTGTGGAAGAGGAAGAGGGCGGGCGGCAAGGCCGTCAAGTCGGAGTACACGGGTACCAACGCCTTCGTAGCGTATTGACAGTCCTGCCGCCTCGTCTTCCAGCTCTTCCACCGTCATCATCATCACCAGCCTCCCTTTGGGGTGGCCGCCGGGATGTTCTCCTGGTGCCTTCTTCTGCTCGTGCTTCGCCTAGGCGCCCCTTTTGCCGTTTTGCCTTCTTGCTCCATTTCCTGAGGAGAGGGACAAGAAAGGGATTATGGGTACCTTATCTCTTTTTAGTCCTGTAAGCCTTCGGTTCATGTTTTTCATTCTGTATGAACTGTACCTGTACGGGATGTTTTTAATGAAAAAGGGATGTTTGCCGGGCTTTTCGTTCGTCGGTGAAACCCACGGCAAGGATCGAATCCATGTTGCCATCTGAAGTAGACGTTTTTTGCCCGGCAACAGGCCTCGCCGTTCACCCATCTCGCTCGACCTTCCTCACGCTCTTGGCGGAGGCAAGGATGAGATGAGTTTGGGCTCCACATTCTATCCCCTTGCTGCTGCAACTACGACCAACTTCAGACCCAGGAGATAATCCTTGGGTTCGGAAAGAGGGAGCACAGTAGCTTGGATATAAAACATGGTTCCACATACCCCAGTTCATAACGAAATGCATGATAAAGGATAAAAGACTTATCTGGACTTGCAGCCCCCGGCAACCTTGGCTTGCCACGGACGGATCCTTGTATTTGCAGCCCCCGGCAACTTTGGCCTGCCGGGGTCGGGGCACCGGTCCGTTCCTCTCTTCCAAACAGCTCGGCAGAAATACTTATGTGTCCTGCGAACTAAAAAGGACAGGGAAGAAACAGAGAGATGCATACTCGACCTCTAAGCTAGGGGTTAGCTGCTGCCAAGCACTATCAACCCTAACCGAGGAGGAGACTCGACCTAGCATGCATGCTATAACTTAGGGCGCCAACAGTTCGTTTTATTAGTGCTCAAGGTCTGCGCCTGGCTTTGTACAAAGGGTTACATGACTTGCTGGCAAGGCTTGTACAAAAGGGTGGCTTGCCGGGGGGCCCGGCAGCCGCGCCTTACGGGTAAAACTTGCGAAGAAGGTCGATGTTCCAGGAGTTACTCACTGGAACGGCATCTTCGGTCTTCAGGCGGGCTGCGCCAGGCCTGGTGACTCGTGTTACCCGATAAGGGCCTTCCCACTTTGGCGTCAACTTGTTGGAATTCTTGGCCGACTGAACGTGCCGAAGAACAAGGTCACCTTCCTCAAGGCTCCGGGCATGAACCTTGCGGCTATGGTAGCGGCGCAAGGCTTGCTGGTAGCATGCTGCTCTCACAGCCGCCCGGAGACAATCTTCCTCAAGGAGCATTGCATCATCTTGCCGCAATCACTCTTTCTCAAGCTCATCATAAGCGAGCACTCGAGGTGACCCGTATATGAGTTCCATGGGGAGAACTGCTTCTGCCTCGTAGACCAGGGCAAAGGGTGTCTGGCCGGTGGCTCGATTTGGCGTCGTTCTGATCGACCAAAGATCCGCTGGCAACTCATCAATCTAGCGTCTTCCACTTTTGTGCAACCTGTCAAAAGTCTTCGTTCTTAAGCCTTGCAGGACTTCAGCATTTGCTCTCTCCGCTTGGTCGTTGCTCTGTGGATGTGCCACAGAGGCAAAACAGACCCTACTGCCGAGATCCTCAATGTATTACATGAAGGCGTGGCTTGTGAACTGTGTGCCATTGTCGGTGATGACCTGTTGGGTATCCCAAAATGGCACACTAGTCCCTTGAAGAACTTGATGGCCGACTGCACCATCACCTTCTTCACTGCTTCCACCTCTGGCCACTTTGTGAACTTGTCAATTGCGACGTACAAGTACTCAAAGCACCCAAGGGCATGGGGGAAAGGGCCCAATATGTCAAGCCCCCGGTCCGAGAAGGGCCAGGAGAGAGGGATAGTTTGAAGGGCTTGAGCTGGTTGATGAAGCTTCTTCGAATGGAACTGGCACGCTTCACACTTGGTTACTAGTGCCGTCGCATCCTGGAGGGCAGTGGGCCAGAAGAAACCTTGCCGGAAAGCCTTGCCGGCAAGGGCCCTTGACCCTATGTGGGATCCACATATGCCTCCATGTATCTCTGCCAATAGCTTTAGTCCTTCCTCCCGGGAGATGCACTTCAATTTCACCCCATTCAGTCTTTTTCTGTACAATATGTTATCAACGAATTGGTATAGAGCAGAACCGCGGGCTACTCTTTATGCCTCTTCCTGCTTCTCAGGAAGCTCTCCTTTTTGAAGGAATCGGACGGTGTGTTGTGCCCATGCCAGAGCCTGTGGCTCGATGAAAAGGACCTCTTGATAACCCGCAAGTATACGGGATAGTTGTAGCCTCTTTCGATAAGTAAGAGTGTCGAACCCTGCGAGTATCTAAAGGTAGAACAAATACTCTCTCAAGTCCTATCGGCCACTGATACGACTCTACGCATGCTTGATGTTCGCTTTACCTAGAACAAGTATCAAACTAGAGGTACTTTGTAGGTGTGATAGGATAGGTTTGCAAGATAATAAAGAACACGTAAATAAAAACTAGGGGATGTTTAGATAAAAATGCAATAAAGTAAATATAGCGAGTGTGGAAAAGTGGTGGTAGGAGTTATGAAAGTGTCCCTAAGAAATTGACTACGTTACTAGACCGATAGCAAGCATTATGTGGGAGAGGCATAAGCTAAAATACTTTATCTTCTTGGATCATATGCACTTATGATTGGAACTCTAGCAAGCGTCCGCAACTACTAAAGATTCATTAAGGTAAAACCCAACCATAGCATTAAAGCATCAAGTCCCCTTTATCCCGTACGCAACAATCCCCTTACTCGGGTTTATGCTTCTGTCACTCAAGCAACCCACCATAAAAGAATCATGAACATATTGCAACACCCTACAGCGGGAATCCCTCACGCTTGCGCGACACGGAGGGCACAATAGTACAGCAACATAACCACAAGCAAATTAAATCAATCATAGCAATTCATCAACCACCAATAGGACAACAAAAATCTACTCAGACATCATAGGATGGCAACACATCATTGGATAATAATATGAAGCATAAAGCACAATGTTCAAGTAGAGGGTACAACGGGTTGCGGGAGAGTGGACCGCTGAATATAGATGGGGGAAGGTGATGGAGATGTTGGTGAAGATCGCGGTGATGATGATGGCCCCCGGCGGCATTCCGGCGCCACCGGAAGCAAGAGGGAGAGAGCCCCCCTTCTTCTTCTTCTTCTTCTTCTTCTTCTTCTTCTTCTTCTTCTTCCTTGACCTCCTCCCTAGATGGGAGAAGGGTTTCCCCTCTGGTCCTTGGCTCCCATGGCTTGTGAGGGGCGAGAGCCCCTCCAAGATTGGATCTATCTCTCTGTTTTTGCGTTGTCAGATTCTGCCCCTTCACTGTTTCTTTTATATCCGGAGATCCGTAACTCCGATTGGGGTGAATCTTTCGCCCAGATCTTTCTCATAAAATTAGCTTTCCTGCGGCAAAAGAAGAGCGTCAACCGCCTTAACGGGGCCCAGGAGAGTCCAGGGCACACCTGCCTCTCTGGGGCATGCCCCCTATCTCCTGCCCCCCTCGGGCACCGTCTCGCATTGATTATACTTCCCAAAAATCACAAATATTCCAAAATAATTTTCCATCCGTTTTTATCCCGTTTGGATTCCGTTTGGTATTGGGTTTCTGCGAAACATAAAACATGCAACAGACATGAAGTAGCACTGGGCACTGGATCAATATGTTAGTCCCAAAAAAATAGTATAAAAAGTTGCCAAAAATATATGAAAGTTGTAGAATATTGGCATGGAACAATCAAAAATTATAGATACGACGGAGACGTATCAGCATCCCCAAGCTTAATTCCTACTCGTCCTCGAGTAGGTAAATGATAAAAAAGATACTTTTTGATGTGGAATGCTACCTAGCATAATCTTGATCATATGTCTAATCATGGCATGAATATTAAGACACGAGTGATTCAAGGCAATAGTCTATCATTTGACATAAAACAATAATACTTCAAGCATACCAACCAAGCAATTATGTCTTATCAAAATAACATAGCCAAAGAAAGCTCATCCCTACAAAATCATATAGTCTGGCTATGCTCCATCTTCGTCACACAAAATGCTCCCATCATGCACAACCCCGATGACGAGCCGAGCAATTGGTTCATACTTTTTAACGCACTTCAGCTTTTTCAACTCTTACGCAATACATGAGCGCAAGCCATGGACATAGCACTATGGTGGTATTTGGTGGTGGTTGTGAGGACGAAAAGGGAGAAGATAGTCTCACATCAACTAGGCGTATCAACGGGCTATGGAGATGCCCATCAATAGATATCAATGTGAGTGAGTAGGGATTGCCATGCAACGGATGCACTAAGAGCTATAAGTGTATGAAAGCTCAAACTGGAAACTAAGTGGGTGTGCATCCAACTTGCTTGCTCATGAAGACCTCGGGCGTTTGAGGAAGCCCATCATCGGAATATACAAGCCAAGTTCTATAATGAAAATTCCCACTAATATATGAAAGTGAAAGCATAGGAGACTCTCTCTATGAAGAACATGGTGCTACTCTGAAGCACAAGTGTGGTAAAAGGATAGTAACATTGCCCCTTCTCTCTTTTTCTCTCATTTTTTTCTTTTTGTTTTTCATTTTTTTTCATTTTTTCTTTCTTTTTGGTGGGCTTCCTTGGCCTCTTTTTTATTGGGCTTCTTTGGCCTCTTTTATTTTTCATAAAGTCTGAAGTCTCATCCCGACTTGTGGGGGAATCATAGTCTCCTTCATCCTTTCCTCACAGGGGCAATGCTCTAATAATGATGATCATCACACTTTTATTTACTTACAACTCAATATTACAACTCTCGAACAAAGATATGACTCTATATGAATGCTTCCGGCGGTGTACCGGGATGTGCAATGATCTAGCATAGCAATGACATCAAAAAATGGACAAGCCATGAAAACATCATGCTAGCTATCTTATGATCATGCAAAGCAATATGATAATGAATGCTCAAGTCATGTATATGATGATGATGGAAGTTGCATGGCAATAATATCTCGGAATGGCTATGGAAATGCCATAATAGGTAGGTATGGTGGTTGTTTTGAGGAAGGTAAATAATGGGTTCATGATACCGGTGAAAGTTGCGCGACACAATAGAGGCTAGCAAAGTGGAAGGGTGAGTGTGCGTATATCCATGGACTCACATTAGTCATAAAGAACTCATACACTTATTGCAAAAGTCTATTTAGCCCTCGAAGCAAAGTACTACTATGCATGCCCCTAGAGGGGTAGATTGGTAGGAAAGTACCATCGCTCGTCCCCGACTGCCACTCATATGGAAAGCAATCAAAGAGCACCTCATGCTCTAACTTCGTTACATAACGGTTCACCATACGTGCATGCTACGGAACTTGCGAACCTCAACACAAGTATTTCCCAATTTCACAATTACTCAACTAGCACAACTCTAATATCAACACCTTTATATCGCAAAACTATTGCAAGGAATCAAACATGTCATATTCAGTGATCTACAAGTTTATGTAGGATTTTATGACTAACCATGTGAATGACCAATTCCTGTCATCTCTCTAAATAGATATAAGTGAAGCAAGAGAGTTTAATTCTTTCTACAAAAGATATGCCCACGGTGTAAAAAATATAAGTGAAGCAAAAGAGCATTCTACAAATGGCGGTTTTCTATGTGAAGAAAAACAGGCAATCCAAACTTCAAATGATATAAGTGAAGCACATGAAGCATTCTATAAAGCAATACTCAAAAGATTTAAGTGAAGTGCAATGAGCATTCTATAAATCAGCCAAGGACTATCTCATACCAGCATGGTGCATAAAAGAAAAATGAAAACTAACGGCAAAAGACGCTCCAAGACTTGCACATAATGCATGAACGAAACGAATTCGAAAACATACCGATACTTGTTGAAGAAAGAGGGGATGCCTTCCGGGTCATCCCCAAGCTTAGACGCTTCAGTCTCCTTGAATATTTACTTGGGGTGCCTTGGGCATCCCCAAGCTTGAGCTCTTGCCTCTCTTCCTTTTCCTCATATCGAGACATCCTCGATTAGACACTACATCCACACAAAACTTCAACAGAAAACTCGGTAAGATCCGTTAGTATAATAAAGCAAATCACCACTCTAAGTAATGTTGCACACCAATTAATATTTTGTTTTTGCATTGTCTACTGAAACATAACTTTTTCATGGCTTAATCCACTAATACAAATTGATAGATTTATCAAAAAAAGCAAACTATGCATCAAAAACAGAATCTGTGAAAAACAGAACAGTCTGTAGCAATCTGAACATCCACCATACTTATTGTACCCCAACAATTCTACAAAAATTAGGAAAAATAAAAAGGTTGTATAGCAAGACAGTGCAAAAGGAATCAGAACCAATTGACGTTGCAGTTAAAAATGTAAAATCACGCACTACAGTCAAAGTTTCTATCCTGCACCGTACAAACCAACAAGCATTGTAAACATCCTAAAGCCAAACCTTGGCACATTATTTTTATAATACAATGGAATTGTACAAGGGGATAATTATTTTTGATGAAAAGTTTCTATAATTAAGATTCACAAAGTTTCCGTGAGCATGAACAAAGTTCAAGGAGCTCTCCCACTTCAACAATGCTTATCTCTCTCACTTTCACTTTCCTTTTTGAAAAGTTTTAGGTTCCCCTCTTTATTTTTTGTGTTTTTAAACTATATGAAAGCACTCAACAGAAATAAATGACTCTCTAAAACTTCCGGGTTGTCTCCCTGGCAGCGCTTTCTTTAAAGCCATTAAGCTAGGCATTTAGTGCTCAAGTAACGAATCCACCTGGATCCCAAGGTATATCAAAGCCAATTTTAATTAACAATGATTTGTAATTTAGTAGTGAGCACAAAGTAACATATATCAAGCAACAACGAAGTCCAACTCTCTTCCTATGCATCGGCATGTCATAAAATAACAATTCATGCACACATAGTAAAGGCCAATGCATAGTATAAGCAGTTTCTTGCAATTCTATCGTGTTGGAAACATAAAGAGGCGGAGATATAGTTCCTCTCTCATAATAATTGCAAGTAGGAGCAGCAAGCGCATGCATATTATATTCATCAAAATCATCATGTGCAATGGTAAAAGGCAACCCATCAATATAATCCTTAATAAGCACAAACTTCTCCGATATAGTGTAGTCGGGAGAATTCAAAAAGATAATAGGGCTATCATGCGTGGGTGCAATAGCAACAATTTCATGTTTAACATAAGGAACTATAGCAAGTTCATCTCCATAAGCATAATTCATATTGGCATCTTGGCCACAAGCATAGCAAGCATCATCAAAAAGGGATATTTCAAACAAATTCAAGGGATCATAGCAATCATCATAGCAATCATCCTTCGGTAAGCATGAATGGGAATTAAATAATGTATGAGTTGGAGGGTTACTCTCATTAGAAGGTGGGCACGGGAAGCTAATCCGCTCTTCCTCCTTTTGTTCTTCGCTCTCCTCATCATCTTTTTCATCCAATGAGCTCACTGTTTCATCAATTTCTTCTTCCATAGCTTCCTGCAAAATATTAGTCTCTTCTTGGACAGTGGAGAAGTCCTCGATATATGGTTTAACATAGGCATTAGAAGCATAATTATCATAACATTATTGAAATATGGCAAAATTTTCAGATTTGTAAAGAGTAGCATCATACTTTTCAATCAAAGAGGCAATCTCATAAGCACCTTTAAAAGCAACAAATTCTTCAATTTGTTGAACATCATAGTAATTGTAAACACCCTTAGCATATGAAGATACTATTCCATTATCACTAAATAAGCATTGATAGGGTAGGTGTTTCTTAGGGTCTTCAGAACAACAAGTAAACTCATATATTTCACATAAATTCCAAGCATAGCATTGAAAACCTTGAATTTGATCCCATAATAGTTTCCCTTTTTCAGATATACGGTGTCGAACAAAACAAGCATGCTCATCTAAAGATTTTCCCTCAAGTAAACTAGTGGGGGTTTCAGCACGAGCACAAAGGGATCGAAGATGATCCAAGTAAAAAGCTTCAGGAGTGTGATAGATTTTGAGTGGTTCTTCAACCACTGGTTCAGTAGGTACGACTAATTTTTTTGTATTTTACGTTTCCTGCCCATAGCTAAAGATAAAAAACAACTAAGAACAGCAAATAAAAATTACTTAGTGATAAAGCAAACAAGCACACACAAGAATATTCACCCCACGCTATGACTCCCCGGTAATGGCGCCAGAAAAAGGTCTTGATAACCCGCAAGTATATGGGATAGTTGTAGCCTCTTTCGATAAGTAAGAGTGTCAAACCCAACGAGGAGCTAAAGGTAGAACAAATACTCTCTCAAGTCCTATCAGCCACTGATACGACTCTACGCACGCTTGACGTTCGCTTTACCTAGAACAAGTTTGAAACTAGAGGTACTTTGTAGGTGTGATAGGATAGGTTTGCAAGATAATAAAGAACACGTAAATAAAAACTAGGGGCTGTTTAGATAAAGATGCAATATAGTAAATATAGAGAGTGTGGAAAAGTGGTGGTAGGAGTTATAAAAGTGTCCCTAAGCAATTGACTACGTTACTAGACCGATAGCAAGTATTATGTGGGAGAGGCATAAGCTAACATACTTTCCCTTCTTGGATCATATGCACTTATCATTGGAACTCTAGCAAGCGTCCGCAACTACTAAAGAATCATTAAGGTAAAACCCAACCATAGCATTAAAGCATCAAGTCCCCTTTATCCCGTACGCAACAATCCCCTTACTCGGGTTTATGCTTCTGTCGCTCAAGCAACCCACCATAAAACAATCATGAACGTATTGCAACACCCTACAGCGGGAATCCCTCACGCTTGCACGACACGGAGGGCACAATAGGGCAGCAACATAACCACAAGCAAATTAAATCAATCATAGCAATTCATCAACCACCAATAGGACAACGAAAATCTACTCAAACATCATAGGATGGCAACACATCATTGGATAATAATATGAAGCATAAAGCACAATGTTCAAGTAGAGGGTACATCGGGTTGCAGGAGAGTGGACCGCTGAATATAGATGGGGGAAGGTGATCGAGATGTTGGTGAAGATGATGGAGGTGTTGGTGAAGATCGCGGTGATGATGATGGCCCCCGGCGGCGTTCCGGCACCACCGGAAGCAAGGGGGGGAGAGCCCCCCTTCTTCTTCTTCTTCTTCCTTGACCTCCTCCCTAGATGGGAGAAGGGTTTCCCCTCTGATCATTGGCTCCCATGGCTTGGGAGGGGCGAGAGCCCCTCCGAGATTGGATCTATCTATCTGTTTCTGCGTTCTTAGATTCTGCCCCTTCACCATTTCTTTTATATCCGGAGATCCATAACTCCGATTGGGGTGAATCTTTCGCCCAGATCTTTCTCATAAAATTAGTTTCCTTGTGGCAAAAGAAGAGCGTCAACTGCCTTACGGGGGGCCCAGGAGAGTCCAGGGCGCGCCTGCCTCCCTGGGGCGCGCCCCCCTATCTCCTGGCCCCCTCGGGCACCGTCTCGTGTTGATTTTACTTCCCCAAAATCACAAATATTCCAAAATAATTCTCCGTCCATTTTTATCCCGTTTGGATTCCATTTTATATTGGGTTTCTGTGAAACATAAAACATGCAACAGACAGGAACTGGCACTGGGCACTGGATCAATATGTTAGTCCCAAAAAAATAGTATAAAAAGTTGCCAAAAGTATATGAAAGTTGTAGAATATTGGGATGGAACAATCAAAAATTATAAATACGACAGAGACGTATCAAGACCAAAGGCATCTCTTCTGCCACGGGAGCGGCCACCTCCATGGCCATGACCTGGGGTCCCGCCGGACTGGGTTGTCCCGCGGCAGGATCGGCATCCACGGCAACATCTTCGCCGGTGGCTCTGGGGAGCTCGGTGGGGAAGTACTTGCCGGAGCCTAGCTTCCTCCGCTTGTTCTGCCCGGTTGACGGCTCAACGGATGGTTGAGTTAACTGAAGCACAAAAGTACCTGGTTCCACAGGTAGCTTGAGGACAGCGTGATTTGACAAGTAGTCGGCGATGTCGTTCTTCGCCCGAGGGACATGCTCCGCTTGTATACCGTCAAAGCGCTCCTCCAGTTTCCTCACCTCATCTACGTAAGCTTCCATCCACGGGCTTTGATAATCTTTGTTGACCTTCCTGACGATGAGTTGCGAGTCGCCCCTAACGATGAGCTTTTTAACTCCGAGGTCCGCCGCGATCCTGAGACCGGCAAGAAAACCCTCATACTCGACGGTGTTGTTGGTTGACATCTCCCGAGGAAAGTGCATTTGGATGACGTACTTGAGGTGCTCTCTGGTGGGTGCGACAAGCAGCACACCAGCAACGGCGCCTTGAAGCGAAAAGGCCCCATCAAAGTACATGATCCAGTTGCCGCTTGTTACCTCGTCGGGGAGAGTAGTCTCCTGTACCTCTTCGTCAGGCGTCGAGGTCCATTCTGCAACAAACTCCGCCAAGACTCTGCTCTGGATCATCGAGGTACTTTCAAACTTTAGACCAAAACTTGACAGCTCCAGGGCCCATTCCACGATCCTTCCTGTTGCATCTGGGTTATGCAGTATCCGTTGCAAGGGAAGGCGGGTAACCATGGTGATCTCGTGCGCTTGGAAGTAGTGGCGCAGCTTCCTCGAGGCCATAAGGAGGCCGAAGAGCAATTTTTGCACACCTGAATACCTCGACCTATATCCCTGCAAGAGGGAGCTGGCGAAGTAAACCGGGTGCTGCACCATCTTCTTCCTTCGCGCCACTTCACCTGGCCATGCCGGTCATGTCGCACTGGCACCAGTCTTGCTGGGACCGAGCCCTGCCGAGGACTCAGTCTTGCCGGGACCGAGCCCTGCCAGGGAGGGTTCTGGTCTGCCAGTCGTTGACTCTGCCGCTGCTGCTGTCTCCTCATCGACCTCTCTCTGCGCCACCAATGTGGCGCTAACCACTTGGTTTGTTGCCGCTAGATATAGCAGCAACGGTTCTTGTGGTTTGGGCGCAACCAGTGCCGGGGCAGAGGAGAGGTACTTCTTCAAGTCTTGCAACACCGCCTCGGCCTCTGGGGTCCACTCCACTGGGCCTGTCTTCTTTAAGATCTTGAAAAAGGGGAGGGCACGCTCCGCGGATTTGGAGATGAATCTGCTCATGGCGGCAACATAGCCAGTGAGCCGACGCACGTCCTTGATCCGTTTGGGTGCCTCAATCTGCTCGATGGCCCTAATCTTGTCTGGGTTTGCCTCAATCCCGTGCTGCGACACAAAGAACCCGAGAAGCTTGCCGGACGGGACACCGAAGACACACTTCTCAGGGTTCAATTTGAGGTTGATCTTGCGCAGGTTTCCGAATGTTTCTTCCAGATCTTGCACAAGTGTTTCTTTGTCCTTGGTTTTGACCACTATGTCATCCATATAAGCTTCCATATTTCTATGTAGCTGGGGTTCAAAACCAATTTGGACTGCTCTTGCAAAGGTTGAGCCGGCACTCTTCAACCCGAAAGGCATCCGTCAAAAGCAATACGTACCACATGGGGTGATGAATGCTGTCTTTTCCTCGTCTTCTTTTGTCATGAAGATCTGGTGGTATCCTGAGTAGGTGTCAAGGAATGATAACAGGTCACACCCAGCTGTGGAGTCAACAATCTGGTCGATGCGCAGTAACGGGAAGGGATCCTTTGGACAAGCCTTATTGATGTCTATGTAATCAATACACAGCCTCCACTTCCCATTTGCCTTGCGCACTACTACCGGATTGGCCAACCACGTCGGATGGAGTACTCCTCTCACCAAGCCTGCCGCCTCTAGCTTTCTGATTTCCTCCATGATGAACTCCTGCCTTTCCAGAGCTTGCTTCCTGACCTTCTGCCTGGCGGGCCGCGCATGAGGACAGACAGCAAGGTGGTGCTAATTCACCTCCCTGGGAACACCGGGGATGTCGGAGGCTTGCCATGCAAACACATCGACATTCACCAGCAGGAAGGCAACGAGCTCGCTTTCCTATTTGCCGTCGAGGGTAGAGCTTATGGCCAAAGCTCCCCCCGTGTCGTCCTCCTTGATGGGCACCTTCTTGATCTCTGGTGGTGTGGCTCTGGACTTCTTGCTCTTGTCGGCGGAGCTCTCTGGCATGTTCTCAACGGGAGCGCAACACCCTGAAGAGGTGCGCTTCGGTGCGAGGCGTCTCTCCGGTCATCTTCCCCTTCGGGGCTCCATCGACAGGAGCAGGTGCCTTAGTGGCAGCTGCTGCAACTGCTTCCCGATAGAGTTGGTCGGCGCAGATCAACGCATCTTTCTTGTCGGAGGGGACGGTGATGATGTTCATCGGCCCGGGCATCTTCAGCATGTTGTAGGCGTAGTGTGAAGCCGCCATGAACTTGGCTAGTGCCGGGCGGCCGAGGATCCCATTGTAAGGCAAGGGGATCTCGGCTACATCGAAAACAATCCTTTCCATCCTATGGTTCAGCTCGCCTCCAAATGTCACGGGCAGCGTTACCTTTCCCTTTGGCTGGCTCCTCCACGGGTTAACCCCTTGGAACGTGCCTGTCTCCTCGAGGTCTCCATCGGGGATCTGCAGCCTTTTGACCACAACAGGCGAGATCAAGTTCAGGCCGGCCCCGCCATCAACCAACATCTTCGTCACCTTGAGGTTGCGGATTGTTGGTGAAACCAACAATGGCAAGCACCCGACCGTAGTAGTGTGGTCAGGGTGGTCCTCGGTGTCGAAGATGATGGGCGTGCTGGACCATTTCAGCGGCTTCCGTGCGTCGAACGATGGCTCCACCGCCGTGATCTCACGCGCCCACTGCTTGAGTTGGCTGTGGGACGTATGCAGCGAGGCGCCTCACCATCGACGCACATGGCCTCTGTGGCTTTTTGAAACTTGTGGTCGCCGGACTCATTGTCCTCGTCATGATCATCATCTTCCTACTTCTTGTCGCGGCCTCGGGCGGGCCTCTCCTGCTGATTATCCTTGCCGCGGTGGCCTCCTTGGCCACCATGTTTCTTGCCGGATCCCTCGGCACCATCTGGGCCTTTTTCCTTGTCCCGCCGCTCATACTCAGCTTTTTGCTTCTCGGTGAGCAGCTCTACCTACCGGCAGTTTTGGAGGTCATGGCCCTTGGTGCGGTGGATCTTGCAGTACTGCTTGTCGGAGCCTCCTGGCTTGTTGGCGGCCGCCAAGGCCCGGCAAGCGACACACCCGGCAACCTCCTTGCCGGGGTCACTCGCCTTGGCCTTCTTGGTGGCACCGGTGTCGTCGGATCCCTCAATGGCAAGCATGGCTTCACCCTTGCGCTTCCTGTTACGGTGCCGACCCTTCTTCGCTGGGGTTGCGGTGTCGCTAGTGGAGTCGGTTTCTGCACCGGCATCTTTGCCGGGGTACTTCCTTCCCTCTTCAGCGCGAGTGAATTGATCGGCCAGGACATAAAGCTCGGCCACATCCTTGACATTGTTCATTGCCAGCTCTTCATGCATCTTGTGGTTGCGCACATTCTGATGGAACGCACTGATCACGGCGGCAGGATGAACATCGGGGATGTTGTACTGCACCCAGCTGAACCTCTGGATGTACTTGCGCAAGTTTTCTCCTTCCTTCTGGGGGATGATGTGTAAATCACTCGTCTGGCCATGAGCTTGGTGACCCCCGGTAAAGATGCCAACAAACTCATGGCACAGATCCGCCCAAGAAGAGATGGAATCCACCGGCAAGTGCATCAACCATGACATAACATTAGGCTTGAGTGCCAATGGGAAGTAGTTGGCAAGCACCTTATAGTCGCGGGCCCCAGCAACTTGTATCACGATGGTGTAGATGTTGAGGAACTCTGACGGGTGAGTCTTGCCATTGTACTTCTCGCCAACGTCGGGCTTGAACATACGGTGGGAGGGCCACTGGAACTGCCGCAGCTCACGGGTGAAGGCTGGACAACCCACCTTGTAGGGTAGGCCACCGTAGCCTCCCGGCACTGGGTGGTCCGTAACGGGCCCTGCCCGCCTGTCCGACTGGTGGCACGCGTCACGTTGGTGCTCGATCGTAATTCGAGCGTCCTTATGAACCCGCTCCCGAAGGACTTGACGTTCGTTCACGGGTCGGACAATGCGATGGAGATATCATCACGAGCGTCGTCGCGACAGACCGACGCCCAGGGTGGCCGGGGCGGAGGTGGGGAGTACACCGTGGCCGCATCGCCTTCGGCACGGCCTCCACTGGCATGCGGTGGCCCGGCGAAGCGGCAGCCTACGGGTCCCGCCGGCCGCAACTCATCATTGTTGGCGATGCCGACGAGGCTCCTGATGGTGGCCCTCCATTCGTCGAGCTTCTCCGCGGCGGGAGGAAAATCGAGGAGCAGCTACGCGCGTGCTAGGGCTTTCGCTGGTGTGGGTGGCGGTGAAAGCTGGGTGGATCGTGATGCGCCTCGACTTCTAACCACGTTAGAAGGAGCTGTGTCACGTCCCAGCAGCCGTTCGCCACCTCCATCAGCACCTCGGCGTGCATGCTGGCCCTCCTCATCATGTGATGGTCGCACGGGACTCTTCCCAAGGCGGTGTGCAGGGTCACCGGCAGGGTGACGTTGCTCATCACGCACAACCTGGGAAGAGCGCGCTGTGGGCGCTGGTGTTGGCATCTTGGAGGTCGTCGTGCCGCCGTCTGGCAGGATGGCGGCGCCCCTAGAGGGCCCCGCGCCGCCTGCGGGGGGGCCGACTCCATCTCTGGAGCCCACAACTAGTGGCTCGTCACTTGGCGCGTGAACGACGCCACTCGCCAGGCCTGGACCGCCAGGGTGATGTGGATGTTCGCGGGCCGCGCCACGGGTTCTCTCCATGACTGGCCCGCTACTGGTCCGCACCAGTACTAGCAACCCGGTCCCAGACGAACCGATAACTGTGGTCGTCTTCTTCTTAGGAGCCATGGCGATAAAGAATACCTAGGTCAACTGCTAGACCAGATTCTCACAATTGCGCCCCCTACCAGGCGCGCCAAAGATGTCGGTGGGAAACAACACCTATGGGATCACTGGAATCCCTACTACGGTTGCGGGCGTGGGGATCGTGAGAAGAGCAGGACTAGTAGACAGCACAAAGGGGATTTACCCAGGTTCGGGCCACAAAGATGCGTAAAACCCTACGATCCTGCTTTGGTGGATGTATTTAGTGTTCTTGAGCTCTTGAACTAGATCTGGGTGCTGCCAGGTTCGAAAGAGCCGAATCCTTCTCCCGTGCACCATGGGCCTCCTTTTATAGGCGAAAGGGGCTGCCACAATGGCACACAGGAGGTGGAAAGTGCTACAGTGCTGTGAGCTTATCACTGGTATTACAGGACAAAGTGCATTTAATGCAAGGCTTAGGTGTCCCTTCACTTTATCGGGGATGGGAGCGAGGCCCATCCCGTCTGTTGCCGCTCCTCCTTGCTTTGACACGCGCCCTGGCCAGCGACGCATGCGGTGCCATGTAGGCAGGCAGGCAGCTGAGGTGGCGCGATGGTGGATCCTCCACGAAGAGCTGCATATTGCCACGCAGATGCCTGCCCAGCTGGTTGGGTCGGCAGCTGCATGCGAATGGAGGCGGAGACTTGGCTGGCGTGGGCCTGGCAGTGGCCCTGCTGGCGCGCTTGGCAAGTGCCTTGCCGGGTGACCCGGCAAGGGTCTTGCCACGGCACGTCGTCATCCCCGGCAAGGGCATTGCCGGGGGTCTCGTGGGCTTCCTCGGTAAGAACACTGCCGAGGATTGTTGCCTTCCTATCCTCATTTGATCTTGACTATTCTTTGTCTTCACAAAGATCTGCATGCCACCACGGAGGTGCCTCTCGAGCCCTATGACAATGCATTTGTCTAGCGTTGGGGGGCTCAACGGTGGCTCGATCGGCTGGTGTGGGCGAGCTGCCCCGGCAAGGGTCCTTGCTGGGAAAACCTGCTTCGTCCATCCGATCTTTGTGGCCTTGGTCGTTGTTGTTGCTTTGTTTGTCTTGTGCCTTCGGCTTCTCTCCGGCTTCCCTTTCCTGCCCTGTTATGCGTGGACGTGGCGGGTGGCACTGACTGCCCGTGCACAAGTAAAGGGGTCAAAAGCAGAGCCCCTACTCTTGTACACCGACAGGAGGGGGCGTGGGAGAGATAGCATGAGAAATGAGAGAGGTCTAGAGAGAGAGAGAGAGATGAATATGATGTCATGGCGAGAGATGCCCTTGAGTGTGTATATGAAGGGGGAGGGGATAGAGCTACAAGAAGAATTTTTTTGTGTGGTCTCTGTGTTGGTATGTGTGGGTGTGAGAAGATAACGAGACCTGGGGCCAGAGGGTGTGTAGCGACTCGACCCGAATGGATCAAGTCTCTAAGCTTAAGTGTCATCCCTAGATCGGTATGCTGACACACACAGTACTCGAGGATTTATAACAGAGGTAAATCACATGTATAAAGTAACGTAAATACTATTACCTCAATCAATATAGCGGAAGTAACAACAAAGTTGTGCATTCCTATCAACACCAACGGCAAAGTTGAGTGTAGACGTTATAACCCTAACGTATCACTTACTGGTCGTAAGAATCCTGCAACATGAGACGTTGTAGCCATGTAGGTTGGTACATTGAATATACTGGCAAATTCACACCATAGGATAAAAATGAGAATGGCTATCTCTATATGCCTATTTGGCTGGTGGAGGCTCTAAGTTTAATTTTTGAATAAAGCTATGTTTTTCCTACAACAAAGGAATAAATTTTATTTAACTACAAAGTTTGTTGAAAATATTGAGAAGGTAACCCCAACTCAATCCATAATTAACATCAATAACCCAACAAATTATTTAAGTAACTTGATGAGATCAAACCAATAATTCAAGTACCAGATACTCTAGATGTCCATAACCGGGGACACGGCTAATCATGATTAGTATGTACACTCTGCATAGGTTTGTGCACTTTTCCCCACAAGACTCGATCTCCTCCATTAAATATCTCGCCCTGCATGATGTTTGAGAAACGGATGACCGAGACACAGTCTTTTAGAAGCATTAGCTCGTTACGACGGGTAGACAGTACCACCTACATCCCCTACATCTGCTAGTCTACCACTGTAAGAGGTCACACAACATACTCGACTATGCTAGAGCCCATAGCGACTTGTGGCTGCACATGGAAGTTTCTAGCATGAATAATCTTATGATCCCTTTGAGCCTGGGTGGTGAACCATAGGATGATCACACGGGTACCCCGGGATCTCCTTGGACAACACTGGATTCCCCAGGTGTTCGGGCGAGCCACTAGTATCCCTAGGGTGCCCCTACCAATCCACCTAGATGGGTATTAAAGTAGCCACCTTAAGTTTAAACCTTAGTTTAACAATAACTCTCACATCTGTCATGAATTCTCTCAAACCAATCCACGTCTACGAGCATAGCAAAGTAGTGCAAGCATAACGCAATAATACCGTGGGTTTGAATGCAAGACAATAGGTTCCTACCTCATCAATTACTTCCCAATACCCACATGTTATCAAAATCCTACTCATGCAATGTTTGAGGTTGAAACTAATGCATAAAAACTGGGTATGAAGAGTACGATCAAAGTGTGAACTTGCCGTGTACTGTTGATGAAGATGATTCGCATTCATAACTCCTGATAGTTCTACTCGTCACACTCCGATCAATCTATCATAAGCAAGATATTGCATACATAAGCACTCATGCAAAAGAATCAAAGAAAAGATTTCAGAAAACTTCTAAAATAAGCAAATAAATCTAACAGTACCAAAATTGGGTGGATTTGATCTTATTATAAAGTTTAGGTCAAGAGCTTCCATTAGCAAAAATAATCAATTAAATCGGAGTTATAAAACTCAAGTTATGAACAAAAGACGTTTGAATATGAATCTGAACAAATATAGAAATTCGAAAGTTGCAAAAAGTTTATTTGATAGATTCAATAGATAGGTGGAATCAAGACGAAAGTATAGGCGTTGGTTTTATCTAATTTGGATGAACGAGTAAAAAGTTATGGCTCTTTGAGACAAGCTGTTTTACGGAACAAAAAAGCTATTGCTAAAAGATTTCTATGCCTAAACTGTAAATACAGAGAATAATTGATAATATAATTATTATATCGTACTAGTCTAGAAATAATAAGCTACGGGAGTTTATAAAAAAACGAGATACCTTTATAAGGTAGAGAAAAAATGTCTTCCGAGAGAAAAGACAACTTCCAGAAGTCCCGTCGGAGAGGAGAAATATATTTTTCTTTAGTGAATCTAGTCAAACCAAAATATTGATTTAACCCAAATCGGATGATTTTTGGAGGCTCTATGGGTCTATATTTATAGGTGGAAAAGAGGTTTAGGGGTCAAAGGCTAGGCAATGTGGAACTAAAGGTAGACAAAAAGGGATACGAAAGAGCTGGAAAAACAAAGAAAAGAAATGTCGCCGCATGGGCCTTCGGCCGGCCTGTGCGTGTGCGCGCATGTGTGCGTGCGCAGAGTTTTTTTCTACTTTTTCTTTAGAAAAGAAAACTATATTTTTCTAGAACTGAAAATAAATAAATTGAAGGACAACTGGAAAATATAATATAGCCCGGCTTGCTGGCTATGTTGCGCATGTTGGCGAGGGATAGCAGTCGGAAAATAAGAAAATAAGATCGAAAATAATTAAATAATAGCACAGTTTTTTTAATAAAGATGGAAAATAAGAAAAAGAATAAACTAAAAATTTTCCAAAGGCATATTATATACTTACATTTTCAGAAAAAGATTTTCTACAATATGAACATTTTTCTAGCATCAAATAAAATCCACAAAAATTAAATAAAGCAAATAGTGCTATTGTTGCAATAAAACCTAATAAAAATCATTTTAAAAATACCAAAATAATTTCCAATTTATTTCTCACCATTTTTCTATTGTAGGGAATCATTTTACCCTAATTTCAATATATTTTATTTTTGGAGAAAAATAACTTGAATAAAACCAAATAACTAAAAATTGAAAATAATTTCAAAGGAACTTTAAATTTGATCCTTTTAAACTTCCAACTCATATTTCATATGTTTTAAAGAAGTCATTTTATCTTCTCTCATGAAAATCATTGAGTTGCTTGATGTTTTTGAATTTGAAATATTTTCCAATGAAATTCAAATATTTTTCAAAAACCATTTTTCATTTAATTGAATGGAAGAAGTCATATCATCTTCTCTCTAGGTTTTTGTATTTGAAAAGAATTTGAATTCATGGAGATCATAAAAGCAAGATGAAAGTTTTGGGAAGGTCATTTTATTCCCTCTCATTTAACTTTCAAAAAGTTACAAATTTCACTCAATTACACACAACAATCAAACAATCAATCAAAACTATTTATTTAATATAACATTACAAAATTTAGAATTTTGGGATGTTACAAACCTACCACCCTTAAAATGAATCTCGTCCTCGAGATTCAGAGAGGCTAGAAAGAAATAGGTTAGGTTTGGGGGTCTTCTCAAAATCCATTGATCGTAACAGGGGTCTGGGTGCTACCACCCTTAGAAGCATGGTTACGGTTCCATCAAAACTCATATACTCCATCCTTATTCTTGACAGTGTCGGTCTTCTCAGATTCTCGGGAAAATTCCTTCTCTAGCTCTTCTGCTAGTGGCATAACCTTTTCCTCAATTCTTTTGTCCTTCCATTTTAGTAAGGTCCATCTGAGACTAGGTCTTCTTAGCTGACAGGTCTAGCGCCAATACTAAACAACTATCGATATCTCATGGTGGTCAACCATTTATGGTTTCTCCTGCAGGAAATGGGTCTGGGCTTTATTCTCACTGTATGACCTATGTTTGGCAATAGCTGTCTTGTACAAGGGAGAATTGTCATACCATTCTAAGGTTTTGATTGTCGTCTCTCTACTATAGGTAAGTCACTCAGATTTACCATCACATATAGCAAGGCGAATAATTAGAGTAAGTCGGTATGGTGATCAATCCATACCGCACCCAAATCATTACCTTGTATATGGTTTAGCGAATCTCGCAAGCATTGTAGAATTTCCCTTGTCGACGAACCAAGTTTGGATAAATACATGGATTTTGTAAGCCAAACAAACATCTATCGTTTCTTCACATCTCTCGGGTTTTGCGTTACTCCTATAAGATCGCCTGTCGATAAAGGCATAACTTCTTCCAGGGTTTTTCCTTCAGCAAGAGTGTGCTTGCTTCTTGGTAGGTCCTGGGGCATGTTGGTTATGGCCCATCTCATCACTTGTAAACCTTGAACTCATCATCGGGGGCAACTGATCATTATTCCAACATCCAGCTTCCTAGCATTCTTGAATCCATCCAATTGTACTGTCTCCCTTCCTTCTATTTGTACCAAACTAAGACGTGATTACTCAGACTCATCATGGAGTTACAATTGCTCCATATTACCAACATTATACCTCCTTTATATCCACTAGTACGCCATCCCTTCATATTCTTGGGGTATCCCACATATCGAGATAAAACTCGTACTTATTTTTTCTGAAGTCCACTTTGTGGAATATCATTATCCTTTTCCAGGGGTCAAGTGTTCTCACACGGTACTACCACCCTTGAAATGCACAAATTCTTCCATAGACCATAGTTCTCATATCCTCAAAAATGGTCAAAATCTTTCTTCATAGAGTAACAACTCATAAAATCCAAATCAGTACCAAACGATGCTATCTTTATTGATTCTCAAATCATTTCAATCTCTTGCATTTCCATTACATGCCTCAACTCAACACCTCAATATAAAAGAAATTGTTCCCACTACTACTACTATATTGTTGTTGCAAACTCAACTATTTAGCACAAGCTTCCTTCTCTTTGGGGCTATCTCTGGCAAAGTGCCCTACTTCATTACAACAAAAACATATTACTTCTGACAAGTCTCGAGGTTTCCTTATGATTACATAGCCTCCTTGGGTCCTCGGCTTCCTTTTTGGGCAACCGTTGAAGTAGTGCCCTGAATCCTTGCACCTAAAACATGTGATATGACTCATGTCCTTCTTTGTAGAAATTGGGTTGTTCCTAGAATCCAATCTTTTTCTCTTCTAGGACTTTTCCGTGCCAATCTGGGCTTCTATTTCCTGTGGGTCATACTCTAGTTCCACTGTCGCGAATGCTACTAGATCCCCATTCAGAGAATTTTGGGAGATGTGTCCTTCTTCTCCACATGAATAGCATGACTTGGTGCAGGGTTTAGTTGGGTCTTCTTTGGGTGTGTCCTCCACCTCTTCCTTCCTCAAAGGTTCTTCTAAAATTTCCACGAGGGCTACTATCATTGCTTCTTTGTTCTGCTGTATGGTTCTTTGCACCATGGGGTAAATGTGACACTGAGCAGGGTAGTGGGTAGTCCCTTCACACAAGGAAAAAAGTAATATGCCTAGTTGGGCATTCTTCAGCTGGGTGACTTCCTTCACAATTAGGGCATTCATCCTTGTGTTCTTTATGGTTGTGTCCTATTTCTCCACAAAGCTTGGATGCACAAGGCTTCTTCACATCATTTCCATAAGGCTTCAATTTCTGGGACACAAGCTGAGACTTTTGCAGAGTCAAATTAAATTCTTTCCAAGTGGTTACTCCTTGCCATCCATTGATGGTTTGGTACATCCTCCACCAAGTAGCAGCACCTCTTTCAAAGCACTGAACAGCATGTTGGGTCATATCCTTTCCAGCTAAAGGGTTATTCTTCATATGATCTTCCATGTTCTGAAACCATCGGTCCGTCTCCAATTGGCTTATCGGTCCCGGAAAGGTGAGTTTATATCCATTCATCCTCTATTGGGTCCAGGGTTTGGGGTGAGATAAGAGAGATAGAGAGGGATACACACAATACAAACAATAGTTTTTGAAGAGACGGATTTTTATTTTGTGGCTGTCCGAAAAACATCAAACGAATGACAGCTCACAATCATCGCATCTAACATAGGTATATAACAGGGGTTTGGTCTTCTAAAAGTCAATAAATCTTCAAGGTCGCCAAACTCTTCAAGTCTTGTTCATTTCTCCGATGGCTTCTTCCGATTGTGCTTGCTGCTCTTCTCAAGTTCTTCTACCAGGTCGTTTCTGTTGACGTGAAGTCTCTCGTGACATCCTTTAATATTCTGGAATTGCGTTCTAAACTTCTGGGTTTCAACATCCTTGGCATGAACCATGGTCCTACAGTCCATCAGTTCATGATGAATCTCCGGTATCTCGAGGTTTTGCTCCTACATCTCGGCTACTTTCAGCTTCTGGGTCCTGAGTTCTTCACAAAATGTTCCTTGTCAAATACGGCTTCCTAAAGGTCCATCCAAAAATTCTTGTTGTACTACTTTAGATCCTAGTGATACACCAGCTAAGGTTAAAACTTCGTCTTTTGCTGATAGGTGCTCCATCAGCCTTCTACCATCCAATCCTTCCGAAGAAATGCATGCTTAACTCAGCATGCTGACAATAGCATAAGCGGGTGATAACCTCATGGTTAGCCGTGTTTATGCCCATATATTTGCCATGGGCTATCACTCCATAGTTGATATCTCCTGCATTAGGGTTTTCTTGACAAAAACTGAATTTTAACGCTCCATGTTCCGGTCTTTCTCCGACACACCTTGATCTCGGGTATTCACAGCTTCAATAGTCCGACAAGTTCCATAAGGGTAGCCTTCCTTGGTCATACCAATCTGGAAATTCTTTAGAGCCTTCAAATTCGCCTAGTCTTCAAAGTCTTCAACCGTTGTAGTTTCCATTATAATGCACGGTAAAATCCTCTTCATTCCGAAGTGGTCTTAGTTGTCCGATATCTTGTACTTCTTGAAGTGGTCTCATCAGTTGTATCTTCGTGTGGTCAAAAGGGGAAAAGGTATACTCTAACTATTTGAGATGAGAGTAAGAATACTTGGAGACGCTTAGAAAAGATGAGAGAAAAAGATCTTTTTGAAAATAAAGTTTTTAGAGAAAATCTCTCCTATGGTCTTGCCAGTTTCTAGGGGTCACGTTCTACAGTCAATATGTGCTCTGATACCATCTTGTAGTGACCCGACCCAAATGGATCAAGCATATGTGCTTAAGTGTCATCCCTGGATCGGTATGCTAACACACATTGTACTTGAGGATTTATAACAGAGGTAATCACATGTATAAAGTAACGTAAATACTATTACCTCAATCCATATAGCGGAAGTAACAACAAAGTTGTGAATTCCCATCAACACCAACGGCAAAGTTGAGTGTAGATGTCGTAACCCTAACATATCACTTACTGGTCGTAACAATCCTGCAACATGAGACATTGCAGCCATGTAGGTCAGTACATTGAATGTACTGGCAAATTCACACCATAGGATAAAAATGAGAATGGCTATCTCTATATGCATATTTGGCTGGTGGAGGCTCTAAGTTTAATTTTTGCATAAAGCTAATTTTTTTCCTACAACAAAGGAATAAATTTTATTTAACTACAAAGTTTGATGAAAATATTGAGAAGGTAACCCCAACTCAATCCAAAATTAACATCAATAACCTAACAAATTATTTAAGTAACGTGATAAGATCAAACCAATAATTCAAGTACCAGATACTCAAGATGTCCATAACCAGGGACATGACCAATCATGATTAGTTTGTACACTCTGCAGAGGTTCACACACTTTTCCCCACAAGACTCGATCTCCTCCATTAAACATCTCGCACTGCATGATGTTTGAGAAACAGGATGACTGAGACACAGTCTTTCAGAAGCGTTAGCTCCTTACAACGGGTAGACAGTACCACCTACATCCCCTACATCTGCTAGTCTACCACTGTAGGAGGTCACACAACATAATCAACTATGCCAGAGCCCATAATGGCTTGTGGCTGCACACGGAAGTTTCTAGCATGAATAATCTTATGATCCCTTTGAGCCTAGGTGGCGAACAATAGGATGATCACACGGGTACCCAGGGATCTCCTTGGACAACACTGGATTCCCTAGGTGTCCGGGCACACCACTGGTGTCCCCAGGGTGCCCCAACAAATCCACCCAGATGGGTATTAAAGTAGCCACCTTAATTTTAAACCTTAGTTTAACAATAACTCTCACATCTGTCATGAATTCTCTCAAATCAATCCACGTCTACGAGCATAGCAAATTAGTGCAAGCATAACACAATAATACCCTGGGTTTGAATGCAAGACAATAGGTTCCTACCTCATCAACTACTTCCCAATACCCACATGTTATCAAAATCCTACTCATGCAATGTTTGAGGGTTGAAACCGATGCATAAAAACTGGGTATGAAGAGTATTATCAAAGTGTGAACTTGCCTTGTACTGTTGATGAAGATGATTCGCAATCATAAATCCTGATAGTTATACTCGTCACACTCCGGTCAATCTATTGTAAGCAAGCAATTGCATACATAAGCACTAATGCAAAAGAATTGAAGAAAAGATCTCGGAAAACTTCGAAAACAAGCAAATAACTCTTGCAACAGAAAACAATTTCTAACAGTACCAAAATTGGGTGGATTTGGTCTTATCAGAAAGTTTATGTCAAGGGCTTCAATTAGCAAAAAGACTCAATTAAATCAGAGTTATAAAACTCAAGTTATGAACAAAAGACGTTTGAATATGAATCTGAACAAATTTCCAATTTGAAAGTTGCAAAAAGTTTATTTGACAGATACACTAGATAGGTGGAATCAAGGCGAAAATATAGGCATTGGTTTTATCTAATTTGGATGACTGTGTAAAAAGTTAATGCTATTTCAAAAAAAAATCAGAACCAAACTGTTTTACGGAACAAAAGAGCTATTGCTAAAAGATTTCTACGCCTAAAGTGTAAATACAGAGAATAATTGATAATCTATTTATTCTATCGTACTAGTCTAGAAATAATAAGCTGCGGGAGTATATAAAAAATGAGACACCTTTATAAGGTAGAGAAAAGACGACTTCCGAGAGAAGAGACAACTTCCAGAAGTCCCGCCAGAGAGGAGAAATATATTTTTTTCTTTAGTGAATCTAGTCAAACCAAAATATTGATTTAACCAGAATCGGATGATTTTTGGAGGCTCTATGGGTCTATATTTATAGGTGAAAAGGAGGTTTAGGGGTTAAAGGCTAGGCAATGTGGGACTAAACGTAGACAAAAAGGGAGACAAAAGAGATAGGAAAACAAAGAAAAGAAATGCCGCCGCATGGGCCTTCGGCTGGCCTGCGCATGTGCGCGCATGTGTGCGTGCGCAGAGCTGCTTGCTATGTTGCGCACGCTGGCGAGGGATAGTAGTTGGTTGCTCGTACAATATTTTTCATGAAAACGGAAAAGGGGTAAATGGAAAATAAGAAATAAAATAACTAATAATTTTCCATAGGCATATTATATATCAAAATTTTCGGAAAAAGATTTTCTACAATATGAACATTTTTCTAGCATCAAATAAAATCCACAAAAATTTAAATAAAGCAAATAGTGCTACTGTTGCAATAAAACCTATTAAAAATCATTTTAAAAATACCAAAATAATTTCAAATTTATTTCTCTCCACTTTTCTATTGTAGGGAATCATTTTACCCTTATTTCCATATATTTTACTTTTGGATAAAAATAACTTGAATAAAACAAAATAACTCCAAATTGAAAATAATTTTCAAAGGAACTTTAAATTTGATTCTTTTAAACTTCCAACTCATATTTCATGTGTTTTGAAGAAGTCATTTTATCTTCTCTCATGAAAATCATTGAGTTGCTTGAAGTTTCTGAATTTGAAATATTTCCCAATGAAATTCAAATATTTTTCAAAAACCCTTTTTCATTTAATTAAATGGAAGAAGTCATATCATCTTCTCTTTAGGGTTTTGTATTTGAAAGGAATTTGAATTCATGGAGATCATAAAAGCAAGATGAAAGTTTTGGGAAAGTCATTTTATTCCCTCTCATTTAACTTTCAAAAAGATTCAAATTTCACTCAATTTCACACAATAATCAATCAAAACTATTTATTTAATATAACATTGCAAATTTAGAATTTTGGGATGTTACAGGGTGTGTCAACGCGTGAGGTCCGGTTGGCCGAGGTGAGGCCCTTGGTTCGGTTACGTCCTGCGCCACATTGGTCGGCCCGTGACGCATTTAGAGAGACCCATGGATGACTAGTCGTACAAGACAAAGGTAGTAGAATCGTGAAGGACTCTGTGTCCACTGACAAAGCCGTCTAGGATTTGTAACCATAGGTCCTCGTACTAAGGTAACCCCTTAACTATCTCTGATATTACTATTCATCCAACCTAACTTTAAGGGCCATCCTATAGAATGCTCTGCTAGAATCATACTTGTCGATTAGGAAGAGAGGTGTGAGACAATGCGTAAGAGACAGGCCTAAAGATAATGTGCTTACAGGAGACACGTAGGCAAGTCTATGTATATAGAAAGGGTCGATGGGGATTGTGCGTGTGTATACTTGTGAGAGGAAGAGTGCTTGTGATAAAGGTTAGTGAAAACAGTCGTAAATGGTTATATCGAGAGCATTTCTGTGAGAAAGACACCTCGGGAGAGAGTGTGTGAGCAAGTGTGAGAGACCACCGATGGAGAGTGAAACTACACGTAAAAGACAGATGTACACATAGAGTAAAAATATAAATTGTATCCAGACATTAGGATGGGATCATGATATTTGCAATTCGCGTAAGGAACGGTCATTGATCCATCAGACATCTAGATTCTATCGAATTTGAGCATGTCTATGTTATTATTCGACGTAATTGATCCACATAGTTAGTATTTTGAACTCCAGACAATGCATCGCTTTAGCAATCGAATATAAACGTGAGTATAGTTCATGTTGTGTGTGTAAAGAACATTATACATACGAAAGTTACACAATGAACACTATAAATAGCTAGCTACGAACTAGCATACATTTGAATTCAACTTAAGGTGGTTTAAAAAACTCGAATTCAACATGAAGTCCATTCAATTATTTGAATTCGATATCATGGCATTTGTAAATCATACCTAAATTATGGGGGTACCAATCTTTGCTCTACTTTTGTACATAATAGCATATATAGTCAAGTACAAAATAGATTCAAATTTAGCTCCTCCATTCCAAAATAATCATAGTTATAGGATTTTCAAGTGTAAAAATTTCAAAAAGAAGCGGATAATTTAATGAGATTTTCAAACATACAAGGTAAAATTTAATGTTGTCTATTTAGGTCAATCCTCAAAGTTCAAGAGTACTCTAAACGTGAATGCTTCTGTTTCAAAATTTCGAATGAAGCGCCAAAAGAGACTCTACTCGCCCGAAACCGCGTGAGACCAATGTTTGGTAGTAGAAGGAAACTACTTATCTAACTCCGAATCGTGAAACCTACAGGCCCGACGTCCAAAGGTCTAAACCGAGGTAGGTTTGTAGCTTCATCTAGACGCCACGCAACCGCCTCCGAAAAACATTCATACACAATGGCCGCCTAAGCACACATGCGCACGGACGAAATCGCTCCCACACACTATTTGGGACACCTGGGATTACCATCCTACCCCCGACCCGCAGTAGATCCGAAATTTAAGAGAGGGGCAAAGTTTGTACTTTCCCAAATTTCAAACAAGCGCGTCCCATCTATTCAAAAAGCCAAAAACAAGCGCGTCCCAGACCGAAACATGGTTCTCCCTTAGCTCCCCCCCCCCTGTCTGATATCCCATTTGTACTCCGTGGGCGCCAAAACTACCTCTCCACTAGACGCAAAACCCCGGCGTCCTCCGTCCGCACCCCATCCCACCCATCAACCGCCGCCCTCCTCCATCACGCCAGAGCCGATACCCCGATGTCGTCGTCCACCGCAACCTCAACCGCAACGCCCTCCACGGCTAGTAGTTGAAGCTGAGGCCGAGTTGCCGTACCCGAGCCAGTTCAAC